>NW_017729024.1:174614630-174621528 GCF_001723915.1 Gavialis gangeticus | reverse complement strand
GCCTGCCCAGCCATTCCCAGGGGGTGCTTTCACCACAGAGGGAAGGACCAGGGCCCTCTGCAGCTCAGGGGCTGCTCTTTCCCAGGCCAAGGGAGAGGTGGACAAGATCTACAAAAAAAAAAAAAGAAGAAGAAGGATCAGGCCCCTTGCCACTTCTGCCTTCAGGAGGCACCTGCTGAATGAAGTAGTGGCAAGGGGCCTTATTATTTTTTTCAGCAGAGCCTGCCCACCTCTTCTGCAGCGGTGGGGCAAGCTGACTGCAGTGTTACAAACTAAACCACATCCCCATGTAGTTTACTTTGTAATGTTGCAAAATGCAACAGTGCAGCTAAGTCATCTGAACCCCCTGAACCTCGTGCATGTGTATTGTGTGTGCTAGTCACACAAAGGAAATATTTGCCATGTGTACATGATGGCGAGCATCACGTGTACAAGTGCCCAATGATATAGCCCTGCTGCATTCAGTGTCTGAGTACCTGTTCAGTATTTGGTAGATCTGAGTTTCTGCACAACATTTAACTGGTTCCAAACAGCTCATGCCAGAGCCTCTTAAAGATGCCATACATCACAAAGGCTGCAGCGAACTGGTACAAGTTAGAATAGGTTCCATCATGCTCTTGTCCACAGAGGACATAAGACAGAGAATTAAGGAGCTGTACCTGGCTCCAGTATAAGCTGGAGGCAGCACAAAATCTACCTCATCCCTACTCCCATCCCTATATTATTGCTATTTTTTCACAGGATAAAACTTCAAGCCTCATTTAAGTAAAAGGGGGTTGTTCTACATCTGAAATTAATAACATTGCGAGCCAAACAGTATGAGTCCTGATTTCTATGTCCTGATTTGTCAAAAAAATGATGGAGGGGGCATTCAGTGATGGGTCTTGTTAAACTGGCAGAGAAAAATCTATCCTAAGAGAAGACATTGAGAAATTTGCAGTGGTGGAGGATGGGCAAAAAGTATTGGAAACTGTCAAGTGTGACAGCTGTCCTTTAAAGAGAATGAATGGACGGATCCGAATCTGATGAAGTTCAATGTTGAGAAATGTAAAGTGCTCCACCTTGGGACGAGAAACCCTCAACACACTTACAGGCTTGGTGGCACCAAACTGAGTAGCACCACAAAGGAAAGGGACCTGGGGGTAATAATAGACCACAGTATGAATATGAGCCGGCAGCGTGATGATGTAGCCAGCAGGTCAAATAATATTCTGGCATGCATCAATCGATGCATCTCCAGCAAAGTCAAGGAGGTGATTTTTCTGCTCTACTCATTACTGGTGAGACTACAGCTGGAGTGCTGCATCCAGTCCTGGGCACCACACTTTAACAAGGACATAGACGAGCTTGAGAGAGTGTAAAAAAGAGCAACCCATATGATCAGAGTCTTACATGGCAAGCCATATGAGGAAAGGCTGAGGGATCTGGGATGCTTCAGCCTGAGGAAAAGAAGACTGAGAGGGGATTTGGTAGCAGCTTCCTGCTACACTAGGGGAGTACATCAAGAGCTGGGTGAGCAACTGTTCACCAGGGCACCGAAGGGAAAACTAGGAGTAATGGCCACAAGCTCCTGGAAGATCGATTCAGGCTCAACATTAGGAAAACCTTCTTCACAGTCAGGGTGTCCAGACTGTGTAATAAGCTCCCCCAGAGATGGTGCAATCATCTACCCTGGAAATCTTCAAGAAGAGACTAGATAGTCACCTCACTGGGGTCCCTGACCCCCAGTAATTGTTCCTGCTTGGTGCAGAGGGCTGGACCTGATGATCTTCCAAGGTCCCTTTTGGTCTTACAGTCTATGAATCTATTAAGCCATTAGGCTAATTTTGGAGTAAGATACCTGAAATATAACTGCCATTATATAAATGGCAGGCCACATTCAAGGCTGATTGGAAGAGTAACTGGGTGGTTGAGAGGTAAAGTCAAGATAAAGTTTTTGAGAGAAATTGTTGTTTGAATAAAAACCCTTCGTCTTCTTGATATATCCTCACATAGATATTCATGCTGTGTTCAAGGAAAGAGGAACTTGTCAAGGACACATTCTCTGTCAATAAAGAGGGTCACATCAAGAAAATATCTGACTCTATCACCAAATTTCCCTAATGAACCACTCCTAAGACTCCATATAATGGCTAGCATGCAATAACAAAGTTCACAAGAGGGGTTTCTTCACATTGATGTTTATGCATGTTTAATGAATTCAGTTGCCTTTTAGTTACACAATAGGTAATCGTTATCTCTTGGGAAGGTAGAAAAATAGACAACTCCCTAAATCCACTTTATGCAACTTCTTACATAGACAAAATTTACCTGGAATTCACATAGATATTGTGTTGACAACTACTATTAAAAACCCTAGGAAACCTTCCTCCTCTTGTTCTGTAAACCAAAGACCCTTTCCTCTCGTGATTTTTTTCTAGGCTCACAGCACAATAGGATGTGTGATATGCTGCTGAGTATTTCTTATTCCAAGCATTAGGAGACTTCATGCAAGTACAGGCTTGCTGGTTAAATTCAGTAGTCTAAGGTAGATTTTCTTGATCTCAGAAGAAAACATGTATGTTGTCAAGCTAAATTGTACATTTTGGGAGTTTATTGATCTATTTTTATCAATTAAAGAACTGATGACAATCCACCAGGTATATTTTTTATTCTTACCAAAGCAAACATACCCAATACACAACTTCCTTTAGAGCAGAGATTCCCAAACTTTTTTGTATTGTGTACCCCCTTCCAGATTTACCAGCTGCCTGTTGCCCCTACCAGCATATGTTTTATACTTAACCTCTTAAATGCCAATTATTATAATAAAAATGAAGTCCACCATTGCACAATTTCCCCTGTAGATCCCGCAGACCTGCCTTGCATATCCCCAGCAGAGACTTCCTATGTGAAGAATGGCGATTGCACCCAACAGCTTGCTAAGAACTTTTTTCCAACTCCTCAGGTGGTCTAATGGAAGATATCACATCTACTCAAAGAACCTTGACCACCTATGTCCTTAGACCAACACAGCTACAACCAAAAACCCTTGCATACCCCCCGGGGGACATGTGCCACAGTTTGGGAACCCCTGCTCTAAAGCATTCTGGGTACTGTCCGGACCAAATTTTAAGTGTATGCTGGCAACACAAGAGTTAAGTTTGATCATGGGCAGACAAGCAGACAAGGCCTATGGAAAATTGCACAGCATGGCCAGCATGTGCCCCCATGCGACCCTTGCCTTGTCAATCAAAGCTGACCTAGTTTTGTAAGAACAGGCATGCTCAGTTCTGCTCAGCAGATGAAGTAATCTGACCGGACGCATGCTCAGTCCACAGACTGCATGACGTAATTGGACTAGAAATTTCTTTAGAGAAGACAACCTGATTGGCTACCCAGTTGTCATAAAGACTTGAGGGCCCCTCCTCAGGGGAGGTTAGCGAAAGAGAGAGGGGGAGTTAGCGAAAGAGAGAAGGAGAGAGAGTTTTGGGGGTTCTGACAGCGGTGCTGACAGGGAAGACTCGTCCTGAAAGCAGAGGCTGGCCTGACAGGGACTGCTCCTCAGGAGGGCTTTACGCCTACTGGTCTCCTGTCCGAACCCTGACAGCAGAGGCTGCTAATGCAGGGACTGCTTCTCAGGAGGGAGACCATGCTCGACCTGCGAACAGATACTGCCTTAGCAGAGACTGTCTCACAGGAAGAGATTGAACCAATCCTGAGAGCAGAGGCTGCGGCTGCAGGGACTGCTCCTCAGGAGGGCTTTCGGCCCACTGGTCTCCTCACAGCTATGATTTTGTGATTTATTCAGTTCGTCTTGATCTGATTATTCTGTATTGATCTCTGGCTAACGAACTAATTTCTGGCTTTGACGTCCACCATGATCCCGCATCTCGACCACTGGCTACGACATCATAACTTTGACCTCCATATCGACTTCGGCATCTTAACGACCACCCATTTCGTCCACATTGGACTGGCGTCACGACGTTCTACGTGTTACAGTTCTGTTGTTTGTTATCCCGGTCGGTGAGCTGTTGACCAGCTCTGGGACTGTCGAGTTGGGCAGCCGCCCCTGGCTCTGGCTGGAGAGCGGGGGCTCACTCGAGAGCCCTGTGGGCCGGCAGACCCCTTTGTTGTTTGTTCTCATTGACACTGTAACTGAAGCAAGTTCCGCCTACGCTCTAAAAGCGTAAGTAAATAAATCAACTTTATTTGAAACCGCACGTGTCTGCGAACCGCTCAGACTCCTAGCTGCCAATCCCGCCTGTTTCGTATCGAAACCCTCGGCCCACCGTGACCTTGGGGCCGTTGTTCCCCGACAGGTACCAGTCTCCAGGAAGCAGTTTCCTGTACTAAGAAGGCCTATTATAGGCATACCACCAGAGGGCATTCCAAAATGCTGTGTGCACACATTTTATTGCATTTTGTTACTGCTACTACCTATAGCCAGAATAGGCGGCTGCATTTTCATCAGTCATCCAACTGAAATAAACACATTGTCCCTAAGTGCAGCTGTTTCACTTTTGTGGGATGAGGTTTTATGTATTTTTAATGTATTTAAGTAGTCAGGAACCATTTACTAGAAAAGTGTCTTAGCCTGGTCGTGCACTATGGGGAGACAGGAATATTGTCACTCTTCGCTCATCTTCTTGGCCTCACGATGCTTGTCAAGATGCCAATTGACACTGAGAGGGATCACTTATGATTTGTAATCTGGAATATTTTTTGATGTCCTCATGTGTTTTGTATGGTCTCCAAGTCTATTTTGCCTCATAGCAAAATCACTGTAGCGCACTGTGCAGCATGCTAATGTGTGTCTTTTTTTTCCTGATGGTCTCATAACAGGATACTTTCTTGGACTACAGTTCTGCTTCTGGCCATTTCTGAGAGTATGTCTCTGCCTTTTCCACTTTATATATAAATATATTTATTTATTTTTGCTTGATTTTTTTTTGGTGATTTTCTTTACCAACATTTTCCAAAACATTTTAGCAATAGGCTCTTGCACAATATGTTGCTTTCTCGCACTCTTTTTTTTTTTTATTTGTTCGAACTGTAACCAGCATGCTTTTTATTGTCTTTAGAGTCATACGAATTAAAATTGAAAAAGGCCTGTTAGCCAGAGCTCTAAAGTCCTGCTGTTTTTGGCTTTGTGAACCGAAACAAGGAGAGTTCATGTCACACTTGTTTAGATTTGCTTGAAGTTTCAGGTTTACACAAAGCCGAAAACTTAAAGTTGCAGTGGAAGTTATATATGACTTACATGATTTAGTTACAAAAACTTTGGCATAGTACTTGTAATACTGCAAGGTCATAATGAAGTCTAACCCTTCCACCAACATAGCATTGTTCACTCCTCTCTACATATACTGTGCTTAAAAAATAATGGCATTTCCTCTTGGCTAGACTAATTCAAAGCCCATTATCTATCACAACCAGGAAATTCGCTTGGCAGTAACTGGAGTATTGATGCAAGCCCATGCATCATGGTGGATAATAGCAAACTGCAACTAATGTATTTGAAAAATATGAACAGGTACACAATGTTGAAACATAAAGCACATCATCAGTATCATTACGTGTTTGTGCTCTAACCACCATGCCACTGGCTAGGCATCATCTCCAATGCTCCTTTTTGAAGACTGCCACCTGCTCAGCTGAAAAAGAAGGAAAGAGGGAACTGGGTCCAGGAAAAAAACACCACACATTGAAGGCTGTGTGAGTTGTCTGTTGCTTTGGAAAGAGGCAGACCTTTTGACCTAATGACCTACTTCCAATGGGGCAGAAATTTCTGCATTGCTCTTCGCCTGTGTTCTCCAGTGATTCAGTTCAGCTTCAAAAAACAGCCCTGGTGAAAGGCCTGGATAAAGACCTGTGGCATGGTGGTGGGAGTATTATGTTGGGAAATCAGCAAGCAGCAAATTCAAATCTCCCCTGCGATGAGGGGTCCTAGAACTTAGGTGCCCTGCTTCTAGGGTAGGCATACTAACCACTCATCTTTTGGGGCTAAAACATAGAAGACTTCTCTTCACTTTTTCCAGGACTTCTACAGGCAACGCCCGCTTAGCGCTCTTAATTGATTCCTGAAAAAACGAGCGTTAAGCAAAAGTTGTATTAAGCGAAACCAAAAGTATTTGATGATCCAAGATGGCAACTGCAAGTGTTTTTAATGACCCAAGATGGTGACCATGAGTGTTATAACGAAACTTGCTGAGTGCTAAGTGAAATCAGGTATCAATTTAAAATAAGCATTATAGCAAACTAGCGCTAAGCAAAGGAGCATTAAGCGGGGGGTGCCTGTACTTCAGTGGGTGCATATACTTCCAGTCAGTGCATAGGCTACTGAGTATGCTCAGTCTACACTCATGTGCTTCTATATTCCCAGCGTATGGGTAATAGAATTGCAACCTATTTTGAGTGTCAAAAAGGCCACTTCTGCAGCCAGAAAATGGCCATTTAGTTTAAAAAAATCCCTAAGTGACTCAATGCCCTCTCCTCTCCCCTACCCACCCCTGCCACAAGGCTTCATACAAGTAGCTGAGAGCTGGCAAAGGATACACATGTTACAGCATCCCAAACCAATGACTTCAACACAAGCTCACCCTACTCTAATTCAGTTCGTTCCAAGTCAATTTGCTTCTGAATAATGTTGTCACAGAACAAGCTCATCTCATCCTCCTTGCCAATAGCAAAACATTACTTTACATATTTCATCGCCTGACCACTTTACTAAAGATGTATCTGAGTATGTAGCCCCCACACCCAATACATTCTCAGTGAAATCATTCAGAAGGTGGGTGCTCAGGACCTCTGAAAACTCAGGCATATATTTAGGTGCCTAAAGAGAGGTTGCAGTAGCTAACATTCAGGACGTGTGTGAAAGCTGTGTGTTTCAGGTGTCAGAGCTCCTACTACA
>NW_017729024.1:174607274-174609630 GCF_001723915.1 Gavialis gangeticus | reverse complement strand
AAAGCTGTGTGTTTCAGGTGTCAGAGCTCCTACTACAGACATGGAGAATTTTAGTGTGCCTACACATGTGCATTGAGGCTGTTCCAACATGCTGTAGTTACAGCGCATCAGAGCAGACTCAGTTAATTGAGTCTGCTGGAGCGTGGTAATTACCATGCTCCAACAGACTCCAATTTCATGTGTATCAGGGTCTCCACACTGAAAAACAGAAGTGGGATGCTTTAAATAAAGCTCATTTGACAAGCCTCTCTAATTAAAGCCCCCCTCCCCCACTCCCACCCTTGCCTCCTGGACCATGGGTATAACTGCCCTTGGTTCTTTGCAGCTCCCTGCTCTCCTCTGAGACACAGTGCAATGGCAACCAAATTAACTATTTTAAATTAGATCTTAATTTAGCCAGCCTGGCTCTCTGATATCATTGGGTACCAATGGCAGTAGCCTTCTTACTTGCTATTTTGGAATATATACTGTTCTCCAGTCAAGAAAGATTGTATGCAATCCTAAACCAAATGTTAGATAAATCCCTGGTATTAACTTATAGGAAATGACATTTCTTGTCCTCTTGCAGACATCATTGTGAATCTGATTGGCAACTAGTTGATAGGTGAGAGACAGCTAAGGAAACAAACCTTGAAATATTTTTTGGACATTCATTGTTCAATTTTTTTCTCAACTAAAGGAGGAAAAAATCAGTTGCTACTGCTTTGAGGCTATGAATTTTTCATCAGTCCAGTATGCACTTGTATATTTTAAGAGAGGTTGGTAGCACTGCCTATTCTTAGCTCTTAACAATCGTAAGACGTTGTTTTCACTTGTTGCCAATTTTTCTGGATGAGGCAAAGGGGTCCTGGGGAAATAAAACCATCAGTGGCTCACATAATTAAAGACTGCATTACAATGCAGATACACCAGGAGACTGAACTGAGGTTGCATAGACAAAGTTGACTTTGTTGTTTCCTAACCATTGAGTGCTAGTTTTTGCAACCTTACCATCCTTTAATGCTAGTTTCTGAGTGCCATCCGTGCCCTTTCTTTGGAAAAGGCTCTTATAGGAAAAGGCTAGTTCAGTGGCAGCTTTTACTTGGCCAGTTACTATAAATACTACATCACTTAAACAATTTAATGAAGATGGAGAAAAAAAGAGGCCTCCAGTCAGCTGTAGCCTTATAGTTAAAAATATCACATGCAGAAATGACTGGAGTGCGTTTTCCCTCATTTTGTGTGTAATGAATATTTCAGTTGTTTTATGCATACAGTATTACACTGTCAAATGCCTGCTTAATGACCTGCAGCTAATGAAAATAGAAGCAATGAAGATGTCATCTCTGATCCTTTCAAGCTTACATCAACTAAGCTTCTTTAAATCCTGAATAGCTTCTCTGGAGAATTCCCTTAGTGTGGGCCCATGTGAAAGGCCTCTTTAAAAGGCCTTTGGTATGAGCCCACATGAAAGGTGCTTTTGGCATCATGCTTTTCATTGCAGCATTGCATCAGACTGTGCATTGGACACTATGAGTTTGGTCTTGCACTTTGAGTAGTCATCAACACTTGGGTATAAAATGCTAACAAGGAGCAATGCACACCTATTTCACATTCCAGGGGAGCTGGAGATGATGATAACAAATGATGCAACAAAGAAGAATCAGACCCAATAATTTTACAAAGAGAATACTTGGGAATTCTGAAGGCAACTTCTAAAGTACTCATATATGAACCCCAAGAGTAAGGGAGTGCTATTATCTCAATGAAACTTTGGCCAACAGACTGATTTTGTGCTGGTAGAATTATACTGTTTAGAGGTGAATTTTTTTACCCCACGTTTTTCCTTATGTGTCAATTTTCCACACAGGAATAATCTATGCCAAGGATTGGAAATCTATGCCCAGTGGTCCAGATCTGGGTGGCAGAGCCACTGGACCAGGCACATGGAGCCAGAAGGCTTTGCTTTTGCCCATGCTGGGGCCAGGCAGCAAGTTGCACTGGGGCTGGGCAACTGAAGCTGCAACCGCACCATTGCCACTTCGCTCAGTGTCTCTGCTCCCAGGCTGCAGGGTGGGTATAGCTGTTAGCTGGGGGGAAGCCGCACCATGGCTGGAAGGCAGTGGGGTGGGAAGAGGATGAAGTGCAAGGGGAAGCAACAGCAACAACAGAGAGGCAGTCATAGGGCTGGAAGGAATTCACAAGTCCTTTAGTCCAAATCCCCGCACAGATGCAGGATGACCTGTTCCTACACCATCCCAGACAAATGCCTGTGCAGCCTCTTATGGAAAACTGGAATGAAGGCAATTCCATAATTTCCCTGGGGACCCTGGTCCCCATCCTATTGGTGTGCAGTTAAGGAAGATTCCCCCCCCCC
>NW_017729024.1:174573661-174607134 GCF_001723915.1 Gavialis gangeticus | reverse complement strand
CCCCCCCCCCGCCCCTTGCTATTTAATTTAAATCTGTTTTGCTGCAGTGCATCTTCATCTGCTTCGGTGAGTTGTACCACTAAAACTATGCAAACATGATTTAAAGAGCACAAACTTTATGTGGGAACAAGGGGCTAAATTTTACTTTGGCACTAAGATCTTTCTCAATTAACCTTGGCGTTTTCAAGCCCAATGCAACCAGGTACAGAGAGGGAGTCCTCCTCACCCATACGGCTATGTGATTTCCCTGCATTTTAAATGAAGGGCTAACATTACATCCAAAGGCATGTTCTCTTTGGGCTGAAGGATTGCACAGCTCTCCAGTTCATTTCAATAACAGACATTTCAAGCAGACATTTCTAGATATGCTTCCCGCTTTACCCAGAATGGGCATTGCTGTGCATTAATTTCCATAAGGAGTTTTAACCTGTGCTAGGACACCTCCAACTATTCTACTCCTCCCTGAATGTGTAAGAAGTAGACAACTTAGTTGAACTTATGTCTTGATCAGTGAGATCGCTAGGCAGATGAATGCATGGACATATGACACTACATTAACTTCTTTCTCCTTAAGCCCTAGTGGTTAAAGCACTTGCTTAGCTTACAGGAGACCTGGGTTTTAGGCCCTGGGCCTCGCAGGCTTGAATTTACCCTTCCTAGTTGCTACTAGAGCACCCAGACAACCAAGACATAATTGAGAGCCAAATAACCACTGACCTAAAAAAGAGAGCAGGCAAGGGTAAGCCTTCCTTTTTGCTCCCAGGATGTGAGAAGTACCTCAGGAGGGAGGGAGTAACTGCTGACCCCTGTGTCCAAGGACATTTGCATATTTTGCCTAATGGCTATCTAATGTTTTGTGTCTCACTTAAACTGATATAAACTTGAGTGATGTTACTGTGTTAAGCGTTAGTCTGCATTATTCTGTAAGCAACCCAATGGTGTCTCCCAACCCAGCGGAGTAGCTTCAATACAAGTGTGAGGGGACTCTGTCCTGGAGGCTGCTGCTCTGAAAACAAATTTAATTAGCAATAATGATGCCCACTCCTTCCTAACAGCAACCCAGAATTTATCAGGTGATTTGCAGAAAAAGTGTATAGCTGAGTAAGGAATTTAAACCAGGAATACCTGAAGGCCTGACTAAGACCATAGCTACTAAACCATGTTTGCTTTCACTTTTTGCCTTCTCATCCAAGCACATCAAGGAAGTTGGGCTCCCAACAAATCTGTGTGCCTTTGAAAATCCCTCCCATTGCAACTACACACAACTATCAAGAAGCAAGTTCAGATGGCAGATCAATTCAAAGAGCCTTCTCCATGAGTCACATCTTTCTTATGCTGTGGATAGATAGTCTTGGATTCCTTTTTGCTAGGACCTATCGTCTGTCCTCCCTCATTATTTTTAGAGATGCCAATTTATAAGTAACAGCAACATAATCTAGAACACTGGGAGTATTAAAAAAAGGAAAGCCCATGAAATGGTCTGAGAGGATATTTGATGGAAGTCTGAGAAGAAGTGTAACAAGTGCTGTCAGCAAGGAGAAACTTATTTTGTGAAATGAAGCCGCAGTCTTGCCAGACACAGCAAGATATAGATATGTAGTGAAGGCAGCAATTATACCTACCCAACAGAGACCTTAAAATCCAGGCCTCAGACTTGCTTTGACAGCCATTCCAGTCTGTGTATGCCTAATATACATATATTCTCTCTTTCTCTCTCTCTGTCAGATATGAGAGGACAGAACGTGTATTTATGTTTCGTACGCTCATATATTATTACCATAAAACTAATATGTGTTGAGGATGCAGGGTACAAGGAACAGAGCAGCACTAACACACAGCTACTGCAACAAGCATAGTTGCTGGTGATGGTATCTGTTAGAAAGAAATAAGCCCAGACATGGGCTGAGCTGGCCCCTATGTAAGGTAGGAATGAGGTGTGAAGAGCCCCCTTCTCTGCTGTGTACTTGCATCACTCAAGCCTTGCAAGGACAGAAATAAGTCACCATTGACTGAGCTGCTACTTCTTCCCATAGCCATGAGCAATGAGTGGACTGACGGAGGAAAAGTTTGCCCAACTGCCAGTGCATAAGCCAGCCTCTCTGGAAGGTGAAGTAATATATACCAGAAGAGATCGTGCAGTTTACTTATATCCTGGGCAAAGGTGAAACAGGGACTGAATGATGAATCGTGTAAACCAGTCCTTGTCATGCTCTTTGGTTCAGCAGAGATATGTTTTGTCCTTTACTCAGTTCAGAGTGCAACATTACAGGAAAGTCCAATGAGAATGACAGGTAGTTTAATACTGATATTAAAGCAAAGACAGACACGATACAGGCTAAGCTGGACAGGCTTGCAAGGTGGGCACATCATAACCTGGTGATGTTTAACATGGAGAAATATAAAGTGCTCCATCTGGGGAAGAATAATCTTACAAGCTTACAATACATAACACTCTTACAACACACAATGTTACAACACACTTACAAACTTGTTGGTGCTACACTTGCCAGCACCACCACTGAAAGAGATCTGGGGGTTGTGATAGACCACAGGATGAACATGAGCCACCAGTACAATGCTGTAATGGGCAGAGCAAATCAAACACTGGCATACATCTACTGATGCATCTCAAGCAAGACTAAGGATGTCATTCTCCTGCTCTACTTGGCCTTGATGAGGCCGCAGCTGGAGCACTGCATCCAGTTTTGGGCACCGCACTGCAGGAAGGATGTGGAGAAGCTCAAGAGAGTCCAAAGGAGGGCCACGCATGTGATTAGAGATCTGGAGAGCAGGTAGTACAAGGAGAAGCTGAAAGACGTGGGACCGTTCAGCCTGGAGAAGAGAAGACTCAGAGGGGACTTGGTGGCTGCCTATAAATACATCAGGGCCTCGGGGAGCATTGGTTCACCAAGACCTCCCAGGGGAAGACAAGAAACAATGGACACAAACTGATTGAATAGTGTTTCAGACTGGACATAAGGAAAAACATCTTTACATTTCAAGTGGAACAGACTCCCCCCAGAGGTGGTACAATCACTTACCCTGGAAATCTTTAAAAACCATCTTGACGCGTAGCTTGCTCGGGTCATCTGACCCCAGCAGTCTTTCCTGCCCAAGCGCAGGGGGGCTGGCCCTGATGATCTCATGAGGTCCCTTCCAGCTACCAGCATCTATGAATCTATGTTGTGGAGAAGAGGAAGTATTTGGTATTTTATGTGTGGTAATTATGGCAAACCAGAATATTTAGAAAATGTGGCTCTTTGTTTCTGTTGGACTTTTTATTTGATTTGTCTCAGATAAATTAATTGGATTTAAATTCAGTCCCAATAATACACCAATAATAGCACTGGGAAAAGGATGAAGGATTGAAGGGGAAAGGCAAAGGAGGAAGGTATGGGTTCTTCACATTTTATGATAAGGTTACGTTAGGAGTTTCGTATAGATCCTTGTTTGATCCCAGTTGTAGTGCCCACAGTGAAGATTACCAGTCACCTAGGATGTTTCAGTCCTGAGGGTCTTCAGATTGATTTGTTGTCCTGACTGTTTGTGTTTGACTTCGTTTTCAATTAATGGGGGAAAAATAGTCTCTGGTGCTGGCTACATCTCAGGAATCCCAGGAAGGGCTCATGCAAGATGTATTGTTTGTGGTTTATGGAACAGACACTTTAGAAGTAGGTGTTTCATGGACTTCTTTTTTGATGGGTGTGGAGGAGCTTTTAAAAGACACTTAGTTATGCCTACAAGAGATTGTAGCCATAAAGGACATCAAGTGGTCAAATACTGGGAATGCTAGTTGGGAATGCATGATTTCAGTTCAGTTTCTTTTTCTTCCACAGGCTTCCTTTGTGACCTTGGAAAAATGACCCCTTCCCAGTGCTGTTGTGACAGCAAATGTATTATATTAAAGATTGTGAAAGGATGATTGTGCAAGTACTGGAGAGAATGTTATGCCCTTGAAATCCCACTTCCCACCACCCTATGCTTGAATGCTAGAAGGGAGGGAGGCAAAGGGGCTCACTGCAGAGCAGGTAGGGACTCTGTTTGGAGCTGGAAGAGAAGAGACCCAGGAGAACTAACTTGGGATAAGCCTGGAGAAAATAGAGGGAGACCAGACAGGATGCAAAGGAGGTCAACTGGGTACTGAACCTGTTCCCAAAGAGGCACAAGTTTTCAAGGGAAGAAACAAGTCTCAGGAAGAGGAACCCAGGGTGCTTACGGGAGTCAGAGAAAGCAAAACTGAGCGTGATATACAAGGGGAATCTGTTTGTGGCTTTGCAAAAACACAAACCCTGTCAACTAGATTTGGTTTCTCTCCAGCTACCTCCAGATGAAATTAGGAAGGACACCTGAGGAGAAGGGCTGGTCAGCGTGGAGCAGAGAATGGAAGCAGCAGTGCTTCTGGACCAGGGGAAGAGCTCTTAGAGGCGGGACCTGCTCTTGCAAGCTCCATTTCAGGCAGATGAAGGCCTCAACCCCTAGCCTCTTGCTTCCTGGCTGAGTGATCTCAAAACTAGGCTATTATACAAGAGGCATGTCCTGTTCCAGGACTGTATTTTTTCTTTTTCTTTTTTTTTCCAATGAAATTTGCTGCGGCTGCTGTGGTTTGTGTTGAACTCAATCTTTCTGGTGTAGGTTGGGTATGCTTTGAGTCCACCTAGCAGGACACAGTCATAGCTCTGCCTAGTTTCTGGATCCAAAGTGGGTTTAGACAGGTGTTAGCCACATAGCTGCTCAGACTGGGACAATGTTGGGAATGCCCAGAATACAGAATTTTGGGTCTGCAGGGAAAGTCCAGATAAAACATGGAGATGCCTCATGAGTTCAGGTGCTTCCAGGGTTACAGAGCTGGTGAACACTGGGCTTTCTGAATCATGCTTTAGATTTAGGTGCATGGAATCTGCCTACAGGATTTTTTCTTTTTTTTAATTATTATTATTTTTTGGATCTGGTCCATAGGTTTTTTTCTCAGCTCAGCCGCAGACTTATTGTGTGACCTTCCACAAGTCTATTAAAAGGCTCATCCTTTCTACGCTCAGGGGACTCTTATGAAGATAAAATTGATTAATGATGGTGACATGGTCAGATACCATGGTGAGGAAAGCACTACAAAAACAAATAGAGAACAGACTGTAGCTCCCTCAGAAAGGGCAAGCTGCAGCAATCCCAACTCGCGTGAAAAAATCACAAGACTCACTATTTTCAAATCAAATTAACTCAGACCCATGATCTGGGGATAGAACCCTCCAATCTCGGGATTTTTTCTTCTGGCATATGTAGAGAGCACCCAGATGGTAAGTCTGTGTAGGGGAAGGGAGGCAGATTGAGGCCCCCAAGTGAGGGAGGGGCAGAGACCAGGGAGTCATGGGGGGGGGGCACATGTCCCCCAGATTTGTGTGCAGGACAGAAGAAGGTTGCTTGCTTCAGGCTTGGGGCTCTCTGTACCATGCTGCCTTTGCCCCAGGAGCCATGTGATGCCATTGTGTCTCCTGCGGACTGCAGGGTGGGCAGGGGGTGTGCGGTATGGCCAGTGTGCGGTTCCCAAGGCAAAAGCAGCAGGGCGCAGAGGGTAGCAGGGCAGCAGGGATGTGTGTGTGTGTCTGTGTTTGTCCTTCAGTCCCAAATCATAGCTCCCCATCCCTGCTGCTGCTCCTCCTGACCCACACTACCCCAATTCCTGCCAGGGTGTGCAGGGGCATGCCCTCCCCAGGCTTCAAACCCCCCACCCCCACACATATACACTTCAAAAATAGCATCATATGATTTACTTAGCTAATCTCTTGATTTTTAAGAGTTTGTTTCATGATTTTTGATGCAGTGGGGGTGGCAACACTGAAGCTTTGAGCTGGCCTGTACCTGAAGCTTATGGTTAAACCACAGCCTGACCCTAGACTTGCATTTATCTTCTCAATTCTGCATGTATCCGTAAAGAGGTTCCGGTTTAATAGATTTCATAGATTTCATAGACGTTAGGGTTGGAAGGGACCTCCAAGATCATCAAGTCCAGCCCCCTGCCCCAGGGGCAGGAAGTCAGCTAGGGTCAAAGGATCTCAGGAAGATAAGCATCCAAATGTTTCTTGAATGAGTCCAGAGTGGGTGCCGGCACCACTTCTGGAGGGAGTCTATTCCAGGTCTTGGGGGCTCAGAAAGTAAAGATTTTTTTTTTTTATGTCCAGCCTAAAATGGTCTTGGAGGAGTTTATGACCATTGGTCCTTGTTTTACTTTGGGGAACTCTGGCAAACAGACGTTGCCCCAGATCCTGATGCACACCCCTGATGTACTTATAAGCAGCCACCAGGTCCCCCCTGAGCCTGCGCTTTTCCAGGCTGAAGGTTTACCACCTTCTCAGTCAAGTGTTGGGAAAGAGGGAAAAAAGAGGAGAGTGAAGTATTACAAACATCCTGAACGCCAGTGTTACATGCAAAGATGATATATCTCATTAAAGCACCTTCATTGTTTTCCCACAGTATTGTCACGAGCAGATTTTTTTTTTCAGATAAAGGAAAACCCAAAGCATTATTATCAGATGAGTCTCCTATGTATTTACTTTTTAAAATAAAAGATTAAATTCCTAAAATGCTTAAACTTTAATGAGTTTGTGGTCTGTTCTCTCCAGTGGTAATTTGTTATCCCAAATCTTCATGCCATCATCTTAATGATTGCTAGCACCCAGGGGCACTTGGGGTAATCCCTATTCCCCAGCAATGTCATCTCTGCAGTGATTGCTGTGTAATTAATCGGATAGCACTGCTGGAGTGAGGACAGTGTAATCTGGTGCATAATGAAATGTATTAATGGTTCCCTGAATAATTTATGGAATCTAATCATTCTAATGCAGGTATAAGTACAACATGTAAACAGTTTTCTTTCATTAAGTCCATGAACTAACATGTCAGGAGAACTTCAGGGCTGGAATCTTTAATTTTTGCAGCTGTTGTAAATTTGGCCCATTTTAATGGATTTTCTATAAATAGCTGGTGTTATCATGAGGACTATTTGCTAACATCCTATTATATCTATTTGTATTGTGGGTATGTGTAAGGGGCTCAGCTATGGAGTCCCAGGGGACCAAGTAATATAGAACCACAGAGGAAAAAAGACAAGACCCTGGTCCTGAAGAGCTGATGGTATAAACAGACAAAAGGGGGCAGGGGAAAGAAGTATTATTTTTCAACGGGATTATTTTAAGTGGCATTTTACATACGGGACCTGAGTCTCAGAAAGACTGGTGTCCCCATTCATGCAGGTGTTTAAGCACCTGCCTCATGACATCATTGCAATATCCCATCAAACATACTTAAGTTAGGCATATGTTTTTGTACCTTGCTGACACAGAAGCAAAGGGTTGTGCCCTTTGTCACCCAGAGCAAGCAGCAGGTGAACCAGGAAACAAATACACATTGCTTCAGTCCCAAAATAGTGCTTTAGACACAAGATTACCCTTCTTCCCTAGGAGCCAACTCTAAGGCTGCACTTAAGCATGCTTGGTTGCTTTGGGGACATGCTTAAGTCACATTGACTTCAATGTTCTCTTCAAAGGGGGCTATAAGATGTGTAGAGTGTTCTTGTGGGATGAAGCTCTTACTGACTCAGCAAAAGGAAGGCCTTTAGTTGGAACAGATGGGAAATCTTCTGTTCAAGTTGTGGCTCTAGTCTTTTGTAAAGGGCATAGATTAGCCGGGGGGGGGTTGGTCACTGAACAGGAGTAATTATTAGCTTTATTCAGCTAATTACTGCATTGCTCAAATGATAAGTTGATGCTTTCTTTCCCCTCCAAAAGAACTATAAACATTGAACTTTATTCATACACAGGATTTGTTCATACATGGGCCCCTGACTAGAATAATGCCATAACCCGCAAAGAAACCTCAAATATGTTAGTAGAATAGCTAATTAGCATATTTAGGTAAAATGCATTTTTCCTAGAATGAAACTCCCCAAAAATACAGCTGATTGACCTGCAAGGTTAATTTAATCAGAATACAGTAGTCTATTGTAGCTATTATTCATAGACTTGTGAATTCGCAGAAGCATGGACTCATAGGGTTGAATGGGACCTCAAGAGTCATCTAGTCCAATATCTCCTACATCGTGTCTAATACTTGTCCAGCCTATTCTTGAAAACCCCCAGAAAAGAAGATTCTGCAGCTATCCCAGACAGTCTATTCCACTGTCTTGCTGCTCTAACAGTAGGGAAGTGGTTCCTAAGAGGGCTGTGTGAAGCTTCAGGTGCTGATTTGATTTGGAGGAGATTCATATCAATTGGGCGGCTGAATCTTTGAATCTGAATTGAATCAGGAGACCGATTAAAAGGTTTGAATTGATTTGAAGCTCTCTGAATCAATTTGGAAAAGATTCAGAGAGCTTTGGCGATTTGGGCAGTCCCCACTGACTGCCCCGGACTTCATGCTGGTAAGTCGGGGGTGGGGGAGTAGGGGCTGGAAGAAGTGGGAAGGGACCATGGGGGGACCCCTGCCAGGCCCAATACCCTGCCAATATCCCAGTCCCCATGGATGCCCCACCCAGCCCCAGCTCCAGCTCCTGGCTCTTAAAAAAAAAGCCCCCAATCACTGGTTGCTGCCCCCACCCACTGGCTGCCACTGCCCCACACTGCATGGGGACCCTGCATGAGCCCCTGACTCCCACCCACTCTCCCAGCCTCCCCCAAGGCTGCCCCACATGTCCTAGTTCCCAGCCCTTAAAAAAAAAAAGACCGCACTCACCAGCTGCAGCATCCTTCGGGGCTTCTGCAGGGCCATGGCAGAGCCCCCCATTCAGCGTGGGGCAGTGTGGGGGCAGCAGGGATCAGCCCCTGCCTGGGAGCAGTCGGTGTGTGCCAGGCTTTGTTTTTCAGAGAGCCGGGAGCTGGGTCCAGGCAGGGCAACCATTGACGGGGCTGGGAGAGCGGGCATGGGATGGGGCCAATTCAGCCAATTCAGCAGTGGCCGAATCTCCAAATCAGATTAGGCTGAATCCATTTGGGACAGTGATTCAAATCACTGAATAGAAGCACTGGCCTCGAATCAGCCGAATCTGAATCTGAAGCAAATACTAGTTGCTTAGCACAGACCTCGTTCCTAACATCTAATCTAAATTTCCTTTGTTACAATTTTAAGTCAGAATTGTTCCTATGTCTTCCACCTAAAGCTGCAATTGTTTCAATCCAAAACTAGGTATGCTTTTTTTTTTTTTTTTTTTTTTTGACTGAATCACATTGCTAATTCATGTTGAGTCTGTGATCCACCAAGATCTCTAGATTCTTCTCAGCAATACTGTTGTCCACCTAGCTGTCTCCCATTCTTGATTTGTGCTTTTCGTTGTTCTTCCCTAGGTGTTGTACTTTATATTTACTTGTATTAAACTTCATACTGTTGTGTCTAGCTAATCTTTCCAATCCTTCTCAATGCTTCTGTTATCCTCCAAAGTCTTGAAATCCATCCCCATTTCATGTCATCTGCAACCCTGATTAGGAAATTCTGTAATCCAGCATACAAATAATGAGTCAACAGGTTAACAACACTAGATCCAAGGCAGATCCCTGGGTAACCCTCTCTCAAACCTACTGGCATTCTGAATTGGATCAATTTATAACTATCTTTAGCCTTCAGTTATTGAGCCTTCAGTTATTGTGTATCCACTTGGTAGTAATTTTATCTAGCCCACATCTTTTTAGCTTGCATATGAGAATGTCATGTTGAACTTTGTCAACAGCTTTTCTAAAGTCCAAGTTCACTATGTCTAGTCCATTGCTTTCATTCACCCTAGTATTTACATTGCCAAAGAAAGAGAAAAGTTCAAAACCAAAGACTCCAGTGATATTTGGACTCTCAACCCCTGAGCTACGAAGCCAGTGATTTAATACACAGTTTAAAAAGAAAAAAGTGTTGCTCCTATTTAAACCAGATGCAGTGCCTTATGCACGTAGAGATGCCACCTCATTTTTCTCTCTAGATATTCTGTTTTACAGCTGTCAAACTTGGACAGACATTTTATGCCACTTGTGCTTCTAAGTATCTGATTATAATGGGGGGAGGGAGGAGGGCAGGTGAAAGGTGGTCAACATTTTCTTTTAACCTTTTTCAATGTTTTTTAGATACATGT
The DNA here is from genome assembly GCF_001723915.1 of Gavialis gangeticus. Lineage (NCBI taxonomy): Eukaryota > Metazoa > Chordata > Crocodylia > Gavialidae > Gavialis > Gavialis gangeticus. The sequence goes on along the minus strand of NW_017729024.1, from coordinate 174,597,035 downwards.
GAAAACTTCATTTATCTCCCCTCTCCCTCTTACCTGTTGAGATGATTAAGATAAAGAAATCAAACTTTGTTTGTTTGTTTTTTTTAATAGAAAACAGGTTGTGGTTTGCTTTCCTTTCTTTTTCTTTTTTTTGCCTTTTTTTTCCCTCCATCTTACCTCCCCTTTTCCAGTGGCAAAATGTGAAATCAGGAAAAAGACTGAGGGGAAATTTTTTTTTTAAAGCTATATTTTTTTCATTGTGGAAAGATTTGAAAATGTTAACCTCTTCCTCAGAAAAATGGAAATTTTTGATATTTAATCATGAGACTTTCATTGAGTAGATATTTTCAAGTTAAAAAGGATCTGTATGCTATTTCTGTGACCTAGCATGGTTTCTTCTAGTTTCCAATAGCACAAATAATTCACTGATATCATGAAATACAGAAAACTCTGAAAATACATTTTACTGAACTTTTATGTGACCTTGCTGGGTTTTCTTTCCAGCACAAATAAGCAAAATCTCAGACTAGTGAAGCAGGAATGCATTGGGTAAATTAAATTATTTATTTATTACTTTGAGAAGACACATGGGCACAGTTTTGCCAACTCTCACCATTTTTCAGTGAGTGCACAATATTTGGTGTCCTGTTGTAAAGCCTCAGATCCTGGAGGCATGTTATTAGGTCATTTGGGCATAATTTCTGCTAAGAAAAAGAAATGCTTCCAGTCCTCTTGGAGAAAATGGAAAAAAAAATGTGAGCTGAGTGCATCCCAAAAACTAGAAAGCAGAAGCAAATAAAAAATCATTCCTCTCCTCTCCTCTCCTCTCCATATCTGTAATTCTACTGTGATGAGAGCAGGTAGGTAGTAAGGTAGGTAGTAATTATTGCAGGATCTGTCTCTCTGTCCTCACACTTTGCTTCACAAGAAAATGTCTCACATTACTTATTTAGTATTTATTCTTATTTGTGTATGACTTTATTTTAAAAAGCCACCATCCCAGATGTCACTAGGTGCAGGTATGCCATTTAGAATAAATAAATAATGCAATAGCTACAGCCATGAACAAAAAAAAGAAGGGTTTCAGAGAAGTCATTTAAGCACATAACATTGGTTTAGGGATTTAGGCACCTAAAAAAAGAAAAAAACAATGGCAGAAACAATCACCAACCATGCAAAAAACAAGCAAAGTAAGTCTGAACTGCACAATCAGGACAACCTTTATTCCAGTAGGCACAAAGCCCGTGAGGTACTTATATTCATTTGGTACTTCCCTTTTAGACTGAAAAGTTTCTTGGGAACCTAACTGTGAGCTTCTGAAAATGTTCATGATGAATCCTCAAAGAAACCTGACCCTTTGGACATGTTTTGAGCAGGTACACTAACATCATAGGTCTTGCTTGACCAATCTTATTTCCTTTACAACCAGGTGACCTATCATCTGGACAAGGGGGAAAAGATTGATGTCATCTATCTTGACTTAAAAAAGCCTTTGATCTGCTATCCCATGATCATCTCTTGGCAAAACTGACCAACTGCGGCCTTGGCTTCTCCATGATCCGCTGGCTGGATAATAGGCTATGTGGTCGGACCCAGAGGGTGGTGGTTGATGAAAGTCAATCGTAGTGATGCCCTGTGACCAGTGGGGTCCCTCAAGGCTCTGTCCTTGGGCCTATATTGTTCAACATCTTCATTAATGATGTGGACATTGGCATCAGAAGTGGACTGGACAAGTTCTCTGATGACACTAAACTCTGGGGTAAAGCATCCACACCTGAGTACAGGAGGGCAATCCAGGTTGACCTTGAAAGGCTCAAGAAATGGGCAGATGAGAATCTGATGGCATTTAACACCGAAAAATACAAGGTTCTCCACCTTGGGAGGAAAAACCCACAGCATGCTTATAGACTCGGCAGTGCTACACTGGCTAGCACTTCGGACGAAAGGGTCTTGGTGGTCATGATTGACCACAAGATAAACATGAGCCTTCAATGTGATGCTGCAGCTAGTAAAGCAAGCAAAATGCTGGCTTGCATCCATAGATGCTTCTCAAGCAAATCCCCGGATGTCCTTCACCCCTTGTACTTGGCCTTGGTGAGGCCACACCTAGAGTACTGCGTCCAGTTTTGGGCTCCACAATTCAAAAAGGATGTGAAGAAACTTGAGAGAGTCCAGAGAAGAGCTCTGTGCATGATCAGAGGTCAGAAAAACAGACCTTATGATGAGAGGCTGAGAGCTATGGGACTCTTCAGCCTGGAAAAGCGCAGGCTCAGGGGTGATCTGGTGGCTGCCTATATGTTTATTAGGGGTGCTCATCAGGAGCTGGAGGAATGTCTGTTCACCAGATCCCCCCAAGGGATGACAAGGTCGAATGGTCACAAACTCCTCCATGACCATTTCAGGCTGGACATAAGGAAGAACTTCTTTACTTCTTGTCTGAGCCCCCAAGGTCTGGAATAGACTGCCGCCGGAGGTGGTGCAAGCACCTACCTTGAATGCCTGCAAGAGACATTTGGATGTCTATCTTGCTGGGATCCTATGACCCCTGTTGACTTCCTGTCCTTTGGGCAAGGAGCTGGACTCGATGATCTTCCGAGGTCCCTTCCAGCCCGAATGTCTATGAAATCTATGAAATCATTAAAGCCAACAAAACCATCGCAGCTGCAGTCACTGCCATACAAAACAACAACAACAACAAAAACTTTTTGTATATTAGTAGCCCACTAGTTAGGGCATTCACCCAGCCATCAAAGGAGGTGAGTTAGTGCCTCCCCTCTACCTGGTAGGATTCAAAGTCACAAATCCCATTTCCCAGTCAAGCACCTCACCCACAACATTACTGACCAGTTGTAGGGAAGGTACTTTCTACATCTGGGCCTATGAGCAGCCAGGACTGTAAGAATCATGGGGCAAAAAGACTCGTAGGGAGCCTGATCACATGGGCAGTCTGAATCCCCTGCTGTTGAGGGGCACCTGCAATCCATATCTCCCATTTGCTGTTGCGTGCTCTGGGCTGTTATACAAAACGGCGGGCATTACCCTGCTTCATGTGGTGCAAAAAGGTCACAGTTCAGTTAGCTCAGTACCTTCCATAAATAATTTCTGTCTCTGGATTTCACCTGGATGAAGGCAGCTAAATACCCAAGACCTAACTCAGCTGCATAAACTCCAGAGAGGGTGACCACATATCCCTCTACTTAGATTTTCCTACTGGCTAGTCCCATGTGGCTTTTTGTTCAATCTGTGAGGTTTTGTGGATCCCTATTCCCTGGAGGCACTTAACCTTCTCCATTGACAACAGACAACTTAGGCACCTAACTCTATTTCCCTGAACTACCCGGTCGGGGCCAGCTACCTCATGTTTAGATGTTACAAAGTCTAAGGAGCACATACACAAAGTGTCTCTTCGGCTGTCACCTATAGTCCCTTAAAAACAGGTGAGGTCATTACATAGCCTTGAAGTCCTTGAAAACCCAGAAAAAAAAAAAAGATGAGCTCGATAGCATAAATTAAAAGTGACATTCAGACTCTGTAAGAAAGTTAATAGTGTTTAAGACTATTAGGAACCATTAAGTTCAATTTGTCTAGTGTTTCCCAAACTTGTGGTACCTAGGACACACTTTTCTCTGGATAAAAATAGGCAGCACACTTCACTCTTGCATGCAAAAATGGGTAGTGGGTAAAAGCAGTAGCAGAGCTGTAAACACACTATGCAGATGTCGTCCTGGAATAGATTCCCAGTGGCTGGAAGCTGTATGTGCCAGGCAGCCAAGGAGCAGAAGGCTGGGGAAAATGTTGGCAGTGCAGGCACGGAGAAAGGTCTCCTTAGGGGAGGCAGTGTCAGGATAAATCATAGCAGCAGCCTAAGAGAGCACATGGAGCTGCTCTGCTGTGTGCCCTGGAACAAGAAGGGGGTCAAAAACAAACTATGCTGCCCTGGGGAGCTGTGGACATGGGCATGCCTGGGGCGGAGAGTGGGTTGCAGAGACATTTGTTGGCAGGGGCTCCCTAGATCTCAGTGGAGATGGGGACCAGGTCACAGGGCTCCTGCCTGCCTGATTGGTTGGACATGGGAAGGGAAGGGTGGAGAAGGAAGGACCTGTACTTACTCGCCCAGACTGGGAGCACAATGTATATGTAGATCAGGGCTTAGGAGAGCTTGGTCTTGAGGGCCAGGTGTATGGCACGGACACATACCCAGCACAGATGTCTGATCTCACTGCCAGTGGTTGGAAGCTGTATGTGCACCACAGGTCCACCAGGCCCAGATGTTTGCAGCTTGCTTCTCCACAGAGGCACTCTGCCTGCACTCCAAAGACATAACTTGGCCATGCTTTGCATATATGCTGTGCCTGGCAGCTTACAACTTGTTAAAAAAAATAAAAAATAAGAAAGAAAGAAAAGTATAATTGTTCAAGGTACACACCTGCCACTTTCACAGCCTTCCACGGTATTGCAGCCCAGACTTTGGGAATCTCTGAGTTAATCTGACTCCTTGCATATCACAGCCCAAAGAATTTTACTAGGTGACTCCTGTATTAATCCATAGCTTATGGTGGGGAAAGGCACCAGGGACAGGCAAAATACGGCCCACAGGCTGGATTATGGCCTGCCAGGCCATTCTATCCGGTCTGCGGGGCCCCTCCCCTGGTGGGTGACTAGACAGCTGGTGAGTGGGGAAGGGAGCTCCTGCCTGCAGTGCTGGAATTTGCCCGGGGCAGCAGGGAATCTACCCGGCTCGATGATCCACATGTATGTGGGTGGGTGTGGGGCTTGTGGGGGCTTGTGGGTGAGTGTGGTCAGGCAGTGGGTGGAGGGGATGTGGGCACATCCCCCATGGTGCACAGCCCCTGCCACCAGCAGCAGGACCAGGTGACAGGCCCTTGGGGTGCTTTGATCATAGCAGGCAGAGCCCCCTGGCAGTGTGCAAGTCTGGCTGAGTCCCCAGGGGCTGCACATGGCAGCACGGAGCCAGCTTGGCCCACTGGCATGCACCTCCAGACCAAACCAGGCTCACTCCATGCAGACGTGTAAATCAGGACAAAAATATTTTTTGAAATATTTGAAAATTAAAATATGCTATAGTAGTTATTTGATTTTTAGTATATGGTTGTTATTTTCCAGTTCCAAGCTGGCAAACCCCACTCCCAGAAGAAGTACATCCAGGGACAAGGGGAGGGACTTCTGGTCACAAGATGGCAATTGGGGCAGGGCATCTGACAAGGGATGGGTCTATGAGCTAGACAGCTCACTAAAAGTTATTAAGCAGCCCTCCAGCTGAAATAATTGCCCAACCCTGTTTTAGACAGACATGGAAGCCAGGTTTCAAGATTTCCAGTAGCAAAGAATTCTCCATGGCCCCAAGAAAGAGACCTCAGAAGTTAATTACTTCCACTAGAGATACACCTTATCTTTATTTTAAAAGTAGGTCATACATGTTCCTACATGCTTAGCCAAAGGTAGTAGGGCTTGTCTGGCTATACCTGTGCTAACTTTATCCTAGCAGGTTTGGGTACTGCCATCAGCATAACTAGGGTCCTGGGCAGACAAAGTAGCTTAACACTAAACCCCATGCTTCCATGGTAATGCTGTTATCATTACCTTGAGGTAGCTAGTTTAAAGCTGGATCAGATATGTCTAAGCAAGCAAGCCTTCCATTGGAGTGTAGATGTACCCAAAGGGGGTGGGTATAACCTTTCAAATTCCAACACCACCTTTTGCATTTTTCTGGTTTCTTAACCAAATATCAATCTAATTTTCTGCAATGAACTCATGGGATCATGGGATTACACCTAAGGGATATGTCTACTCTCCTGACTCTCTCTGGAGTTTATGCACCTGAGTTAGGGCATGGGCATTTAATTGCCTTCATCCAGGTGAAATCCAGAGACACTCCTGGGATTATTAGTGGTGACAGGGCAATGCTACCAGGTCATATACCAGGAAGTTACCATTGAGATAAAGCTGCTAGGAAAGGCAAGGCGTGCATTATTGAATGTCGTTCAACAATTGGAGTAAATGAAGTGGCTCCATTTTGACAATAGTGAAGCTGTCAGATGGGTGTGTCACAACCTTCAAAAACATTTTGTGTCTGGTTTTAAAGATGCTTCCGTTTTACAAGTTCTGCCATGAGTCCAGAAGGATTAACACACTAATGATGGGGAAAAAAAGTGAGATTTTCAAGCTATGGAGTTATTTATATGTAGTTATTTAAAAGGTGTCATATATTTTTCTGTCTTCCATCATGCATGCGCACACGCATACAAGTATGCACCAATTTGTTAAAGAAAAAAGGTTCTGAGCTGAGATCATGTATGCCAATTTTCAACCTTATTTGAATTTTTATGCCTGAGTTATGAACACCTGAATATAGTGGTTTATAATGGCACCACTGACAGGCTGCTGCTATAAGTTCTGTGGCATTCACAATACTACTATAATTAGTGACTTTTGTATGGTGTTAACAAATGCCAGAGTGTGCTACCAGTCTTCCAGATGACTTACCCAGGTTTTAATTAGTGTCTATTTCTCTTTTCTTTGTGGAGACATACACTTACTAAAATGACTCATAGTCTGCACCAGCCACAGGTCAAAATATCCACCTGTCAAGTGGGTTTGGTACTGCACGCGGGGAGGAAACTACTTAAGATATTTTATTAATGGAACAGATTGCATATTTCTTCAAATAGAAACTGGAGGGATTGTGTGACAGATGGATCAAAACCTTCTAGTTCTTGTAAACCAACAGATGAGACAAACTTTTTCTCATAGCACTAACTGGATTGCAAGATGCTGATTATCTAAACCTAAAGGAATCTACTGTCCCTCAGTTCTGGGCATATATAAGGAACTATCCAATCAGATTGCATGTTTCTCCTGGATTTTACTTTCTAATAATGTTGCTGTGGCACATAAAAATGCTTAAAGCAGTCTTACATCATTTTGGTTTGTACTTTGCTCAACAAAAGACTCCTATTCACATATAAGATTACCTTTATAAATAGTATACCAAGTGCCGATAAATTATTAATACATATATTATCAGGGTGCTAGACTTGAATGCTGTGTGCTATAGGTGGGCAGAGGCATATCAATAGAATCATAGACTCATAGAAAAGTAGGGCTGGAAGGGACCTCCAGAGGACATCTAGTCCAACCCCCTGCCTGAGGCAGGTTCATCTCTATCCAGTCCATTTGATACAAATCCATTGTCTAACCTACAAGCAAAACTACACAGTCAACCCTGACCCAACACAAGACATAACACCTTCGTCTGCCACAGGTAAAGCAGGGGAACCACAGCCAGCTGCTGTAAAGGTTCTTAACACATGCTCAAGGGATCCCAAGAAGAGGGCCACGTGTCTTGCAACAGAGGACGGCAAAAACCCTCGCAGTCCATACCCAACTGACTCTGGGGTAAAAGTCCTTCCTAACCTCAGCTATGGTGATTGGTCTAATGCTGAGTGAAGGGGCAAGACCCTCCAGCCAAAAACTTGCCCAGCTTTAAGTCCCAGCAGGAACATTGGAACACCCCAGTCAAAATCCCTGGCCTTGGTTGCAGCCAACACTCAATGCCTCTGAGGAAGGCTTAGCAAAGACCCTCACACATGCAGTGGACTGGGGAAGAGAATTTCCTCCCAGCTTCATGCAGTAACCAGCAGAACCCAGAAGCCTGAGAAATACCCATAGGAGAACATAAGTATAGCTATGCCTACAGCTCTCCTGACCACTGGATGCCCAGTCTCATCCTGAACACCTCCGCTGACGTGGAGTCCACAGCATCCCTAGCAGTCTATTCCACTGCTTGCTGTTATAACCATGACCATAGGCTTTTTTCTGATATCCAATCTAAGCCCATTTTGCTGCAACATCAAACCACTGCTCCATGTCCTACCCTCTGCAGTAAAAGAGAAAAGATGGTTTCCCTCTTCTTTATGGCAGCCCTTCAAGTACTTGAAGACTGCTATCATGTCCCCTCTTAAGTACTGTACCTTTTTCACAAGCTAACATGCCTAGCTCCTTCAAACTCTTTTCATATGACTCACCTTGCTACTCAACAAAAGATCTTTATCTTTTTTCTCATTGATCTCTGAATCCTCCTTAACTTCTCCATGTCCTTTTTAAAATGCTCACAGTGCTCCAAATGAGGCCTAATCAGTGCATAGTAGAGAGGCATTGTCACCTCTCATGTCTTGCACCTACGCTTAATATTGATTCATCCCAAAATTGTATTCAGATATTGTGCATCTGCATCATACTGCAGACTCATATTGAGTCTCTGATCTACCAAGACTCCCAGAACCTTCTCCATAGTGCTGCCATCTAGCTATTTTTGTATTTTTTGATTTTTCCCAAGGTATAGCACCTTGCTTTTGTGAGCAATGAACTCCATCTTGTCATCTCTAGCATAGCTTTCCAATCTGTCAAGACACTTCTTAATTGCATTCCCATCCTCCAGTGTGTTTGCAGTCCTTCCCAGCTTTGCATCATCTGTAAACGTGCTCAAGAAGCTTTCTATGCCAGGATCCAAATAATTAATAAACATGTTAAACAGCACTGGGCCCAGAACAGACCCCTGTTTAACTCCACTTGAAATTTCCTGCCATTCTGGCATGGATCCATTTATAACTACCCTTTCTTTGTGGCTATTAAGTCAGTTGTCTATCTACCTTATAGTAGTTTTGGACAGACCACATTTCTCCAATTTGTTTATGAGAAGGCTGTGCATGGCCTTGCCAAAGTCCAGATACACTATATCCACAGCATTTCCTTCATCCACCTAAGCAGTTGCTTTGTCAAAGAAGGATCAAGTTCATTTGACATGACTTGTTTTTGGAAAACCCATACCTCCTGCTTGTGATCAGCCCTTCCTCCCTGAGATGCTTGCAAATGGTCTTCCTTAAGATATATTCCAGTAACTTTGTGGGTACTGAGATGAATCTAAGCAATCTGTAGTTCCCCAGGTCCTCATTTTTACCTTTTGTAAGAGGGGCATTACATTGGACTTTTCTTGTCTCTGGTACCTCACCTGTCTCCCATGACTTCATGAAGATTATTGCCACAGGCTCTGAGATCTCCTCTTCAAGTTCCTTCAGTACCCTGGGATGAAGTCCACCAATCTCTTCTGATTTGAATTCATTCAGTCCTATCAAAAGCTCACTGACTGTCTTTTCTGTTATTCCATTCCTCAGCTTGCCCCCTCTCACACCCAAATAAACCTTATTAGGGCAATGGCTGCAGCTTAAAATTAACAATGGAATTAAAATTGGTGGTGCACTTCATGCCTGCACCCCAAGAAGCGGGAGTGGGTAAAAGCAGCAGCAGAGATGCAAACACACTTTGCAGAAGTTCAATCCTGGCACAGCTTCCCAGTGGCTGGAAGCTATATGTGCCCTGCAACCTGGGAGCAGAAGACTGGGGAATATGGGAGCAGTGCAGGCATGGGGAAAGGTCTCCTTTGGGGAGGTGGTCTCAGGATGCAGCTTAACTTGTTTGTTTGTTTTTTTTGTTTTTTTTTTGAAGACTGAGGCAAAGAGCTTTTAAGTAGCTCTGCCTTCTTTGCATCTTCTGCTTAGGGTTCCCTCTGGCTAATTAGCAGTGGACCCAAAGCTTCCTTGGATTAATTTTTCTGGCTAACATATGTATAGACCCTCTTCTCTTGCCAGATGCAGCTCATTCTTTGTTTGCCTTCCTAATTTTGCCCCTGCAGGTTTTTGTTGTTTCCTAGTAAGCTTCCTTGGTGACCTACCCATTTTTCCACTGCATGGATGCTTTCCTTTTGCATTTGAGGCACCTTAGAAGCTCCTTGGGAAGTCACATTGGTGTCTTGCCATTCTTCTTCTACTTTCATTATGTCACAACAGTTTCTTGCTGGGCTTCCAATACTTTGACCTTTATAAGCTTCCAGGCCTCCTGGGTGCCTTTATCCTTCAGTCTCTCTCCCATGAAGCCATGCCTCTTAACTCATTCTGTTGGGTGAAAGCTTTTTAAAAATCTGGCATCTTACTTTGGCCGATTTCTTGTTTTTTCCATCTTAGAATCTGGACTTCTGTCCTATCATGATCATTTCATCAAGTTGTCCATCACCCTCCTGTCCTGCACTAGTTCTTTCCTATTGGATAGGGCGAGATCAAAGATAGATCATCCCCTAGTTGTATCCTCAACCTTCTGGAAGAGAAAATCATCTTCCCCACACTTTAAGAACAAGACCGACGTTTTATGCTTGGATGTATTGTTCTTCCAGCAGATGTCAAGAAAACTGAAGTCTCCCATCAGTACCATCCCATAGCTTTGGACAGATTCCTGATTTAGTGGCCTATAATAAATCCTCACCATTATATAGGTGCTGCATCTTTCACTTTTAGTCTTCATCCAAATGAATTCTGCTCTGCTATCTTTTTTCCTCCTGAATCAGGGAACAAGTTTACCTCTTTTTGGCCTACAGGATGACACCACCACTTTTTCTCCCAACCCTGTCACAGAATAATAGAAAATGAGGGTTGGAAGGGAGATCAGGAGGTCACATCTAGTCCAACCTCCTGCTCAAAGCAGGACCAGCCCCAACTAGATCATCCCAGCCAAGGCTTTGTGTAGCCAGGTATCCAAGGATGGAGAGTCCACCACCTCTCTGAGTAACCTGTTCCAGTGGTTTACTATCCTGCTAGTGAGAAAATTCTTCCTCATATCTAACTTAAACTTCCCTTGTTGCAACTGGAGCCCATTGCTCCTTGTCCTGTCATCTGCCACCACTGAGAACAGTCCAGGTCCATCCTCTTTGCAGCCCCCCTGCAGGGAGTTGAAGGCTGCTATTAAACCCCCCTCAATCTTCTCTTCTCTCAGCTAAATACGCCCATTTTCCTCAGTCTCTTCTCATAAGGCATGTGCCCCACCCCCTGAACCATTTTCATTGCCCTCTGCTGGACTCACTCCAATTTTTCTACATCCTTTCTGTGGTGGGGGGTCCAAAACTGAACACAGTACTCCAGATGTGGCCTCACCACTGCTGAATAGAGGGGAAGAATCACTTCCCTTAACTTACTAATAACACTCGTACCAATGCAGCCCAGGATGCCATTAGCTTTCTTGGCAACATGGGCACACTGCTGGCTCATATTCAGCCTTTTGTCCACTGTCACCCCCAGGTCCTTTTCTGCAGAGCTGCTGCCCTGTCAGTCAGTCAGTCCCCAGCCTGTATCTGTGCGGGGATTTGTTCTGTCCTAAGACTTTGCACTTGTCCTTGTTGAACCTCATGAGATTTCTTTTGGCCCAATCCCCTAATTTGTCTAGGTCACTCTGAATCCTAGCCCTACCCTCCAGCATATCTATTGTTCCCACCAGCTTGGTCTCATCTGCAAACTTGTTGAGGGTGCCCTCTATGCCATCTCCCAGACTGCTGACAAAGATATTAAACAAAACCAGCCCCAGGACTGACCCCTGGAGAACTTCAATTGATTCCAGCTGCCAACCAGACATTGAGCCATTGATTACTACCCTCTGAGCCCAATGCTTCAGCCAGATTTCTATCCACCTTACAGTCCATTCATCCATCCCATACTCCCTTCGTTTGCCTGCAAGAATGTTGTGGGATACCATATTAAAAACCTTGCTAAAATTAAGGTATACCACATCCGCTGGTCTTCCTGCATCCATAGAGCCAGTCATTTCATTATAGAAGACCATCAGGTTGATCAGGCGTGACTTGCTCTTAGTGAATCCATGCTGACTGTGCCTAATCACCTTCTTTTACAAGTGCTTAGAAATGGATTCCTTGAGGATCTGCTCCATGATTTTTTCAGGGACTGAGGTGTGGTGACTGGTCTGTAGTTCCCTAGATCCTCCTTTTTCTCTTTCTTAAATAGGGGCACTTTATTTGCCCTTTTTCAGTCATCTGAGACCTTTCCTAATCACCATGAGTTTTCAGCGATGATGGCCAGTGGCTCTACAATCACATCAGCCAACTCCCTCGGCACCCTGGTTTCATTCCATCCAGCCCCATGGACTTGTACATGTCCAGCTTTTCTAAATAGTCCCTAACTTGTTCTTTCACCACTGCTGGTTGCTCACCTCCTACTGAAACTGTGCTGCCAGGTGCAGTAGTCTGGGAGCTGACCTCACCTGTGAAGACTGAGGTGAAAAAGGCATTGAGCACTTCTGCCTTTTCTTCATCCTCTATCACAAGGTTGCCTCCTCCTTCAGTAAGGGACCCACACTTTTCCTGATCTTTCTCTTCCTACTGACATACATGTAGAAATGCTTCTTGTAAGCCACTTCTTATAAGGCTCCGTTTTGTGATTTAGTTTACTGAAGAATTCCCTGCTAAGCCAATTGGTTCTTCTGCCACACTTGCTAGTCTTCCTGCACATTGGGATGGTTTGTTCCTGCAGTCTCAGTAAGGCTTCTTTAAAGTACAGCCAGCTCTCCTGGACTGCTCTCCCCCTCAGACTGGCTTCCCAGGAGATCCTGCCTATGCGTTCCCTGAGCAAATTTAAGTTAGCTTTTCTGAAGTCCAGGGTCCTTACTCTGCTGTTCTCCATCCCTCCTTTCCTCAGGATCCTGAACTCAGTCATCTCATGGTCACTGCCACCCACTACTACATTCTCCACCAATTCTTCCCTGTTTGTGAGCAGCAGGTCAGGAAGAACATGGCCCCTAGCTGGCTGCTCCAGCACTTGCGCCAGGAAGTTGTCTCCAACACTCTCCAAAACTTCCTGGATTGCCTGTGCACTGCTGTATTGCCCACCCAGCACGTCAAGGTGATTGAAATCCCTCATGAGAACCAAGGCCTGTTACCAGGAAACTTCTGCTAGCTGTTTGAAGAAAGCCTCACCCACCACTTTCTCCTGGCCTGGTGGTCTACAGCAAAGCCCCACCACGACATCACCCTTACTGCTCTCCCCTCTGACCCTAGCCCAGAGACTTTCAACAGGCCTATCTCCAGTTTCATAATAGAGCTCTGAGCAATCATATGGCTCCTTCACATAAAATGCAACTCCTCCTCCTCTTCTCCTCTTCCTGACCAGTTTGTACCCATTCATGACAGTGCTCTAGTCATGCAAGCTCCCACCAAATCTCTGTTTTCTTTAATCATGTCATAGCTCTGTGACTGCGCAAGGACTTCCAATTCTTCCTGCTTGTTTCCCAGGCTCCGTGCATTGGTGTACAGGCACCTGAGGTCACTAGTTGATTGTCTTGATTTCTCAAGAAGAATGAAATCACCTCCCCTGTTGCCCCCTCCTGCTTGCTCTTCCTCCAGCTCATCCACCTCCCCATTTACCTCAAGGCTTTGGTCTCCATCCCCCCGGCAAACCTTCTAAAACAAAAGGTAACTCTTAGTTTCGACATTCCTGTCATAAGAGCTGCCCCACCGGATCTCTGCAATACTAATCTGGTCACAGTTCTTCTCACGAGTTGCACTTTCTGGCTCATCTTCTTTGTTCCCTGTACCTCTTGAATTTGTATATCTATATTGGACATATTTTGCATTTCAACCTACTCACTTCCCTTTTGCATCATGTTTGTTGCCCTGTGTCTCTCTGGCCCTTTTCCAGAGTTGAGTTGCTTTTTCTAGTTCTTTCCTCTCTGGAATTCAGGGATGTCTGAGTGAGCCCCCCCCCACACACAATTGTTGATAGCCTTGTTGCCGACTTGTAGCCTCCCCGCCCCTCCCCCACTGAAACTGTGAGTGAGGAATTGGTAGTTATTTATTAAGAGGCAAATTGTGATGATTGGGATTATTAAGGAGGGAGAAGGTCCAGGGAAACACCCACAGCCATATGCCTATATAACAGACAACCACTTCAGCCCTGTGAATGGAAGGGGAGAGGAGATACTACTACACCTGAGGGTGCCACCCTGTCCTAACTTCTGCCTGACTCCTCATATGGGGATACATTGAAGAAGACTAAGTGCATGTGTGTGTTTTAAATAAGGGTTACAGAATTCGGGAGAAATCTCAGGAGGTATTTGGTACTCTGTGCTGAGAGATGTAATACTCCATCTTCCAGTGTGAGAAGTGGTACCTTGTGATATAGCACAACCGGAAGTTACAGACTTGGTGCGGTATACCCTGGGTAAAAGTCTTGGCTTGTTTTATGGAGTGATGTTTTTCCTAAGCCTACTCTTCCTAAAATCCAGTAATTCATTGATTACTTCCAAAGAACTGCTTGTTTGTGGAATATTGTTTTAGTGCTTTGACTGAGAAAAGATTGTCCATTGCTAAATTGAGGATCCATAGAGAATTTCCCAAGGTGCAACCCAGTTCTTTGGATTCTTTTATAGTTTCTTTCTGAAGATATTTTGGTTCATAGTGGAATTGTTTTTAAGGGCAAGATTAAGCAGGACACAGAGATATTTTATCATTTGGTTTCCACTGCTGGAGTAATTCATATGCTTACAGTTAAGCCAGTGCTTGAAATCTTCCATTAATGCAATGGAGAGTGAACTTGTGTATCATGAAGATGCTTTACTGGCCTCTGTAATACTTGGGCTCACTCTGGATTCAGCAAGATAACGTTCTTTTTTAGGCTCATGCATTACTTCTTGGAAGACTATACTGAATTTTCACACAACACTATGCAACATTTGGTGGAAACTAATTACAAGGTAATTCTTTGCTAAAAATGTTAACTCCACAGAAAATTGCAGAAACATTAACAAGCTCTAGTGTAGCAGTAATTCCTAACTCTGCTCTAAATTGTATCTAGTAGTTTGTGACCTCTAGGCTTTCCCCCACTTCTAACTTTGTAATGCTTAATAAAAGTTATAGTCAAACTGTTACATTGGCTTAGAAAATAAGAAATTAATTATGAACAGCTCATTTAATACGGGAAGGATACAATGTCCACAGTTTCTTTAAAGCATCATTGAAGTAATTTCACTACTGCCAATTGAACATTTATATAGAACACATCTAAATGTGCTCAGTCAATGAATCCCTTGAGTGTTTCTGCTTCATTAACTGTTTACATGGTGACCTCTGAAGAAAGGTTTTAGCCTGATGAAATGTCTGTTCACATACTGCCTCTGGCAACAGTGTAATAGGTCTCTGTGATTTTTCATGATACACTCAGAATTTAGAAATCATATTAACTTTCTTAATCCCACCACATTAGGCATTGCAATACTTTTTGTTGAGTTACCCTCTCAATAGCTTCTGTAATGTCATGTCATATGCTAGCAAAGTGTTCCCTCCCCTCTGTCCTCCATTTCCACTCAGTTGCCATAAGATTCATTTGCATTGATGTCTTGTGGTCATATTTCAAGCATCCCTAATCCTAGACTTTGCATCCGAATTGGCTAACTACTCCACTCTCTTTTAATGGCGCCATTATCTGCATCATGAATCACAATGTCAAGGAAGCCCATGATGTTTAAATTTTATGATGCTTCCTTTCCGAAGTAACAACTTTCTAACTCAGCACAAAGTGAAGAGGAACATTTTTACCTAACATGAACTGCACTTTGGTTTGCAGAAATAACTCCCAGGAGGACACTGACTGTCCAAATTATTACCTTGGATATTCCACAGAGGAGTTTTGCAGAACCAATAACACTTATTTGACTTCCACCCATAAACAAAAATATGGATAAATAAGTGACATAAGCTACAATACTATGATAGGTGATATTGTTCAATAAATACACTCTACCTACCTGCAACTCCATTAGAGAGTAATAACTAAGCACCACTTCACAGTACTGCTACTCTTCTTTCTTGCAATAAAATGGCAAATGTATTTCTTCATTAAAGAGAGAGGAGATGGGAGTTTCCACAGTAACATTGTATATAATAATAATGAAATAACTTAGCATATTCAGTTGGCAGATTCCTGTTCCTTATTTTATGCTTCCATTCATCTGAAATCTTCTGATTTTTTGAAAAAAGGGCTGGCAGTGATGGTGGCTGCTATTTTTGTGCCCTCCCACCAAACTTGGCAGCCAGGGTTTTTGTCCAGCTTGCCCCTGCCTTAGGTGTGGTATTGAAGCCTGGTGTAGATGCCTGGACACTCTACAAAAACAAGAGCAGTGTGCACCTCAGAGGGTGTTTTGGCAATCCTAGAGGTATCTCAAGAGGTAGCTAACAGCAAATACTAAAGCACTGAGATGAGTCTGACCTCCTATCCTCTAAGGAGTTTAGGTGCTTGAATGTCTATGTTCACTTGCTACTTTGTGGGTTGTTGAAGATAGGCATGTAGTTGTGGTGCCCAACTTTTGCCTGATGTGAAAACATTCAGCCAGGACGAAATAACTCTAAGATTCAGGCCCAAATCAGACTGACATAACTTCTATTTCCCAGGAAAGCACCCTAGCTACCATGTTTTTGAATAGGCTTGGTGAGGGCACTTACCACCTGCCCTACTGAAGATGAGCCACTTGACAGTCAGAAGTGCAAGATTCATGGGGCCAAAAGAAAACTGCCTCTTGTTATGTCACTCTTTGCACTCTTCATAGTATAGTGAACCAACAGGAAATCTGGGTGCTTACTCGCCTAGCCTATTTAATAGTGTGGGAGCAAAATTCATTCCTGGGAAATGGGAAATGTGGGTTTAGATCTCCTTAGAGTGGCATGGGCCTAAGTCTTTTTCTTCTTGGGTGACTCCTTTCATCACTAGCCTTTGGGCAAAAAGTGGCCGCTATTTTTCAGTTATCTACTTCAGAGGTGAGACTAGTCATCCTGCATCACCTTCATTCTGTTCCTAATACTCAATTTGACTTAGGCATCTAAGCTCCTATGGGGGCAGCGAATTTCAAAATACTTTTATGCCTTTTTTGCCTACTACGGAAGGCCTCTTTGAGAACTTAGGCAGAGCTTAGGTGCCTTGCATGAACAGTGTATCACATTGGAACTTAGGTGGCTGCTATGGTATCCTTAAGTGCTCCACCAAAATTGCTTTTGAATATCCCTAAAGACCTTATGTAGAGAGGTAGGAAACATTACGATTCCAAATGGAGGTGCTTAATAAATGTATCTGCCTAGGGAATTTTTCAGATGCTGGAATTGAAACAATTTGAATTATTTTTTGGAACTTAGGTGGCCAAGCTCTACCTTAGTCCCAATGAAATAAATAAGGAACATACACTAATACTAGGCAAAGTTGTCTTCCCTAACTGTGTTCTGTAATTTCTATGCTTCCAAGGGTGGATGTCTCAGTGTTCTAATGGCTAACGCTTACAACAAGAGAAATAACATGCCACTTTGAAGAGGACCCTTAAAATGAAATATTGTGCATCTAACTATCCATAGCTCTCTCCTATGACTAGAAAGCAAGTGGTTTAGAAGTATACCTTCACCATAGGAAATAACCCCTCCATGCCATGCAATACCTTATATATTTGTTTTAGAATGAAGAAATGTGACCTGGGAAATAAGGCAGTGCTCTCTTTATCTACTTCCAAGCCCCAAAGCAAAGAAACACAATATTTGCCAAATTCTTCTGTTTAGGGGAAAAAAAAAAAATAACAGAGTGGTTGGAAGAGTTATTGTGGATGTGTTTTTTGTGTCCCAAAGAGCAGAATTTGACTAACAGTGTTTGCCTGCCCTCAGGTGGCATCTTACTGGGCTGGACCACAACACCTGCAGACTTTAAAAGGAATCTCAGTGTGTCTGCTTTTCACAAATGGCGATAAACCATGATGCACTGTTGACAGAATACCACAACATTCCTCAATTTCCTTACAAAATTAGTGTCTCACATATTTATGTGCAGGGATGGATGCAGAAAGGATGCATTGGTGCACTTGCACCACCGCTCCCCACCCCCTCGCCTTTGATTCCTGCTTCATCCAAAGTAAAACCAACTGCCTGGCAGGGGCAGCAGTGAGGGAGTCAAATGACTTCTTGATTCATTAGTATTTACCTTATTTCTTCTAAACTCATCAGTCCATAGATGTTAATGCCATTCTCTCCTTTTTGATGTTCTTGATGTTCCACTAATCAGGCTATCCTTTTTTACTCCAATTCTGCTGTCTGTTAGCTGCTCCTGGTAATGTAGTTCCTGTTTCACAGCTCTGTCGACTGTTTTTAACTCTAGCTAAAAACATTAAGTAAGGTGTGAAAATGTTAACTGAGGTGAGCATTAACTCAGGAGTGGAAAAAACTTTTAGTGAAGGCTTGAATGCACTGTCAAGATGGTCAAGAAAGTTAAATTGTGTTTTATGAATCTGAAAGAGATGTGAATTTAATTCTAATGACTACAGCTCTAACCTTTTGATTTTTTTGATTGATTTTTGCCTAGTTAATTATGTTTTTTATACATGATGCACATGGCAAGTTAATGTATATTCCAATAAAGATATAGTCATTTTTGCTTTAAACTTAAATTGAATAATATAGCTGTAAGAACCCAGAGTATTAGGAAAGCTTCTACTTTCTTTTGAACTGAAGAAAAATATGTGTTGTATTGTATAGTACCACCCCTTCTGCACCCCCTTTTTCAAAGTCTGAGATCCACACATGTTTGTGTGTATATTAGATTCAACTCCAAAACAAAATATGTTTCTTTGAGGATTTAGAGCCTCTTAACACCTTCATGAACTTATAATATAATGAAATCCCAGTCACATTGAAATAATTGTTCCTAAAGGAACTCAGCCAGCAGGACACAGTAATACATCACTGGAAAGGTGCCCTGCACCTTCCCCAAAGTGCCAGTCAAACAGGCACCTCTTGCAGCATTGTTATTAAACTATTTTGGACCAAGGAGAGCAGAGATCATAGACAACATTTTGTTCACTACTCTCTTCCCTGCAGGATGAGAACCCAACTGGGATGTCACAAGTAACTCCACTTGAGTCAGTATATGTTAGAGAAAAAAGGAATCCCTCATGCAGTCTGATCCCAGGCTACACAGGGCATTATAGGTCATCATTTGAGTTGAGGGAAATTCAGGATTTCCACCTTGTGAGTCATTTTAACATCTCAAACTATGTTTCTGCTCTAAATCAAGATGAAGAATTAAAATTCTAGCGTATTCCTGAGGGGGAAAGAAAAGTTTGATTTTGAAATTTATTTTATTTAATTTCAAGATACCAAAATAAAACATTTCCACATTTTCAATTAAAACAAAATATTTTGACACATGAAAATGTTGAGTGCTATGGAGTCACAAAGCTTAAGCATGGGAAGAGCTAGTCCCATCTGTTTTGATGGAGATCTGTATTGTGCCCTTATGTTTCTCAGCAAAGTAAGGGAGACCACATCATGGCTATGCCAAGTAAGAGTTACCTGGCTATTGGCTCTGAGTTCGGTGTAGTCCCTGTATTCCAGTTGATCCTCCTAACAAAAAAAAAAAACAACCCAAAACAGAAGTTAGTTCCAAAGCTAAGATTTACTTTGCTTCATTCCTATCAATCCCTTACATAGAAGAGAAACTATTGACTAGCTATCATCAAAAGCTGTTGGGTACATCCAGTTATATTTGTATTTATTCCATGAAAAATATATATCTATTCTGCTGAAAACAAGGGAGGTAATAAACCAAAGTGATTATATATCAGCTAATTCAACCTGAATATTGTCAGTTTAGGGTTCTTGATTTTCCAAAACAGGGAGAGAAGTAAATGGAAGCTTTCAATCCATTTTTCCTGTAGATGAAAATTCAGTTTTTCATCATAAAAAGTTTTGCTGGAAACATTTTAGCCAACCATGGGGCAACTCCTGCATGTGCAATTATAGCAGTGTGATGATGATGATGATGATGGAGAGGAAAATATGGCACATGACCAAAGTGGTAATGAAGAATTTATTATACATATAAAATCAACTTATTGTTTGCTAATTTTTAAATTCACATTTGAAAGTGGTCTGGTATGATAATAACAGTAATGTGAAAACAGAAGTTTCTTTTAAGAAGTGATCTGATGTGATACTTCATGTACTCTGGAACACGGCTGCATAAACAATTTATCAGGTGCAAACTTATGGACTAAAGACAAAGATGTAAAACCTTCAACAAATCCACAAGAGCTTCAACCCATCTCCTGATGGTATAAAATCCAGAGTTTCATATCTTCTAGGTCTTAAGCACTCTATTTCCCTCCAAGGATTGTATTACTTGAGAAGTCTGCAACTCCACCGTCTCCTAATACAACAGCATCTTGTGCTAATTCATGCATTATTGCTTTTATACCCATTAAAAGAACAAGATTTCACCATGTAAGAGAATGGAGTGCATAGTCTAATGCATCCTGGGCCAGATCCTTAGCTGAAGGAAATTGACATAGCCCCATTGACTTTAATGGTGTTATATCAATTGGCAACAGCTGAGGAACTGGACTATTAAGCAGAATACTTGATGTTTAATTTTTAGAGAGTCTTCCTGTGCCCTAAGCTGTTTCTACCTTCTTATTCTTCTTACAGAAGGCCAATGAAATTCAATGAGAAGGAAATAATACAGGCTTCAAAAGAAGTGGCTTAAAAGCCTAGATTGGTCAATACAAATGACCCTGTTCCATAGTCTGTAAACTACCCCATGAAATTTAAGATGGGATTATTGCCCTATCTAAAAATGTTATAGTTTGGTCTGACTGGGAATCACATAAAACGTTTGGGTTCTCAACTAAGTTTTATATGCAAGTACTTTGTAGTACACTCAAGTGTGAGACTCTATCCCAGCACAATGTTTAACTTCATACATTCCCTTGGGGTAATTTCCTACCCCAGGCACATATTTTGTGCAGTATCTTGAAGTTAATTAATTCTAAAAAATATATATTTTTAGGACATTGTTACTGGCACTACAGTGGCCCAAAGAACAGCCAGCTTACATTAATGGCTTGCTGTCAGTGGATACAAAAACTGCCCAGGGTAACAGGTTACCCCAGGTGTGAATATGTTTTTCCATATGGGGTAACAATTTACCCCAATTCCATTGTAACTTGTTACCCCAGTGCAATTCCTGTATAAATGACAGGGCTAGACCTTTTTGGCCACTTTGGGTGGATGCATCTGAAAGGTCAGAATCCATTCACACCTCATTCATGTCCACTTCAGGTATCCATGGTAACTAATGGATGGCCATCCTCCACTCTGTTTTTACAGAAGATGTGGTAATCCTTTTTGCAAACTGTTGTTTGCAGACTGCAAGGTCATCAAAATATCCTGCTCTTTGCCAGCCTCCTCCCTGCCCAAACCTTTGTCACACCCAAATCCACCTCAGCTCTCTTTTCTCATGGCAAAACTCCACCTCACCTGCCCTTTTCATAACAAAGAAGCTAATTTGTCCTGCCTTTGTTGGAAATGAGGACAAGGAGCAAAGGAAAAGCAGAGCAGTAATAGGAGAACATCATACTGCAATACAGCATACACTATGGAGTCCCCTTCGATGATAAGGGCTTGATACCCCCAGCCATTTTTACCTGCTCTCAATAAGCCCCTGCATGTGTGGTTTCCAAACAGCATCCACCCACATTTGGCTTGCCTGCAAAGGGTGGATGCTGGTCTCTGGCCTCTGTGCTCAGGAGGAGAGGGTGCTACCTGTGCTGCCATAGGGCAGGGCAGAATTGCTTCTGTGACAGCATAGGTGGACAGGCTTGTCTGTGTTTGTTATTTATATGCATTCAGCACTAATCCCTTTTTTTCTTTTTTTTCCTGCAGTCCAGGATGAGAAGGCAGCTCATATTTGGTCTTGAAGCCTGTCTTGCACAGGTAACCAGGGATGACAGTGACACGTCCACTGATGAAATTTTATCCCAAAGCAGTGAGGATGCTGACTTTGTTCCAGACATGGGGGGTTGTTCAGAGCAAGAAGGCCATGTGTCTATGGAAGGGAGGAGTTGGTGCCACAAGAAGAAGCGCTGCCAACATTTCCAGTAGGAAATGGAAGAGGACCAGCCTGGGGCCACCATGGAAGATCGAGGAGAGGTACAGCAGGACACGGAGCAGAGCCACTGCCACCACTCCCAGAAATCACTGCAGATCATGACACCTTTCCAGGAAGGAATGGCAGAGTGTGAGGAAAAAAGTCCACAGCTAATACATGACTGGAGAACAGCCAAGGACATAGTCCATGAAAATGATGAGCCAACAGGAGAAAGTAGTAAAGACACGGTGGTGGAAATGTTCCACCTGTTCTCTCACAAGATACCTGACTATCATAAGAGAAACAAATGGAGAGGCAGAAAGAAGATTCAGGGAGTGGAATGATAACTATCCTCAGAACAAAAAGGAGTGGAAAAAGCTGAACGAAACAGAGCTGAAAGCCTACATTGGCCTCCTACTGCTGAGTGGTCTATACCACAGTGGTCAGGAGGCACTGGAGGAGTTGTGGACACACTGGGTGTCCTTGCTTCCGTGACACCATGAGTTTAAAATGATTCCATCAAATCAACAACTATCTGAGATTTGACAATGAACTGACACATGAAGAATGGAGAGCTGTGCACAGGCTTGCTGCCTTTAGAGATATTTGGATGCAATTTGTGGAGCAGCTCCGGAAATGGTATATTCCAGGAATACACATGACGGTTGATGAGCAGGACATTGCATTCAGGGGTCGCTGTCCCTTTAGAGAGTATATGCCCAACAAGCCTGCCAAATATGGTGGTACTGCGATGCAGCAACATTATTCCCCCTGTCTGGAGACATCCACCTGGGCAAGCAACCAGAAGCTCCACGCCAAGGTAATTTTGGTACCAAGGTCATTGAAAAACTGGTTCATCTCTGGTACAAGATGGGAATAAATATCGTGGATGCCAATTTCCGTACTGACCTGGCAGAAAGACTGCTACAGCAGGACTTGACCTATGTGGGTCAAGCAAGACTGATATCTGAAATGAAATGCAAGCAAATTGAAGAAAGGAAACATTTTCATCCATTTTTGCTTTTGATGGGGAACTCCCCCTAGTTTCCTATGTTCTAAAGAAGTCCAAATCGTGCTGTTGCTGTCAAGCATGCACCATGACCTGTCAGTGGGTGGAGAGCAAAGAAAGCCAGACAACATCCATGACTACAACAAGAAAAATGGTGGGGTGGATAAACTTAACTACTTAGTCCATATGACCACCTGCAGACAAAAAATTAAGAGGTGACTGTCACGGCGCAGGGCCCTAGGAGCGGCCGTGATCTCTCCAACACCCCCTACCGTGCCAAGTTGGCAATCAAGCACCCTCGTTCTCGCCCGCCACGTCTTTGATGCTATCTATATTTATAATGTAGGCTGCCTTTTGTCCCCTTGGACAAGGTGCTCTTGTTTATCCTGGCCCCTGTTCTGTATGGATTGACTTGGTGTACCCCAGCCTTATGGGCTATGTGTGGCTCCAACCTCCCCTTTACCACGCCCCAAGCCTCACAGATGTCCCGGATGTTGTCTGGTTGGTTTCCTTTCTGCGCTCTCACTGGCACCCCTGGGCTTGTCACGCAGCCGGCGCCCCTCACTGGTGCCCCCAGGCTTGTCACGCA
>NW_017729024.1:174572565-174573236 GCF_001723915.1 Gavialis gangeticus | reverse complement strand
CGTGGTGGAAACAGCGGAGGGATACGAATACCCAGCTGTGTTCCTGAGGTGGGATCTCTGCACCCGCCACAGTGGCCATAGCCGTGCCTGGCCCCAAATTCCCTCCTCGGGTCAACGGTTCCCGTGCGACTCGGGCAGCCTCGTCCTTACCTGGCCCCCAGTCCTCTGCGCCTCTTCTCAGGGTTGGGGTCAATGCCCCCTGAACGTCATGCCCTCCCTGGGCTCCTCGCCTATGCGCCCCCTCTGGGGCTCCTCCCGCACTGGGGCTTCTCCCATGTGCACCCTCCCTGGGGCTTTGCCTCTTAATTGGGCTTCTCTTCCTGTGTGCCCTCCCTGGGGCTTCTATTCCTATACGCGCCCCCTAGGGCTTAATGCAAGCACCCTCTGGGCTTCCTGCCGGTGCCCACTCTGGTGCTCCTCACAATTGGGGCTCAGGTGGCTGTAGCTGTGCCTGGTCCCTAAATCCACTGTGCCTGCTTTGCAGGGCTGGGGTCAATGCCTTCTCAATACTGTGCCCTCCCTGGCACCGGGGTCCCCACACCACCATGGAGCCCCACTGAGGCCTCCTCCAACCCCTATTAGCCTCACCTGGTCCCCCGGTCTTATAAAACTACAAACAGAAAACTCAAGCCCCTGGGCTACAACATAAACTCCAAGCCAACTGGCTAACC
>NW_017729024.1:174565891-174567565 GCF_001723915.1 Gavialis gangeticus | reverse complement strand
CCGGTCTTATAAAACTACAAACAGAAAACTCAAGCCCCTGGGCTACAACATAAACTCCAAGCCAACTGGCTAACCCTCATTCAACTCCCTACCAGGGCTTCCTCCACCCAGTATCCTTGACCAGAAGCTGCTCAGGCCATCAGGCTTCCCTACTCTGTTTACTCTCACAGAGCTCCTTCTTCCTCGGCTGCCAGAGGGGAACTGCTCCCTTGGCCTCAGCCTGGATCACCTTTATATAGGTCAGGCCTGACCCCCTTCCGGTCAGCTGACCAACTGCAGTTGCCCTGGCAACCGGCATCTGTATCTGTTCATAGGAGCAGGGCACCAAAGTGCCCCTGCGACAGTGACCAAAGAAACTATTTCTCAATATACTGGATGTGGCTGCCATTGCGAGCCTCATTATTTGGCTAGGCCACAACTCAAACTGGAAGCAAAAATCACATTTAAGAAGACGGCACTTTTTTTTGCAGGACCTTGGAGCACAGTTGATTGACGGACAAATAAAACAAAGAATGATCGATACACGTAATCTGTCTACGTCCGCCAAGTCTGGTATGACTGCCCTAAATTACAAATTGCCACAATGCACCCCAGTACAACCTTCTGTAAGCATGAGTGGATGTTGTGCTTTTTGTCCAAGGACAGATGACCACAAAACCCGGAAACAATGCGAACATTGTAAAGAGATTTGCTTGTGTGTACAAACAGTACATCACTGCTACTTCGTGAGAAATGCAATATTTAGTTAAAACCAGTAGGAAATGTTTTGGGAAGTAATTGTTAGTTTGAAAACAGTCTGAACTGCAGACTTAAAAAATTGTTCATTCACGTTTTGGAACTGTAAAAAAAGTTAAAATTTTGTTCATAGTTCTAGTTAAATAATAATTTGGGCTCAAATCATAATAAATACTCTTTCAAACAATCTGTATGTTTAATAAACAGTTTTTGGTACATTTATACTGTTGGCACTGGTTCAATTTTGTTTATGTGGGTCTACCCCATGAGACCAACAATGTTGAATTGCGGGGTAACAAGTTACCCGATGAGAACAACAACGGTTATGGTTTCACGAGAATGAATGAAGGTTAAAGATCTGTTTCATTGCATTCCTTTCAAGCAAAACACTGAAGGTTGGACTTATCTTTAAGCATACGACTGGCATGTCTATTTGTGCCATTATGCAGTTTGGTTTTGGAGGCACCTGTGTAGATTCAGAATGTGGATGCCTACATTTCAAAAAGTGATCCAGTTTGGCTCTAGTTACAAGCAGTGAAACTTAGTATGTGCTAGAGATTTGTGGGGATGGGGTACTTAGAATTTAAAAAAGGGGGTGTAGATAGTCTTCACATATAAAACAACATACAGTAAAGTCCCTGTTATCCTTCTACTAGCTGGAATACTCTATTAACCAGCACCATGCCACTGCTGCACTGCTGCCGCCGCCAGCCACCACCCATGCCACCGCCACATGCAAGCTGCATGCAACCACCATTGCCATCCAGCACCCCGTGCCACTGCCGCAGCCACCACATGCAAGCCGCATGCAAGCTGCCATCCACCACCCTGCACCACCACCATCCATAACACGGTGTCACCACATGCAAGGTCTCCCCCTCTCCCCCCTTGCTCTGGTAGTTTTAGATATCCAGAATTTTTACATAACCGGCACCCAGC
>NW_017729024.1:174561238-174565880 GCF_001723915.1 Gavialis gangeticus | reverse complement strand
GAATTTTTACATAACCGGCACCCAGCATTCCCCACTCATGCCACATAACAGAGATTTTACTGTATGTTGTTCTCTCCAGTTAAAAAAGTAGTGCGTCAACCCTGCAGCCCCAGTAACTGGTACTAGAAGCAAGGGGGAGTTCTCACTTTTGTATAGAAAGTCATAAGTACTAGGGTCACAAGCCAATGGGACAAAGCGAGGAAACATGTAAAAGGTAAAGAAACATCAGCACTGTGGTTAGATACACTCAGCACCTGAATTTTCCTTCCACTCTCCAGGAGATGTCCTCAAACAAGCCTTTCATCCTTAGAGCACTCAGACAAAAGCAGACAGCTGCCCCCAAATCTGAGTCTAGCTCCTTCATTTCTCAGTCCTAGCTGACTAAGCCAGTGAGATTTCCAGCTCCACTCTGTACTCCACTGACTAGATTCCACATGCATGCTGCTCTTTCTTCCCCTTACTCCAGACTCCTCTTCCTTTTCCCCTTGCCCACCTCAGCCCCTGGGGTTTTCTAGCAGTTGTAATTCAATTTAACAGTCAGCACAGCTCTGCAAACTGCCCCCTGGTTCCTCCTGTTACAGACATTATACCTATGTTACAGATAAGAACTTTACTCATATGCTAGAGGCCTAGGACTGTATTATTTGTTTTAAGAAGCAAATCATATATTACATATTTAATCATGGGAAAATGTGGATGGGGGGGCACTTGTTTTTTGTTTTTTTTTCCAGTCAGAATATTTGGGATATTTTTTATCAGAGAAAATCAGGATCCCTGCTCATATATATAGTAGTGTTCCATTTTAATCATGGAAAAATGTGGATTTGGGGTTATTTTTAAAATATTAAAAAATGGTGATTTTTTTTAAATCAGAGAAAACCAGGAGCCTTGATTATGAGCCGTGAAGTCAATTTACTGCCTCAGCACTACCTGATTTAAAATGCTCCTGCCACTGCCCGTTTAAATTGTGGGTGGAGTGGGAATCAAAAGTGGGGGGTGACTCAGGACCACTCCCCCCCGATCTACCCCTGCTTGGGAGCACCTTTATTTTGAGACTGCCAGAGGAGGCCAGTCCATTATGCATGTGCAGACTAATTTGCATCAACAGTATTGACTTTGACTCAGAAAACTGGCAGTGGTGGTGCTCACCTTTCATCCAAAAATTAACGAATGAGCTTATGCAAGAGTAACGAGTAATACTTATGTAAGAAGTAAGACACCTTTGTTCCAAGTTCTCCTTACCCTGAGGGGATTGAAGTCCTTACGTCCTACATCCCCAGAAAGAACCCAGTCTCATGCATTCAGGAAAAGACCTTTAACTATTGAACAAAAAGTGGGACCGCCTCACTAGGTGCCCACCTCTTACCTGGGAATAGGCAAGTCCATAGAGGTGTGCAGTGGTCATCCTGACTTGAGCACCCAAGGTATGCTCTTGTACTCTTACCACATGGTATATAGAAGCTAGCACACAGTGGAGAAAAAAAGTTTAAAATACTGCAAGCAAGATCTTATCTGAGCATACGTATAGGCAGTTACTGGAGCACACAGCTGCATACAGATAGGCACAAAGGTAGTTACGGGGAAGCAGGTGATGAGTGGTAAAGCTGTGCATTAGCGATTAACTTCACAATACCAGTGCATTTCCCCATACCCTTAGAGTACAATGCATGACTGGGCCCTACCATTGCTAGACTATGTGACTTCGAAAGAAATGCCAGTGTTACCTGAATACTGGTTGAGGAAAAAAAACTCTGATGTCCTCTTCCTCTCTTTCTTTCCTTCTCTTCAAAACAGTGTGGAAGGGACCTCCTAAGTTACTGAGTCTCCTTCCTGCTATTCCAAGCAGTTGTGTTAGCTAATCCCATTCATAAGCAGAGTGTAAAACATTATCAGCTTGATTTATGAGCATTCAAAGCCACGTCCTGCGTAGCATCAGATGCATGCTTGACTTTTACAGAATTTACAGCGTGATGAGAACGACAAGAGCCTCTGTTGGTACAAATTGCTTCACCGCAGGAAATGTGTGTGTCTACAAATTGCTCAGTGACTGGGCTCCCGGTTTGCTCAGGTTCCTGTTTGCTAATTGTGCTTCACAGAAGGACAAGCCAGGTACCAAAGTGGTATTCTCAAACTTGCGCAGTGTGTTAACAGTGTGGGAGCAATTAGGAAATATTTGTTAAGTGAGGAATAAAAGCAAATGGCGAAAGGTCAAAACGCGGTGAGAAAAAAAAAAAAAACAAAGCAAGTAGCC
Source organism: Gavialis gangeticus (assembly GCF_001723915.1). Taxonomy (NCBI): domain Eukaryota; kingdom Metazoa; phylum Chordata; order Crocodylia; family Gavialidae; genus Gavialis; species Gavialis gangeticus. The sequence continues at coordinate 174,563,629 of NW_017729024.1, read as the reverse complement.
TATTTCCTGAAGGAATAAAAACATAGAAGTCTTGGAATTTAAGAACAAGCAACTTCCATTGAAAAAAAGTGTTCAGCTCTATAACAGTTTCTGAGATGCATTTGATGCTCCTGTGAGTGTTTACATTCTGGGGTGATAATGCTGACATAATTTCAAAGTTACCCAAGGGGACTGTAAATCTCTGTTAGATTTATTATTTAAACTGATGATACTGTGCAGGTACTATCTCTTACTGTGGACTTAATGCAGTATGTAGAACAATGGGGTTCCAGTACTGATTATGGCCCAAAGGCACTATTGTAATTCAAATAATAACGAATTCTAATAATAGCCTCCCTTCTTTCCCCTTTCCAGCATCATAAATTAGAATTCCTTACGTCTTCTGAAGGTTTTCTGTATCATAAAAATAGATTATAATTGGGAATGCCTTTTCTTCAGTTATATCTGAAGGGTCAAATTATCTCCTTAATAATTCCTTCATGAATCTCATACAAAGTTCTTATATCTGCAAACTGGAAGTTTCCGTTCTTTGTTTCAGGCAACAAGGGGAAAAATAAGCTGATCTGGAGATCTTCCCACCCAACGCTGTTTAAATATTTATAATTTATATAAACAAACACAGATGGTGGGGTGGGGGGACACAACCCTTTGCAGGGGGCTTTCAGTTTGGTCTTAACCAGCTGTATTGAACTGCACCCACAACGATGCAATTGCATGTACCAGTAGCTTTTGCATCATGACTTGGCATCTCTAAGCAATAAGGTTTTATGGGTCCCTTCAATGATTATGCTGTCGATTGATATAGAAGAGAACGAGGATTGCATCTCTAGCTACTGGAACTACCCAGTGCTGCGATGCTATCAAAATAGTAATCAAACCTAATGGAGGTGACTAGGTGCAATACCTAGTACTCCCTAGAGGCCAAACAATTAATTTTAAATCCCAATAAGTATACTTTATTTTCCAAACTCACTGACGTTAGGAGCATCTAGGGAAAAGATTTAAAGTTGTAATCAAGACTGAGATGCCTATATACATACCCTTGTAAAAAAAAGACCAGACAGTCATAGGGACATAGGAATAAAGGATTGCAAGGGGCCTCCTGAGCTACTAAGACAAGACCTCTGCATTCTCAGGTAATCATTAACTAAATCCCCAATTTGCCCCTGCAAAGCCTCACGTGCAAGGAACAAAACTTGAAACATCCAGAACACTGCTTAATATGCTGCAGGTGAAAGCAGAGGGAATGCCACTGCCTTGCTACTTCAGTGGCAAGGAAGTAGGTGGTTGACATATATGCTCAGAAGATTCTCGGAAAATGACCTTGTTCTACACTACAGAGGAGGGAAAAGGACCCCCAAGGCCTGTGTGAAACTGGTGCCTGCAATGAGAGAGGATATGGGGAAACTTTATTCTATTTGGAACGTTCCACTCCACAAAAGTATCTCAATCACCTGATACAATAATCCAGTGCTCTTCCATATCGGCAAAACCCCTTACTCACAGATTAGTGTCACCTGAAAATTTCAAGAGGACACACATTGTTTCAATACGAATGTCACTGCTAAAAATATTTAAACAAGATAGGTCCAAAGATACATCCCCAAGAAACAGTACTCTCTTTTCAACAGGACCTGAAGTGGTCTCCCTTTGAGCCTAACCCTCATCCAACTCTCAACAGTAGGACTGAACCCCACCCTCTCCTACTTGGCCAGTAATTTCCCATGGAGTGTGGTATGAAATGCTTCCAATTATGCATTCAGGTGCAATATATGAAGGTACTTTTGAATTTTGAGAGTATTTTCCTCTCATTGCTATTAGTGAAATTGGGAAATACCTCTGTGGATGTACACTAATACAAGTAAGAAATATACTACAGAGATGCTCCTAGCTGTCAATGCAAGTTCACCCAGCTCATACTGCTGTGGCCTTTGATGCTTCAACAAATCAACAAATGACTACCAGATACCCTTTCTTCATCTCTTGTCACCTGTAACATGTAGAGATATGTTCCAACCTCTTCTCTGTATACAGTTCAGCATCTCTAGGAAAGCAGTAGAAAAAAGTATATATCAACACAGTATGAAGTGCCAGCACTACATAGGTAGTGTTACAATGGACACAAAACCATTTCCTGCCTTTCTCAATGACTAGCTGAAATCAGGATTAAGGGGCATAGCAGTTGAACTTCTCGGATACTGAAGTGGTGCTGGTAGGAAAAGGAAAAAGGCTAAAAAAAGTTGCATCCTCCAGATCTATCATGAGAATCTACTGTATTTATTCAAATCTAAAATAATCTCCCCCTCCTCTGCTACCCAATGTGAGGGAAAATTTCCCTCATTTTAAATTTGAATGCAATCATGGGGAAGGGGGAGAGTGGATACCAGCTGG
>NW_017729024.1:174560648-174561227 GCF_001723915.1 Gavialis gangeticus | reverse complement strand
ATGCAATCATGGGGAAGGGGGAGAGTGGATACCAGCTGGGGATCTGGCTGTGTCTACATGAGAATTTGCATGAGCCTAAACTTAATGCACCTTAGCCTAAGGCACATTAAGGTGATGCAGGTGCATATCTATGCATGCACGCCTTAAGGTGCCTTAATGCGGCTTGCTGTGAGAACGCAGTTGCAGCCTGCCCTGGGCAGCACACTCTTGGCTCGAGAGTGAAGAGAAAGGTTTGGGCATGCCCAGGGGCCTTGGGTCTGTCAGCAGTGTGTGCGAAGCCAGGGTCACTGGACTGCAGCCAGAGGTGGCTCAGCTCCAGCTGAGCAGAGGGTGCACCGAGCCTTCAGGTTGTATCTACATGTCCCTTAAGGTGCCTTAACTATATGTGCCTAAATTGATACCTGCTTTATGCAGATATCAAATTTGGTATGATTAACCTAAAATCACCATTTTAAGGCATAGTAGGGTGTATATATGTAGACCTGTGTGCTTAATGCACCTTAAAAATGTCAATTTTAGGCTAATCACACCTAAAAGAGGCATGTGGAGACACACCCTTTGACTCCTATGCCAAGCTCA
>NW_017729024.1:174532833-174555648 GCF_001723915.1 Gavialis gangeticus | reverse complement strand
TGCCCACCATTTTGCCCCAAGGCTGGGATCAGATGCTCCATGAAGTGCTTGCATAAGGGGTACAATAAGAATAGGGTTTAGTTAATGCAAGAGACAGAACATACCCAAGGCTCAGGAGCTCTGGATCTTAGCCACTAGGAGACTAGCTCAACACATGACCCCCACCACTTCCACCGATGCAAAAGATGCACTTTCAGCAGTAACAGGCTCCATCTGCTCCCACCACCTCTGTTCTCCCCACTTGCCTTTGTTCCGTATCACCACTCACCTTCCCCTTGCATATCCAGCTCCAACTGGGGCCCCAAGCCAGCCTGGGGCAGATATCATGAAGCACATGGTGTCTCTGACCCAGCCAGAGCCGGATATACAAGGGGAATGTAAGCAGCAAGGGGCAGGGGAGCAGGCAGTGTTGGGTACAGGGATGAGGGAGGAGGTGGTACATGGGGCAGACAAGAAGGGGCAGGTGGGAGGTGGGGAAAGTGGAGTAGAAACATGCAAGGGGAGCAGGTGGGGGCTGCAAATGGGGGGCAGGTGGTAGGGGCAAGTAATGGTTGTTCAGGGACTGTTCAGGCGCTCTGGAGGATGGAACAGAGCATGCAGGAACAAGGAGATGGCAGGCAGCCAGGGAAGGCAGGTGGTGGGGGTACAAGCTGCAGGTTCCCAAAAGGCATGGGGTGGGCAACTTGACTCATCTGCCACCTGGCCCACCACCACCTTCCCTCCTGCTGCAGCAGTGGGATGGATGAATTAAAGTTGACCATCCAAAAATTAGACCTACACATGGAAAAGAATAACAAATTTATAAAATGTTCACACCTAGAATGCAATTATGAGTAGTTCATCTTAAATTCAGAGTTGCCTTTGATTTGGTTAATACAATACTTTCAGAATGCAAAGTCATTTCATAGTTTTGGTGCAGAATTGTTGTTGGAGTCCTCTAAAATGGTTATTAATGTTAATTACTATTATTTATTTCTTGTATTATGGAGTCAGGAAGTTTGGTATTGGTCAGTTTGTTATAGGCTATACAAAAAGAGAACCTAAAAAAGGATGGATCTTGCCCCAAGGAGCCTATAGTAGCATAAAAAAGTCCACTTACTGCCACTTATGACTGGCTAGGAGCTTTTAGCCCATCCTAATGGATACAGGTTGGCCACACTGTTCTATACATTCATGCCCTCCAGTCTTAGTTACTTCAATCAGTCTATCTAACAATGAAACTTCACACTCTGGAGAAGTTTCAAATGCTTAACGAGCTGGAGCAATGCCATTCGCAACTGTCTGCAGATTCCACTGAAAACAGAGCACGCTTCAAGTATTTCTCTCTGATAATCAAGATGTTCCATGGGATCAATCCTAGTTCCTGCAGAATCCAGGAACTCCCCCTATAAGCATCACATTGCAGTAACACACCAAAATGTTGGCCAAGTGACCATGAGCTTCTGCATGCTGAGATCTTTCACAGAAACTGCTTTTGGGCTACAAAAATTATTCCCACAAATAAGAATAATTTCCGAACTAGTCACTTTCAGATCGAATGGGAAAATTCAGTTCCTTGACTTCATTTCCCCTCAGCAAGTTCTTTATACAAAGTTATCAATGGCCACCCAGACAGCACAAATGGTCTAACCAATCTTCCCCCACCACCACTCTCTGGCAAAAGGAAATAAATATTCTTTTCTTATTTTTAGTTCTTAAGGGCAATATTACAGTGTGCCAGACTATTAGATAGATAGATAGATAGATAGATAGATAGATAGATGTATTAGAATCAGCCCCCCAAATCTACATGTGGGCTCAATTAAGAATATAAATAACAGTGTATGGAGATATCTCTATATAAAGGATGAAAAGAATATTATATTTCCCCAAGGGCTTTCCTTAACATTGCTCTAGAAAATTACAGTTTTGTATTAACACTCCATGCTGCATTTCAATACATATGTAACAGGCACTGGGACTGGTTGCCTTGACAGTTCTGAATACATAAAATACTAATTAAAATATTTCTGGTTTAACTTTTAAATATTAGCATGTATAATATTAGATATGCTTATACAATGTGTGCATCTATATATCTCTGTGGATTGATTTAACCCTTTTGATTGCTACTGGGCATGTCTACACAAGACACTATATCACAGTAGTGAGCAACGTAGCTCATCTCTATGGCTATGTAGCACCAGCGGGCACAAACCTTGATGCTGATGCTATGTCACCATAGCAATGAGTTACGTTGCCCTAGCCCATCGCCACAATGATGCAGCATCTAAAAATAACAGTGCCCTGCTAGGACTGCACACTACTAAATGATTAAAGCAAGCACTAAATGACTGTGCAGTACCAAATGCAGTCAGGGGCATGTGCAGGTTCATCCACTGAGTAGGATTTTACTCCACATAAACTTGCATGGAAATGCTTTTTTCATGGCTAAGTTGTGTAGAAGATTAAGAGGTCGTTAGCTCAGAAGGTGAATAATGATGATGAGTAAGGTGCGCTGAGTTTTCAGAGATATGCAAAAGTTTTGTAACCCATTTCAAAAGCTTCACATTATCTTAGATGGTATCTTTTTGGGGGAAGAGACCGTTGCCCTTTCAATATGTATATAAATCTCCAGTGATCTGAAACCTAACTATGTGAATTGAATGTGTTTTGCTTAATTATAATTTTTGCCCTTAACATCATTAGTGAGCTCTTTAGGTCATGGACTGTCCTTTTTTATGTGTTTGTACAGCCCCCAGCACGTCAAGGTCCTGCTCTACAATTAGAGCTTCTCAGCACAGAACTAACAACTGCAGCAACAGCAATAACTCTTGAAGTCCCTCATAATGTCTGGATAAGGGTTCACCTGTGCTTGCTATAACACCTTATTCCACTTCTTGCAGTGATATTAAAACTGTGCCTTTTGTCACACTAGTCTAGAGGAGCCCACCAAACCCCTCACAAGCAAATTGCATACCCCAAGACAAATGTATCTCTAGTTAAACCTTACAGATAACCAGCACTGAAACCAGGAATGTATTTAGTCCTGGATGTCTAGCTTATGTGCCGGACAAGCAAACAAAATGGGGGAACTGGATTAATTGCCTTTGCCTTGATTTGCAACTTGCACAGTCGTCTACACATTTAATGTCATCCTTTGCATGCTGTTAAGCTTAAACAAGGACACAATTGGCTACAGACTTGACATCTTTGTGACAGTGAATCTGTGGCAGCATTGAAAAGAAATGTGGGGAAGGAGCAGGGTCACAGAGAGGACAAAAGGAAAAAATAGCTGTCTAAATCATATATCATTAAAGTGATGCTCATTGAATTACCTCTCTCAGGGCCTGTCAAAACATGTGGTGCCCTTGCAATATGATGTGAATTAAATGCCTTCTGGCCCCTGAAATATTGTTTTCAAGGCCAAATGTATACTTTCACAGTTTCCCTCTAGTAGTTACTAAGAAACATTGGAAACAGGCTGGTTGATGCTGACGATAAAACAAAAAGTTCCCAAAAAACCTAACAGCCCAGAAATACAGTAGTATATGGTAACATTTAGGAGAAAACCAGTAGATGCATGGACTTGCAGCCCATGGGTAGTGGTCATCAGGAGTCCATCGGAGGATAAATTGGGAAGTTTTTTTTGTCCCTAAGAGATTAAATCTAAGTAGAAACCGACTCCCCTGATTCCTTTGTTACTTTTAACATTATGTTTGTGCTCTGCTAACAGGAGGATTGTTATAATAGTTAGATTGTACAGACATCCGGTGCAGATGTCAGACAGTCCAAGATATTGGGAGGTCCTTTATTTAACTGTAGCTCTACCTGCTTCCTGAACTTCAGGAAGTGAGGCTATTTGATGTGCTCTGACACTGCCTTAATAGACAATATATTAAAAACAATAAGCAGAATTTTTGGCTACTTTCCAGAAGCCTGGAAGCTGTCCCAGTTCACTAATGAGCTCTGTGAGCAGACTCATCAACTTTTTGAATGCAGAAGAAAGGGAAGGAAAGGAAAAAAAAATAAAGGGAAATTGACTTGCAGACTTGCAGGTAAGAAAAAAAAATATTACGGAAAAGACCCTTGTTCACTCATTAGTGATGGCCAAGCCCAGATAGTATTCTGCCTATCAGATGTGTTAGTAGCACTTAGTGGCACTCACACATACTTTAGATCCTACTCCAAACTCCCCAGCGAGGCTTGTACTATGTTTATTCTGAAATGATCCACTGACATTCTGCTGCCATCCTATTCTGCCGAGGAAAGTGCATTGCTTCCATGCAAGGCTCTGAAATGTCAATCAGGAAAAAAAACACAACCATGACTAGCAAGTAGGCAAAGCAGAGCTGAGAGCACCTCTGCACCCTTCTGCTGGGAAGCCAAGAGGGGAAAATCTGTGGGGACACAAGAACAATAAGCAGGAGGTGTTGCAAGCAACCTCCAATTAATGGGTTAATACTAATAATCAAGGTGCTTAATGTGGTGAGGGGATAGATTCTTGGGTAGCCAAGCTACGAAGGTAGTCTGGCTTGGCTCAGTTGGTTATTTATTGAGGAAAACCACATACATAAAATGTAGAATGACAACCATAACGAGTAATAGACAAAACAGGGGCAATAATAACAGTAGGCAATAAGTAGAGTGATGTGATGGGCAATCTCTCGTGAATGAGTAAGAGTCTTCAAAGGATCTTAATAGTGAGTCTATAGGTGGCTCCATAGCCCAATTCTAGATCCACATGTCTTGCTGCATTGAGTACAGGTGTTTCCAGGAGGGATGGGCACTGTGTTCATGTGTTGGATGTTCTGATGTTCTTTTTGCCTCTTCCTCTTTTCTTCTTCTGCCTGTCGATGAGCTGTTTCAAAGTGTTGAGGTCCCTCTCAAAGAGCCTTCTTCCATTTTGGTTGGTCCTGAGCATGGGTCTCCCAAATGTTGATGTTGATATTATATCTCTTTATGTTTGCCTTCAAGTTGTCTTTGAAGCACTTTCTTTGCCCTCCACTACTTCTCTGACCTTCTTTCAGCAGTGAGAAAACGATTCTCTTTGGAAGGTGGGAGTCAGGCATGTGAACAACATAACCTGTCCAGTGAAGCTGGTTTTGGATAATCATGGCCTCAATGCTGCTGAAATTTGCTTCGGCCAAGATACTGATGTTTGTGTGTCTATCCTCCTAGCTAATTCAAAGGATCTTGTGAAGGCACTGTTGGTGGTACTTTTCCAAGCTCTTAAGATGTCTTCTGTATGTGGTCCAAATTTCCGAGCCATACAGCCGAGTTGGAATGATGATGCCTTGATAAACCAAGACCTTCATTTCAGCAAGGATGTCATGATTTAAGAAGACTTTTTTACAGAGATGTCTGAAGGCTGCACTTGCACATTTCAAGCGGTGTTGTATTTCCATGTCGATGTCTCCCTTTGATGAAAGATGGCTTCCAAGATAGGTGAAGTGATCCATGTTCTCCAGGAATTCATCATTGTTTTTAAGGGGGGGGACAGGGGGGAGGGGTTGTTTCTCCATTTGGAGCAGGTTGGTAAAGGACTTGCATTTTCCTGATATTTAGAGTTAGGCCAATACTCTCGTAGTCTCCTGATCTTCTGAGAATGCATTAAGAATGGTTTGGAGGTCCATTTCAGATTGAGCAATGACAGCATTGTCATCCGCATAATGGAGCTCCATTATGGATGTTATCATGGTCTTGGTTTTGGACTTAAGTCTGTTGAGGTTGAAGAGTCTTCCATCTACCCTATACACAATTTCAAATTCAGGTGGGAGCTTTCTCTTGATGAAGTGCATTATGGTGGAGATGAAGATGGAAAACAAAGTTGAAGCAGTGACACAACCTTGCTTCACTCCAGTCTTCACTTCAAATGGTTCTGTTTGATTCCTATTGCTGAAAACCCTTGCTGATATGTTGTTGTAGAGAAGTCTCAGAACACTGATGAACTTATTTGGACAGCCAATTTTGGACAGGATTTTCCATAGGGCTTCACAGTTTACAGAATCTAAGGCTTTAGAGAGGTCAGTGAAGGCCAAATAGGGAGGTCTATTTTGCTCACAACACTTCACCTTGATTTGATGTGCTGTAAAGATAACGTCTGCAGTTCCTCAAGATGGTTTGAAGTCACTTTGAGATTCTAGAAGAATTTCTTCTTCAAGTGGGAGAAGGCAGTTAGCGAGGATACGGGTGATGACTTCCCCAGCAGTGGCCAATAAAGAGATGTCTTGGTAGTTTCCAGAATCAGCTTTGCCCCCCTTTTTGAAGATGGGAACAATCAAGGCACCCCTTAGTCGGCTGAGATTTCTTCCTTGTTCCAGTTTTTAAGAATCAGGACATGAATCTGACATGCAAGTTGTTCTCCTCTTCCTCTGAAAATCTCTGGAGGTATTCCATCAACACTGGCTGCCTTGTTATTCGTCATTTTCCCGATGGCACTCCCTACCTCTGCCATGATAGGTAGCAAACTGAGGTCTTTTCTGATTGCTTTTTGTGCAAAGTTATTGATATTATCTTTGTCAACAATTGAGTCATGATTCAGATGGTTCTGGAAATGTTCTTTCCAGTGAGCATTGATGGACTTGCTGTCTTTCAGAAGTGTTTTTCCATCCTTTAATCTTAGAGTAAGGCCTTGAGTACGAGGGACATAGATAGCTTTGGTAGCACTGGAGAAGCCGTAAGTGTCACAGATGTCAGCAAAACGTTGGATTTCTTTTGATTTATGAATCCACCATGCATTCTTCAGTTCTTGTGTTCTCCTATGAACCTCTGATTTTTCTTGTTTCTGTGCATTTTTCTTGATGGCACAGTTGATCTCATTCTGCCAGGCAGAAAGCTTTCTGTTTCTTGTCAATGATACCTTGAATTTCATTGTCATTTTTGTCAAATCAATTTTGAGTTTTCTGGTCTTGTATCCTATGGTATTTTACCAGGAAGAGATACCAGCTGTCTTGAGTACCATCCAGTGCTCCTCAACTCCTTCTGGGTGCTCTGTTGGTAGTGTCTCATTCAGGAGTTTCTGGAATTCTCTCTGCTTGAGTAGATCCTTCAAGCACTCAGTGTTTAACTTGTGCCTGATCTGCTTCCTTTGCTTTCTTCATTTAGGAGCAATCCTGATGGACATGAAGGAATGGATGAGGTGGTGGTCCATCCAACAGTCATCAGTGTTAATCATGGCTCTCGTAATCAGGACATACCAGTGATCACGAGTCCAAACAATCATGTAGTCAATCAGATGCCAGTGTTTCAATTTAAGGTGTTTCCAGGACATCTTGAACTTGTTCTTTTGATGGAACAAGGTATTTGTGATAACAAGTCCAAACTATAGAATGGTTGCCAAAATATGGAAAGGGCTTCCAAGGGAGGTGGTGCTTTGCCTACCTTGAAGGTGTTCAAGAAAAGATGAGACAGGTACCTAGCTGGGGTTATTTAACCCCAGTGCTCTTTCCTGCCTAGAGCAGGGGGTCGGACTCGATGATCTACAAGGCCTCTTCTGACCCTAGAAATCTATGAAATCTATGAAGTCCATGTTCTGCCTACTTCGTCAGGAGAAGGACCCCTTTAGCATTTGAATTTCCAATGCCTTATTTTCTGATAGTACCATTCCAAAGTTTTGAGGTCTCTTCCCACTATGGCATTAAAATCTTCAAGAAGGATGATCTTATTTTCCCTTGGGATATTTGAGAGGATGGTGTCAAGCTATGATCCTTCAGGATCTCATCGGCATCAAGAGTTGGGGCATATGCACTCACTATTGTTGCCTGTTGGTTTTTGGTGAGTTTCAGACAGAGAGTCATGAGGAATTCACTGACACCAGTTGGGAGTTTTGAGACTCAGTTCACAAGTTCATTTTTGATGGAAAAACCAACTCCATGTGTCTGTGGCTCTTCTTCTGCTCTCTGTCTCCAGAAGAAGGTGTATCCTCCACCTTCTTCTTTCAGATGTCCTTCTCTAGCATGTTGAGTTTCAGATAGGGCAGCAATGTTGATGTTGAACTTCCTCAGTTCACAAGAGACAATTACTGTCCTTGGCTCAGAGCAATCACTGTTTGCATAGGCCATTAAGTTTTGTATTTTCCAGGTTCCAAAAACTCATTTTTGTTTCTTTGTGACCGCATAGAAGTGATCCCACTGGATGTGGTTATCCAGTCAGGAACTGATTGAGACAGACTACATTTGGGGCACCTTTTCTAGCCCCTTCCCTATGTGGGGTAAGCAGAGTGGATCCTAAATAGGACTGCTCAGTTGTGGGTGCAGCTGCTGAACTGCTTTTACTGTCTCTGTCCTCAAACAAGATGACTGAAGCAAACACCTACCACCTACATACCGGTCCATGACTAGGAACTTACCGATCTCACAGTCCTGTCCCCATCACCACTCTCTGATCACCATAGGACTTCCCTGTTGTGCAGAGGAGAAGTATGATTCCCATAAGGAAGATGCTTGTGCGTAACTTCTTTTAGTGTGAGGAAGTTGTCACATGCCAACAAACGCATGGTCCTTGACAGATAGGAATCTAAGTCCAATGGCATGGAATCCAAGAAGATTGGAGACCCTCAATCTGCTGCAGCCTTCATCTGACTTCACAGCCATTGAGGTCTTCTTGGATCCCTCTTAGTCAGGAACCTTCCCCTCGACCTTGCCACCACGGGTGACACCACCAGGAACATGAAGCTCCCAACAGCCTTGCCCTTGGGATCATTGGAACATACAAGCCTCTTCACTACTACAAGGTGGCGATCCCCAGAGAAGAATAAATAGAGTAGGGAGTGTGGAAGTAAGATAATACAAACTAGGACAACAATAATACAAGGTGATACTTTACAATCCTTTTGGCGGGACAAAAGTAGGACACAAAGTCAAAAGTTGACTCCTTCCAGGCTTTTCCAAGCCATGTCCCAACTGCACATGCTTAATAGGGCAATAAATGAAACCTAAGATCTACAGAGGGAGTCTGATACTGTGACTCTGTGTGGTGGACATGATTCAAAGATACAGAGAGGCCTGGCACCTGCTCCCAAGGTTTTTTAATGCATTTTGCTTAAGATAAAATGCATAAACATGGCATTAGGAGCAGAACTGAACTGCTGGGCTATGGAAATGAGTGGGTGGGCCTGATGCCCAATGAGGAGCCAGATAAAGGAGATACATGGGGATAGGAGGAAGACAACAAGCCAGAATGTATGTAGCTTAATAAAATGGATACATTAGCACATGTGGGGCTTGAACCCAGATCACAGCACAACCAAGATACTAGCCAAAGATTGGCCCCAGCTTATCTTGGATCCTCCCATGAGGTCTTGACTGGGGGACCAGGTAACCTGGGAGGACCTGTGAGAGCTGCAAACACCTGTCTGAAAAAAAAGTCTTAAAGCCTCCAGCTTCCTGCAGGCGACATCTCAGCAACAGCACTGCTGGATGTAGATGCCTAGGGCTTGCCTTCTCTGCCTATGGGCCTCTTTGTTGCTATGTTGGACTTTCTGGCTTTGACTGATCACTTTGTTTTGACCATGACCCTGTCTTGACTCTTGGACTGAAATCTTGGAACCTGGACAGATATCTAACTTTGAACTTGACTCTTCCACTTTGGCATGTCTCTCATGTTGGTTCTAGTGACTTTTGCTAACTTTTACAGGATGCTGCTTTGGCTGTTAAGGGGCCATGTCTTCTGGCCTGGTCCCCTGTTGCCAATGGGGCAGAAACTTCCCCATTGCTATTTAGCCATTGAATAGGGAATGCAAGATGCAGTGAGTTATCTTCAATAGAAAGGCATTACCCAGTGATCTCTCTCTAGTTTAACTTGAGATTTGATGAGTAGAGCACTTTGCTGGGTAGCAGGCAAGGCATGTTAAAACTCCTGTGGGTAAGGGAGGCCTAGAACTTGGGTCTTCCATGCCCTGGGTGAGTGTCCTAATCACTGGGCTACAAAAAAGTGTGCTGCCTCTTCCATATGTCACCCAGTAGTCACCGGGTTCTTCATGATTTTATTTCACAGTGTACCTACTTAGGCAGAACCCTACTGATCATGCGTAATGGGCATGTTCGCTCATGCTGGCATATCCAAGGCTGAATCACAAACTGTGTTCAGGCACTGGAAGTTGTAGTTACGTGGCTGACTACATGCCATTTAGGCAAATAAACAAAATTTAGCCTGAAGTGTCCAGCCCCCCCAAAAAAACCTACAAACATAAATTTAGAGTTCTTTACTATCTTCGACTTGTTAGTGAGACTTAGGTGAACTTAGTTCCATTTTTCAGATTTTTCTATACAGGTTTCCCTCGCTTTATACTGTACATGTGTTCCTGGAAAACAGTGCATAACTCGAATTTGCATAAAGGGGACTGACTTTACAATGTAAAAAATAGGGATACATTCCAAGACCTCGACTGTACTGACCCCCAGACCCATTTCTACCACTCTGAGAAGACAATTTTGGTACTCACCAACAGCAGGCGGTATGCACAAGCACAGGGTGGTGGTGAATGTTACCCTAATGAGGATGGCAACTACTGAAACATGTGTCGCAGACAAGGAGCAAGGAGCACAAATCCACACAGGAGACTGTATTTGGGTGTGTGTCACTCCCACAATGCACCACACAAAGCAGCTGAGTACAGGCTTCCACCACACCAATCACATAAGAGTGAATTTACCTCGCATATAATGAATTTTTGGTATAAAAAGGGTCACTGCATAAGAGTGAATTTGCACATGCAGAACTCGCATAAAGTGAGGGACACCTGTACTACCATGTTAGGTAGGAACTTATATTTGTTTAAAAAGGAAATGTAAAAGTAGAACAGAGTAGGATCTTTGAAATTCACTGGTTTAGAGAAGCATGAGCTTTTGTAGGCAACAACCTATATGAAACTCATGCCTTTTTGAGTTACTTTCTGAAGTACCACCCTGCCTTACCTTATGTCTGACTTGAGACAAGCATGGCTTAATACTTCTGCCTTCATTAAATGAAAGCTGTGCTTTGAATATTGCTGAAGGTATGTGTGACTCCAGGCACTGGAGCTTCAAGCGGGGAATGCCTCTCGCAACAAATGTTATGATGCTTGCAACAGAATTGTGTGACTTGGCAACACCAGTGTTAATCTATTACCATAAATGATGACAGTTATAGTAACTCTGGTTTCCAAAACTACAATTAATATTTCTATAGAACATTTCCTCCAAGAATCTAAAAGAGCTTTTACCAACATTAATTAATTGAGCCTCACAACATATCCACATCTTAGGTATTCTTACCCACTTTGTACATGAAGGGTCATAAGGATCCATAATTCAGCTAAGTGATACAAAAGTTATTTGACTATTCTGAGAAAACCCAGAGAGTCAGTGGGAGATACAGGTTTGGAACCCACAAAAACTAATGCACCTGTGCACTTAATGTAAGTGGACCATTATATAAGCTTTCCTTCTTAAGACCCTTCAGTATTCATTCCCATTCCATTTCTGAACATAGAAAACTAGTTGTTTGTATTTTATTTGAGTGCAAAAAACAGAAAAATATATTTGGGTCAGGAGGGAAGGAGCAGGGAAGAAGGTGGATAATGATGCTTTCTATCCTTTCTGAACCCAGCAAAAGTCCTGTCCAGAAAATGAAGTAAGGATGAACGATGCCAGGGCTACTGCTGCTCCTCTGGGAAAACCTCACCATGCATCACTCTGTCAGCGTAACATATGGAGAGACCTCAAGTGAAAAGAACTACCAGAATTCTTTTTCTACCATTTTGTGATATCTCTGGAATTGGTTTCTTTAACACAGTGAAGGGATTTTAATTTAGTGTAGGATTACTAACAGTTATTCAGGGCCTGACTTAGGACAGCTAATATAGAGCATAACTGCAAGTCTGGTGAACTTACTTGCTTAACAACAATACTGCATATCCTTATGTAGCCATAAATAGTGATATTTTTATTATATGTCTACCTAGGCATATATCTACAGATTTATATCTCCTTCATATAATGCTCCTGCAACTAATGGTCTTATATCTGGACTGAAGGTAGCTATGCCCAGTGAGCAACATTAAGCCTATTGAGTTTAGGTAAGATTGCAGTAGTGTATAGGCTTTATACTGGTGATGCTGATAGGAGTGAATTGCACATGTGAGGCAAGTTTACCTAATGTTAGTCTAGCATGGGTTGCCACAACAAAGGACACAGGGTACTGATGGTGGAAAGTCCCAGTTAAGGTGATGCAACCTTAATTCTAATAGATGTTATCACAGCCAGGGCAGTGTTCACCCCCCTCCCCATCAGAACTTCTCCCTGCAAGTGTACCTGAGCAACCTGCTGATCCACATATCTCTTTGGAGGTCACAGGGATGAAGGCTGGTAGATGGGAGAGTCAGTGAAGACTGGAATTCCTTTTGCTATGCAGGAAGACATGGGGAGTTTCTCCTTAGAAGACACATAGAGACTAATTTGACCTTAAAGCTTCCTGCTGAGTTATGTGGGCTTCACTTCCAATGACATTTGTTAAAAGCAGGTGAATAAATTGCTGCCAATAATTTAATCAACAACTTTTGCCCCTTTTTCTCCATAATTTCCCAGAAAAGGCTTCTGACTTTCTCACATTTATTCTTGATTCGAAATCACACAGTGATGATTTCCAAATTGGCAAAGAATTCCAGAAACAAAATATCATGTGTGTTTCTCTATCAGAAACAATGGGATGCCAGGATTTGACTTCATGATAAAATCTGATGCATTTTGAATGGGTACATGGGTCTCTCAGATTACTTCCACTTCACTGACAGGATGAATATAGTTCCTTAAACAGCTTTCCATTACAAGTAAGCACACTTAGAAACCCAGAATTAATTGTTAATAAATATTCAGTGGTGTTCACTTAAGAGTCACCGTTTCTGTGAACGGTTCAGTCAGAAAATTCACTAAGTAGAATGAATATTCAAGGCAAACAAATACTCATGTAGGAGAGTAAACAGTGAAAAACTACCTACAAGTCTGAGGAGATATTGCTTTATCTATTCTTTTATGGTAATGGGTCACTGTATTTCTGAGTCAATGGGTGTATTTACATGTGCATGTGATGTAGAAGCAATTTACTCACAAGTAAATGCTCCTGAGCAGGTGTCTACATGTGCATGGAAATGGGAGCAGATTTGCTGCTAATGGCCATGTGTAGATGAAATGAGAGGCATGTATGCACGATACTTTAAATCGGGCTAAACGCTTTTGCACCACTTTAATGGTGTCAGTGCGTGCACACCTTGGCGGCATATTGCGCATTAATTCCAGCCATTGTAGGAAATTCGGAGATGTAATGTGCCTTAAATGACTTGGGGCGCAGCAAACTAAAACTCAAAAGAGTTTTAGTTTGCTGCCTCTACAGCTGTGAAGTGAAGCACTGGGCTCCGTGTAGCTCTGTGGCTTTGCAGGAATCCCAGCAGGCAGCCCAGGAAAGCAGCTCTGCCCAAGAAAAGCAGCAATCCAGGACTGGTGGCTGCATATCGTTCAGGCCATCTGGGATGATGAACGGTGTCTGGAGGCATTGCAGATGACCTGGGCCTCCTTTCTGAACCTCCTGGAGCATCTCCACCCACACTTGGAGGGGCAGGGCACCACCATTTGGCAGCCACTCCCCATGGACACCCGGCTGGCTGTTGCCCTGCTGAAGCTGGCCACATCCACCAGCCTCCTTTACATCAGCTACCTCCTTGGCATGGGCAAGACCACAGTGGGAAGGCCATCCTGGAAGTGTGTGCCACCCTTCAGGAAAAGCTGGGGCACACCATGCTCTCCATGCATGACCCCTTGGTGATGGTGGTGGGGTTTCTTGCCATGGGATTCTCTCAGTGCATTGGATCCTTGGACAGGATCACATCCCCATCACCTGCCTGCCCCATGGTGACCGCCCCTACTACAACCTTAGGTGATTTCACTCCATCATGCTCCAGGTCAATATTGGTTACCACAGTGCCTTCACCAATGTGAGTGCTGGTGAGCAAGCAGTGCTCATGACACCCACATTTTCAGGAACTGGTGCATTTTCTGCCCCTGGGGTAGAGTGGGCACTTCACACCTGGGGTTTTAGACCTCCAGCTGGGCACCATGGTGGTCCCTCCCCTCCTCATCGGGGACCCCAATTACCCATTCCTTCCTTGGCTCATGTAGCCTTACACAGGCCAGTTGAACCCCCGGCCCACTTCAACAGGTGTCTAGGCCAGACCAAGACACTGGTGGATGGAGTGCACTTTCAGGAGCCTCAAGGGATGCTGCTACACCCTCACCACCTGCCTCGAGTTTGCCAAGGTCAACATCCCCAGGTTATTGTCACAGCCTGCATGCTGCATAACATCTGTAAGGCCCAGGGGGGTGGCTCTTTTACAAGGCCTGGATGGTGGAGGTGCAGCAGGCAGAGGACACCTGGCAGCAGGAGCACCTGGTGTGGCAATAATGACATTGGTGACCCCCCACTCCCTGCCAGGGCACTGGGTGAGCCACAATCCCACCAGCAGAGGCCAGGGTACCAGGTGGAAGAGGCACTGCTTGACTACCTCCTCCTGCACTCCTGCAATAGCCCTTCTGGACAGCTGCCCACAGACCTCGTGCCCCATATGCCCACCCCCAGTACCATGCTCACTGCAGACAGTTCTAAGAAAAGCAATGTGTTGCCCTCCCAGCAAACAGACTCCCCCCACCCTCCTTCCTCAACACCAGGGTCCCCTCTCCCCTCCCTCACCACCTACCAACAATAAAACACTCTTTTCTTCATGCAAACTTTGTACAATCTTGTGTGTGTGACCTCCTGGGGTGGGGGTGGAGGGATGTGGGGGGAGGGGTGCCTAGGGAGAGAGCCCAGGGACAAGCATCCAGCATCCCAGACTCTGGACATTTCCCAACAGGTATGGATGTTGTGGTGAGCCTGGTGGGTGGGGGGCTTGCCCAGGGGCAAAGGAGGCTGCTGGTCTCCTCTTGCAGCAGGCTTCCTCTCTGGCAGCCAGTGGCCAGGGCCAGCAGGGCCAACACACAGTGCTGGCCCCATTGCAGGCAGCTCCTGTTCCATGCTCATTTGAAGCCAGGGATAGCGGCTGGGCTGGGTCCAGGTGGGCTGGGTGGAGGGATATCTAGGTTGGGAGCCAGGGCAGGGGCTACTGGCTTGTGGAGTCAGTGCTGGATTTCCACCCAGACCCAACAGAGGGTGTATTGCCAGGTAACAGGTGGCTGCCAGGGGCCAGGCGGGGCTATTGTTGGGAGCAGGGCAGTATGCAGCATGAAGGCAAACACCAGGGCCAGGATGATGTCCAGCACCCGGCAGTCATCCTCTGTGTAGGCACACCCAATGGGAATATTTTATAGGTTATCCAAATATATTATTTTTATAATATCACTGTGGGTGACATTACGCATTACACTTAAACCTCACCATTAAAGTGACGCCACTTCAGTTGGCCACTTCAGTTTGAGATGCTCAGAGGGAATTTGCCACGAGTTAATGAGTGTCTCACAGTTATGCCACTTCAGAAGAGGGTTAACTCAGCCATGGTACCTAATTTGTATTACGATATCTTTAGTCTGTTCCACAGAGACAAAATGAAAATGTACAGTTTTGCAGTCTCCCAGCCTCCCAAGATGCACAGCTCCCAGCACTCCCTCCTTCCTTCCCTCCCCCCTCAAGCAGGGATAGAGCCCAGGTGCTCAGGCTCCTATCCATACTTCTGCTCGCCAGCCCTTTAATAGCAAGTCAGAGTCATACAAATAAGAAATGTTATTAACGTGCAACTGCTCACAGCACATTCTAACTTTAACACCACTTAACATTGCACAGATTTAGTATGAGCTAAGTATAACGTGTAACTTCAGTATCAAAATATTCCTGTTGGGGTCTCACCCCGCTAGGTCTTATACATACACGGAGAGGCAGTCCTTTTACAAATAGCAAAGAAGCTAAATAGAGAGAGGTACAGCAACTGATCTAAGGTCCCACAGCAAACCACTGACCTACTTGAGATTCATACTCAGGTATCTTGAAACTATTCACAAGACCATACTGCTACCCAGATTGGGAGCATTAGCTTATAATGAAAGTGAGCACATCGATATTCTTTGAAGAGTAATATGGTACTGAAATCTTAGGCTTGCAGCAGGAGAAAGGTGTGTCCCATAATCATATTTATCATAATTTTTCTTGCTATAAGTAAAGAACAAAAATGTTAACTTTTGCTAATTTTAATGCCACACACTATAGCTACCTTTCCTAAAATATGTTTGAACCCGTTGATGTTTATCACTTCTATTGAATGTAAATGATGCTGAACACTTGTCTTAAGTGTTAAATACCCTGGACTCCCACTAAAGTATCTGGTAGTTATGGGGAGGAGGAGGACTATCCAGTCCCTTGTTTGACCACATTTTAAAATAGCAAAGGTATTGTGAGAGATGAGAGAATCCTCATCTGTTAATTAATTAAAACTCAGTCACAATCAAAGTTATAGGTCAGAAAGAAAGGCAATGCACCATGTATCTGCATTGCAATATAAAAGATAAATATGTTGTTTTATTAATCTAAAGGTGAAAATGCTCATTAGATTATGACAGTTCATTATATAATGGTGTCTGTGTCTACAATGTGATATACAGCAATCAAAGGAAACATTTCAGTGATAACATTTAAAAAGGGAAGAATGCATACACTTAAAAAGAGAAACTGAACAGAAAACTCCATTTCTATGGAGCCCATAGGCCCATTTCATTGGGGGAAAAGAAATTAATTTTTCTGAGATGCAAGTTGTCTTAGCAGGCGCAGAGATGCAGATTTGGGCTGACAATGTTTATGATGACCATAGCTTTCCTGTTTTCCCCCTTTCCCCTAACGTAATTGCTTTTGACTGGGCAAATCATGTTGTTCTCATTGTAATGTCATTGCAATTTATGATTCCATAAGGCACTTGAATAGAATTTTGTTTTTATATGCTTTGCATTTCATTTTAATGCCACCCAAGGAAATTACCTACCAAAAGCTGTGCGTGCTACTTTTTATTAAATACCAAATGGTATCATTTTTTTTTTTATTTCTTGATTACAATCAAGTCTCATCTTAGTTTTTATTATGGAATCACTTTCCTACCTCAATTAGAATCTTAAGGTTAATTTCCGCTAATATGTTGCACTAAATGTCAGGCTAAGCTGAAGTCTTACAAAAATAAAAGGGAAAGGTGAGGTCATGTTCCTTGCATCGGGCCTTGTGTCACCACCCATAAAAGGCAGAAGATTCCAGGGTGTGTGTGTGTGTGTGTGTGTGTGTGTACTGGGGAGCAGAAGTGCTCCATTGATCCTTTTCAGCGTGTTGACTGTGAAGAACAAGAAGGGTTATAGATAGTAAGATATTCACTTGAGATGTGGCTAATTGATCTCATGAGGAAGGCACACAGAGATAGTAGTAGTAGCTGGTACATAACATCTCAATCTCCTTCATGGTCCAACCTATCCCTGAATACTTCTATATGAGGGCAGTATTCTAAGGATGCCCTTCAGTGTGAACTAAAGGTGCGTGAAATGGGCCCTATTCAATTTGGATTCAGATTCGGCCCAAACTGGGGACAGTGATTTGATTCGTTGATTTGGATTACTGTCCCCAATTTGATTTGGCTGAATCCAAATCTGAAGATTCGATACTGATTCGGAGAATCAGCGATTCGGACATAGACACAGCTTGAAATGTTTTGTCTACATTCCTCAAGGTACCAGGTGCGGCTTGTGAATGCTGTGGTGCTGGGGTAGATGGAGGATCCCACAGTGGTGGGGGGTGGGGGGAGCCCTGCATGTTCAGTGGCAATCCTGGAAGTGGACCAGAAGTACTTCCGGTCCACTTCTGGGTCCACCAGGGAGCACTCTGGGGGGCTTCCCATGCCCCCCAGCTTGGTGATCAGCCATGGGGGACCCCAGGTGCCCCCCCAGATCCAGGAGGCACCAGTTGCCAAGCTGTGGGGGCTGCAGGGGGCCCCCCGGTGCACTCTCTGGCAGACCCAGAAGTGGACCAGAAGTGCTTTTGGTCCACTTCCAGGTCTGCTGCTGAGTGCACTGGGGAGCCCCCCACACTCCCATGGGACACTCCGTCCGTCCCAGCATCGCAGCATTCACGAGCCATCTGCTACCTAGAGGTATACAGAAAAAAACATTTAAAGCTCTATGTCTGAATTGCCAAATCTTTCTGAATCTCTCTGAATTGATTTGGAGGGTTCCGATTTCTTTTGAGGAGATTAAAGGGTCCTCTGATTTGATTCGGATGTGCAGATTCAGCCACTGAATTGGGCTGAATCTCTGACGAATCGAATCAGGGACCAAAGCTTCACACAGCCCTAGTGTGAACCATGTGGAAATTATAGGCTGCTGATGCTAATACCTGTTGTTAGGTACAACTTGGCCTGTGCTGCTTATAATTGTCAAAGGTTTAGACAGATAATTTCATCATTTTCTTACAAATCTCAATGAGTTAAAGAAGAATAAATAAGTAAACTAATGCAATGAAAAGTTTGTTCCTTAATATATTATATGATGAATTATTTATTCTACAAACTGTAGTAGAGTATAAATAATGAAATACTTATATTACAGTCAGATTTTGCACAGAAAAGCTTTTCTGCATCCAAATGTACTGATTTGGGACTTGTCTTGTACATGACAATCCACATTATCCATATTTTTGGACATACGTTGAACAGTATAAAAGAAATCAGACTCTTTTTGCAGAAATGTTATTTAATCAAAAACCCAACATTCCACTGAAAAAATATTGTGGATATAAAGTTTTCAAAGAAACCTAGTCACCAACAAAAGCAATGCAGTAGTATGTTACGGTCACATTTGGACATCCTGTTCTGTAGTCTGTACAAAACATAATTCCATTGATGGCCATTGGGTTCCTGGTGGAAGAAGACACTTCTCATCAGTGTTAGTAAGGGGAACAGAATTTTGCAAACTTTACTTTTGAGAAGACACATGGGGAATATAAAGTAAAGGAAAAGAGTTAGCACAAAACATTAAAAACTGGCTAAGGGACATGAAGAAAAAAGAATCCTTAATGCAACCCCCTTAAGCTTTCAGTCCAGATCCTTATTCAGATCCCTTTTAAAGCTAGCAGCTTTGTCAGAAAATATACATACACACAAATAAAAATGTGGGTATCCCAACAGGGAAACCAGTGGAAATATTTAGATGCAAATGACAAGCACAACTACAAAGCCTCACTTCTAGTGCATACCTATGGGGGGAACATTTTTTATAAGAACTAACAAGAAGGTATTACATTAATATTAATAGCATTTTATTTCCAACCTAGAGGGAAAATATGATCAAGTGTTTTGCTTTCTTGGCTGCCTCATTTCTTTTCCAATGGAAGTTAGAATAAAATTATATAAAATTAGCTGTTTTATAAACTTTTTTTTTTGTAAAGGTATAAAGGAAGAAGGCATGAGAAGCAATGTGGTTAGGATCCCTGGACGCCTCAGCGATAACAAGTGGAAGGTTCAATGCTAGACTTTTTCAGCCAGACTTGGACTGTTCATCTTTACCTACCATAAAATGGACAAGCGCAAGTGTGCCATTTACATAAGAGACGAACAAAGAAAAATCCTATATTCACATGCCTTTAAAGAAGGTAGGGTAGGATGACACCTTAGAGATTAAGTGATTCAGAGAAGCATGCACTTTTATACGCAACATCCTACTTCATCAGATGCTAGGAATTTCAAAACAAAAAGTACTAAAGTTTGCAGAAATTTTGAAACTTTTGTGGTCTGAAGCTTTTTTTTTCCAACCCGTTTTTGAGTCTGGAAGCTTGTCAAAACTAGCCTTTCCCCACAAACAGATATGGTTTTACCAAACTGTCATATGCTGTGGGAAATATCTTATCAACACCCCTCTCAGTCAGCAGTCCGAATAATAACGGAGGAACCGGATCTATGGTAAATTGTTTATTTTTATTCTTTATCCCATGCTTTGTTGTGTTGAATTATTTTTCCTTTCCTTTTAGGACTCAATTATTTGTTAATTTTAAGGCCCCCGTGCAGAGCACTTTAGACTTTCTTCCTTTTTTTTGTACATTCAGTTTTGCATAATCCAAGTTGATTAACACATCAAGAGGAACAGCGTACCCAGACTGATACATGCTAATATCATTAACAGATTTCTACTTCTTCTATTTTCTACTTAAGACGCCAAATAAAACTCTGCTCAGTGATGTGAATGGGAACTCTGTGAGAAAAACAATATCTGAAGTGTTATGCTCTCACATGCAATTCAGCAGAGCCTGCTTTATCTAATCAAGTGACAGGAACGATGCAGTCTCCAAAAATGATTGCCTTCCACCCCTACTAAGGGAAAGCCTCAGTGGTGTGTAAGATGCTACCGCAAGGAAAACGATTTGGATTTTTGCAGTAGATATAACTTTGGGGTTTTGTCTCTGAGTAATCATATCTTGCATTTTTTTTTTATATTGCACCTTGCAAACAAAAGGATCCCTAAACCATTTTATGGGCAACACCACTGAAATGCAGACACCTCAGGGGAGCATGCGGGAGATAGCTAACAGGCCAATGACATGTTATGCAGCATGGAGGGTCAATTCTGGATGGGAATGGCATGGAAAATGATATGCCCTAATATAGAGCGCAATGCACTCTATATTGTGGGCTTCACTCCGAGACAGTCAGGAGGGTGAGAAGCTGGCTGCAGGATAGGACCCAGAGAATTGTAGTGAATAGATCTATGTCATGCTAGCGAGAAGCAGGCGGTGGTGTCCCACAGGGGTCGGTGTTCGGTCCAGTATTTTTCAACATCTTTATTAACGATTTGGAGGCGGGGGTGAAGAGCTCACTGGCCAAGTTCTCTGACAACACCAAGTTATGGGGAAGCATGGTCATACCTGAAGATAGGCTACAGGTACAGGCAGATCTAGAGAGGCTAGCAAGCTGAGCAGATTTGAATCTGATGAAGTCTAACGTTGAGAAATATAAAGTGCTCCACCTCGGGATAAGTAACCCCCAACACACCTACAGGCTTCTCGGCACCAAACTGTTTAGCACCACAAACAAAAAAGGACATGGGGGTAATAATAGACCACAGTATGAATATAAGCCAGCAGTGCGATGCTGTAGCCAGTAGGGTAAATAATACTCTGGCATGCATCAATTGATGCATCTCCAGCAAAACCAAGGAGGCGATTCTTCCTCTCTACTCAGCACTCGTGAGATTGCAGCTGGAGTACTGCATCCAGTTTTAGGCACCGCACTTCAACAAGGATGTGGACAAACTTGAGAGAGTCCAAAGAAGAGCCACCCATAATATCAAAGTCTTACAGGGCAAGCTATTCGAGGAAAGGCTGAGGGACAGGGGACTCTTCAGCCTGAGGAAAAGAAGGCTGAGAGGGGACCTAGTAGCAGCTTACTGGTACAATAGGGGAGTACATTAACTGTTCACCAGGGCAGCCAAAGGCAAAACTAGGAGTAATGGCCACAAACTCCTGGAAGATCAATTCAGGCTCAACATTAGGAAAATCTTCACATCCAGGGTATCCAGACTACGGAATAAGCTCCCTCCAGAGGTGGTGCAATCATCTACCCTGGAAATCTTCAAGGGGAGACTAGACAGTCACCTCACTGGGGTCCCTGACCCCCAGTAATTTTTTCTGCTTGGTGCAGGGGGCTGGACCCGACGATCTTACAAGGTCCCTTCTGGCCTTATAATCTATAAATCTATGAATGTGCTACTTAGGGACTTGAATTCTACAAAGTTCATAGAACATTTAAAAGTCTCAGGTGGTGTTTTATGAAGCTCACCCTGCAATACAGGGCCAAAATATTCCTTCCCCCATGCACAGTTGTTTTATGCATATATTTGATGCTCCCTGCAACCCTCTAATGTGGCTCTGTATGCATGCAATTCAGGGTCCCTGGAATGAAAGGCATGGTATGCATGCAAGTATTGTTATTTTAATCAGGATCGTATTTTATATGTTTTATTTTTAGGAAAGATTTCTTTCCAGCACCTTCATTATAGGTACTGTTAGTCAAGATAATGATTGGTCGTCTATGCAATTATTAGTCTTCATTAGCACTACAGTGTCTTTGGTTCTGAAAGTGAGCTTCCGCAGGCTTCAAGGACACAGCTGATCTGACCAGTTTGCTTCCCGTAAGTGCTGTATCAGCAGCAGCAAAGGAAGACAAAAAAGTAGCTTGACTTCAGCAGCGTTAGCAAAATGTACATGCAAACAAATGGGAAAACCAGGATGTGAGTCTGCAGAAGTGCTCTAATTCAGTCTCCAGAGCCTGAGAAAGAATGATACATGGTGTATTTGCACACTCTTCAAAAGAAGGTCCATAATTATCCTGTACATCCCTTTAGTTGAATGTAAAAAACATCTGTGTGATAGATGGGGGATTCTCCCTACTGCAAAACAGTAATACAACTCTATCTGTGTCTGTAAGTACAGGGGATTTATCTATCTATCTATCTATCTATCTAGACAGCTGAGGTCAATATCAAATATATATACCCATATATAACCATTTATATACGTGTGTGTGCATGCGTGCATGCACATGTAAGTCAAGTATACTATACTATACTATAATTTTAGCTTATATACTATATAACTGTATGTGCTTATCAACATTACCTGCACCTTGGTAAGTCTAATCCAGGGTGGCCAGCCTGCAGCTCCAGAGCCTCATGCAGCTCTTCAGAAGCTAATATTCAACTTCTTGAATCTTTGCATAAGCACACGGTAATTAGCTTCCATTTCCACAATAGACGGTTGCCAGGAATATCAAATATACACATTTGGAAGCTGGTCACTGCGTGC
>NW_017729024.1:174524679-174527833 GCF_001723915.1 Gavialis gangeticus | reverse complement strand
TTGGTAAGTCTAATCCAGGGTGGCCAGCCTGCAGCTCCAGAGCCTCATGCAGCTCTTCAGAAGCTAATATTCAACTTCTTGAATCTTTGCATAAGCACACGGTAATTAGCTTCCATTTCCACAATAGACGGTTGCCAGGAATATCAAATATACACATTTGGAAGCTGGTCACTGCGTGCTTGTGCAAAGATTCAAGGAGACGCATATTAACTTCTGAAGAGCCACATGTAGCTCCAGAGCCGCAGGTTGGCCACCCCGGTCTAATATATTACTCTTCCATACGTAATCACCCATTCCATCTTCTGTTTAATGCCATTTCAGGTGCCTGCTACTACACCTCTCCCTTCTGAAACTACATGACCACGCACTGCCCTTTTCAAGCTGTTTTCTGAGGTCTATTCACATGTTTGCAATGTTCTGGCATCCCCCCTTTCACACAGAGGGCATCTTTACATTAGCTCTGACCAAACTATGGGACACCATGTAAAAGCATGCTGTGTCATTTGCTTCTCCTCTGAGCTCAATGAATGCTGAAAAAAAATATAATGTAGCCTCTGTTTGGCAAAAGCCACAGGTACTAGTGTCCAAGCTTCCAAAACTGTTCATAGGAAGAGTTAGACATGTGAAACTGATTTAAAAATAGCCAGCATGACAAGAAGGGAGTCAATACTCTCAGCCTGCAACCCCTCAGACCTAGCCAATGGGTGCTTTTCTGTTTCTTGTAAAGTACCAAAATTGTAGGTCCTGGGAAACTTGGCAGTCAAAACTTTAGGCTCCTATAGACATTAGGTGCCAGATGGCATTGGACATATTGGGCATCTAAGTGGACTTAGGTGCCTAAATGTTATTCTATTCCACCCTGTTCAAGTCCTGAAAACCCATTAGTGCATCTCCTTTTGCAATATACCATCATTTTGCCCTTAAGGTTGTGGGGGTGCCTATACACGTGCATTGGAGTGTGTGTGTGCGCAGGGGGGTGAGGGTGGGGTTAATTAGAGTGACTCTCAGGAGCTCTAATTAAAACTCCCTGAGCTTTAGTTAAAGTGCTCCTGCCACCATTTTGAAATGCAGGATACTGAATACACCAGACTCTGTAGCATGCCCCTGTTTTTCAGGAACATTACTAAGGTGGAAGAGAATTGCACATAGAAACTTAAGTATATTTGTGCACCTAATAGATGGAATAGATCCAGGCCCCGAGGTGCTTCCAGAGGAGGGATGCAGCTAAGTGGGGGGTTCTCAGCAATGCAGGTTTGGACTTAGGAACCTTTATTCTGCCATAGTCCAAAAGTTTTGGGCCTGTCCTTCAGGCTACAATCAAATGCGGCAGGGCTACAAGTGACCTGTTCTGATCCCACTAAGCTTGACATTTGTATGCACACCTAATAGAGGTCCACCCTGGGCTAGAAGCCCAATGAACTAATATGACTAAGGTGTGACAATTTCTGCAGCCAACAGCATACAAGAGCTAGTATCGCACTGATTCATAGACATTAGACATTAGGGCTGGAAGGGGCCTCGCAAGATCATTGAGTCCAGCCCCAAAGATCATCGGGTCCAGCCCCACTCCTCAAGCGGTTTGAGGAGTCACTGATCTGACTGTGACTCCTCAAGCCAAGTATCCAGTTACAGGTTGGGAGACCAGAAGAGCCTTTAGCAGAAGGTGTGTGGCTTGAACTCACTTCTGGAATCACAACAGGACATCAGAACTATTCCTGAACTGCCACAAATAGCTGAGGAAAGTGCCTAAATGTATTTTGGTATCCAATTCCGAGCTCCTACAACATACCCCAGTCCTTTCAAGGTCTCAGCCTAGAATATTTTAGACTGTGGTAGGGTTGGCACTTGAAAACAAACCACAGAAGCAGATGTTGAAGAAGGCCCATAATGGTGTGACATGTTGGAACTCAGTGCAAGGATTAGTCAAGATGTTAATGTGTGTGTTAATCCACACTGTCTATGAATAATGACTGTGATCTAACGCCACTACAATACACTGTGTTAAAGATCAGCTTTAAATAGAAAATGTAATGGTCCCTGAATACATAATCCAATCACCTCCTGCATAACCAAACAGTTCTGTACTTGTGCCTGATGCAGTTAAATTGATGCTCCTTTTTAATAGGAAGAACAGTCTGGGGTGTGTGTGTGGGGGGGTGTTGCACAGGAGACTGGGTGATCTCGGTGTGGTATCATTTTACATAGTAATGCATTCTGTTTTGAAAGATTTTTTGAAAGAAATGTGATATGCTACTGTATGATTTACTCCATCAGACTTAACAGGTAGTCAGATATACAGGAAACTCAGTGATTTTCTATGGAATTCATCAGACAAAACAAACTGAGGAGAGGAGCCTTTGGTGGGGTTGGGATCATTTTATGAGGCCTGTGCAAAAAGTGATGGGGTAGGTGGGAAACAAGTAACAGTAATAGTAAAAAAAAAAGGAGGAAAATCAGGAGAAGTAGACAGCATTGTAAGTAAACTACTGCTATTTGGGTTAAGAGTCCATGTTTTACAGTTCCCATGCACTTCTATTAGAGATTTTATTTATTTATTTTTGCAAAACTACCTAAGAAAGGAGTGGCTAAACCAAAAGATGAGTCTTATCACTTTGTTGTCTTTATTTTTCATATGACATGGGATGTTATATCATAACTATGGGTCTTCTTACATGTTACACTGTGAGCCACACAACTGTTGATCAGTGTTAGTGCTACTTTGAGTTGGGAGCAGTTACATGTTCAAGACAGCAGAGGCCTTGAGGACTGCAAGGTAAGAATTCCCCACCTCCCATTCCAGGCTTCCCCCCTACCCCCAGGGCTCCCCTTGTTGCCCCCTCCCCTTAGGGTTCCCCCCTGCCCCCTCTTTGCCCCCAGGGCTTCCCCACACCCCTCGCCCCATTCACCCATGGCTATCTATGCCGTCTGTCCCTGGGGAGTAGTCAGGGAAGGGTTAACGTTCCTACCAGCCTCTGCTGCCACCACTGCTGGGCTGCTGCTCTTCTCCAGGCTGAGCCTGGCCCAGAGAGCAGCTGCAGCAGCAACAGCTGGGCAGGCAGATTAACCCTTCCCTGCCTACTCCCCCAGAACAGAGAGCACAGGCAGCCACAAGTGAGAGAGAGGGGATGGGGGCTGTGAGAGGGGTTCTGGGGTA
>NW_017729024.1:174504980-174524523 GCF_001723915.1 Gavialis gangeticus | reverse complement strand
GAGAGGGGTTCTGGGGTACTGGGGAAGGGGTGGGGGGAGGCAGTTGGCCCAGTCTGGGCCAATTGGGGAGGGGTGCGGGTTGGGTCTTTACACTGAAGTGTGGCCTACAGTGGCCACACCTTAGTGAAATGTGAATTCAGTAATACAGATCAGAGATAATCCGGCTCTGGAGTGGCATAATTTTGAACCCGATAATGAGTGCTTAAAACTAGTTTCAGGAGTTAATGTGCAAACAATCCAGGTGTTAAAAATTCCAGGAGTTGCCCAAAATTGTATAACAAGGCCTTAACCATCCAATCGAGGATATTCACACCTAAATCAGGAAACCTCAATAAATTTGATCACATGTTTTGTGACAGGGATTACACCTAATCTCGATACTGAGTTTTCAATTAGATATGATTTTATTATCCATGAAAAAAAATCTTGATTTTAGATTCATATCCAGATTTTGCTTATACAATAACAAGTGGGTGGGGGGAGGACATAAAAATGTCCTCAACAAATATTGCCTGATGAAATATGAAAATGCCAAAGAAAACGATTCAGATGGAGTGGAGAGACAGAGAGAGAGACAGTGCAAAGATTATAGATTTAAAAGCTAAAAAGATTATACTTATAACTCACCTGATCATTAGCACAGCACAGACCAGAGAACTACTTCCAATGATTTTTACATCAAAGAATTTCTGTTTCTTTTGGAAATACATCCAGTCTGGATTTAAAGACTTCAGGTGATGGACGAATCATCACACCCACAAGGAATTTCTTCTAATGGTTAATTCATTTTTTAAAACTCTATTTTATTTATAATTAGAAATGGTCTAGCTTTAACTTCCATTCACAGGATCCTATATTTTTAAAGAATGAACATGATCAAAATACCCTACACAGGTATTTGTTGACCTTCCCCTGGATAAAGCAGACTGAGCTTCTTAAATCTTTCATTATGAGGCATGAGTAATTTGTTTAACTCTTTTTAGACCCCATTCCAGCATCCTCTGGATATCAGAATGGACTATGGCATTTGAGTAATAGTCTCACTATTGTTATATATGGTTCAGAGGGGCATAAGGTTTCCATCTGACAAAGTAGGTTATCACCTAGGAAAGATTATGCCCCTCTGAACCAGTTAGTCTTTAAGGTGCCACCCTGCCCTGTCTTCTGCCTGACTTAAGACTAATACAACTATCTACCTTATTAATATTGAATCTGAGGTGCTTCAAATGAAATATCTTGGACTCAACAAGCCAGCATTCTGTGGAGTTACACCCCTCCCCCTGCCTCCAATATAACAGAAGTTACTTCACTCCAATCTATATATTTTATCCAATAAATGTTAAGTACAAAATGCAGAAACAAGGGGTAAAAGCCAAGGTGCCTTCCCTTCCAGGGTCATGCCCATCTCAATGAGCAATATTCCCTCTGGCCTCATGCCTCTCCCCTCCTTGGCTATCTAGTAAGCCAACTTCAATTGGAAGGATGGAGGCTGGTCTTTGAAATGCTTAGCTCATGGCCTTGTGGTTAGGGCAGTTTGTTGTGAAACAGGAGATGTAGGTGAGGAGCCTGTGGGCACATCTATACGTGATGCTACTTTGCTGTAGGAATGCACTACGGTGATGTAGCATCCATAGGCAAAAACTGCGATGCTACAGCTACATCACTGTAGCAATGCATTTACCCATTACAGCACATCGCTACAGCAACATAGTGCCTAAAAATAACTGTGTGGTTATTCCAAAAGGAAGTACTGGATGACACTGCAGTAACAACAGTGCCATAGAGGCACATGTAGATGCACCCAGTAATGTCCATCTCCTGGCCAAGCACCTTAACTTGTGGGACATCAGACAAAGACCTGGGAAACTGTTCTCCATCCATCTCATATTTAGACAGAATTATGTGCCATTCTGTAGGCAGTAGGATCTAAATCTATGCCCCAAAATACCACTAACATGGCACTATGTGCTACTTCCATATAGTGGAATCGAGTATGAATCACATCATTTACTGACCACAGCACCACGCTATCCAAACTTGTCTGTAAAAATTATATGGGTGTAATTGGGGGGGAGGGGGGTCCCTAGACACCCAAAGAGATTGATACCTCTCATTTTAGGGCAGTCTGCCCCAGCACTCACTTGATGTAAATGGATCTATAATGTCCATTTTTGGCCCTGGTGTTCTGGCCAATTACACAGCTCCAAGCCATCCCTACTCCATGTCCCATGTCTTGCAGATAGCACCCTATTCTTCTAGCTCTTCCTCTGGCCCCTCACTGGGTTGCACTTGGCCTCTGGCCCCCTCTGGCCTCAGGCCCCACTTAGTGGGCCTTGGTCCTTTAGTGGGCCACACTCACTCCCTCTGCCCTCTCACTGGGCCACACTTCATATTCCGTAGGCCTCAGGTCCCTCCCAATGGACCTTGGCCCCTCTCTGGGACTTTTGCCCCTCAGGCCTCAGATCTCTCTTGATGAACCTTGGCCACAAGCCTTCCCCCTTCACAGGGTGACTCACAAGGCAGTGGGGGCAGAGCCTTTCCAGTACCCCATCCTCACCTTCCACTGGGAAGGCACACATGAGGCATTTCCTGCAGGCTTCCCTGCCACATTCAGCCCCACCACACCAACCAACCCCAGCAGGGTACAGTTTCAAGTCTTACCCAGGACCAAAAGGAACCTCCTTCATCACCATAGTTCCTACCCTAACATTACATTACAGGAGCTGCAGTCTTCAGGCTGTGTGATATTATTCCTCCACCTCCTCAGATGTAATTGTTGGCCCTTCTCCCAGGGTCTAGGTTTATATTTTGTCTGCCCAACCCTCTTCCAATCAGGCAGCCCTCTGCTGTCAGGTGACTACCTAATTGGGCCTGAGTCCACCTGCTGGCTGCTCCACAGCCTGCTTGATGGTCTTAAAGTGGCAGGCACAACCAGTGCACTGCCACACTGGGTTTATCATTATTTACCACCCCTTCATTTATTTTTAAGATATACGCATATTAGGTACAATCTTAGGCCTAAGGTTTGAAATGTGGGCACCTACAACTATCATAAGCACCTAAAATGTCACACAACATTTTACCAACCCAAATGATATATTTTCTTCTTGGTCATTAATAAAGATGTTTCACAGTAGTGATCCAGAAACAGATCTCTGAAAAACCCCAAGACCTGCCCACTGAAAGAAATTATCTTGTTCCAGACTATGTTAAAAGGAGGTTAAGAGTGTGTTGTTTTATTGCTCCTGAGAAGGGAGATATTTGGTCATATGGAAGCATGTGCCTTCAATTCCCCTTTCAGAGGATGGCATTTAACTCTGAAACTTGGCCCTTTGTTTGTTGTATTGTGCATCAGTGGGCACATCTACATGCACATTTACAGCACAGTAAATTACTGTACAGTAAGAGGTTTTTAGGCTGGCATCTACACATGCAGACATTAAGGCTCAGTAACGCTATGTGTGGACTAACTTGGGAAGAAAGTTAGTCCCAAGTTAATCCACACACACAGCATTACTGCGTAGTAAGTTGTATACATGTGCATCACTGCACAGTAACTAATCGGGCGTAAATTTGATACCTGCATGATGCATAAGTTGCATAAGTTGCCTAAGTTGGTCTAAATTACCATAGTTTCTACACAGTATGGGCATGCATGTGTAGACATGTGCCTGTACTGCACAGTAATTTGTGGTTACTGCACAGTAACCTAAATACTGCACGGTAAATGTGTACATGTAGACATGCTCAATGTTGTGGAATATTACCTACCAATATTTAGCCTAAGCACTTATGCATTGCTGATGTATTTGGGCACCTCTAGATTTCCAGTGTGTTTACCCTTGCCACAGTCCTTTGATATTGGGTCTATAGTCTGTTTTACAGGTGGAAGACTGTAGCCCAGGATTCAAACAGACCAAATTTATAAAGGCATTTAAATGTTGCTCCACTTAGAACTGTGAAAGCTCACTGATTTACATAGCTAAGTCCAGTTTTCAAAAGTGACTTAGACACTTAGGTACCTAAATACCTTTGAAGAGATTCTGACACCGAGTGAAATCAGTAGGAATTAGGCATGTTAATACCTTCCAGGATCTGAGCCCTAGGAGTTAATGACTTAGGAGTTTTTGCTGGCCTCTGTAGTGGGGGCCAGGATCCCTTGAGCATAAGTTGACCACAGTTCATATAAGTAGGACGTAGGCTGTCGTGGTTGCTCTGCTTTACTTGTGGCAGGTTAGGTTGTTAGGCCTGTGTTTTGTCAGGGCTGATAGTAGTCTTATGTAGAGTTTAGATAATGGATGGTATAGAATGGTTTGGATAGAGATGATCGTCCCTCAGGCAGGGGGTTGGACTGGATGACCTCTGGAGGTCCCTTCCAGCCCTACCTCTCTCTGACTTTATGATTTACCAATGGATAAATGCACAAATACCTGCATATAAGTGAGTTTCACAAGGTTACACAGAAAACCTACAGCAGATCAGGGAACTGGTTACAAGTAATCTGAACCTAGCACCCTAGCCAGACCAAGGGCCTTCCTTGCCCTTGCTCATTTAGGTACATAACAACAAACAACTCTCATCTTAGATATTGTATTTCGTGAGATGACTAGCTAGGCAGAAAGGACTTGAGGGCAGAATTTAAGTGATATCTCCAATTTTCTTGCTTCTTCTGGAGTATGTCACTTGCAGTACACCCCGACTACCCTTTGAAAGTAGGCTGTGTGTATCTGTACACATGAATATATTTCAAATCTTACTTCATCAGTAGATTTAAAACACTGATGCGGGTTGAATTACAATGATTTCCTATGAAGAATATGCTGTCTTCAAATAGAATTCAGACATTAGGCCAATCAAGCTGATACGCAGTTTTGCATTTTGCATGATTGCCTTAGGGGTGAAAATATTTTTTTTTCTGTTTGTTTGACTGAAATACTCTGTAACTGAAATCTTTCCTCTTAGGGTAATTTTGACTTTTAAGAGCAGGAATCCTTGACTTTGTCAATATCCATTAAAGAATGGGGCTTCATGGTAGTTTCCCTATATGGGCACAGATTCATTATAAAATAACACATGAGGCCTAACCATAAGGCATTGCACTTTTTTGAGCATATATATATATACACACATATATACATACATGTGTGTGTGTATGGAGGGAGTACTTTTTAACCTTTCCTGTTGTGAAGAAAGTAGCCAAGATTCAATGAACCAGAGTTTGAGGCATCATACTGTGATCACAGCCTACAGCATCACCCTGTAGCCTAGTGGTTATAGCATATATCTGCCATGGGGGAAACCTAAGCTCTGATTACTGCTCTCAAGACTGTCTCTGTATTTTATTTTTAAGAGTGAATACTGATCCTCCACATCCCAACAAGGCTGTAGTGTGCTGGTTAGGAGAGCCCGGGGCAGATCCAGAGGGGTGGTCACACCTCCCTTTTGGACCATCCTGTGAGATCAGAAGGCAGGGACCCTGAAGCAGGTAAGGATCCCCTTCCTCTCTTAGTACCCCTTCCCTTCCCATCTGTACTCAGTGGCATCTTTTTTCTTATCAGATTTCACACCCCCACACACACACTCACTGCTGCCACTATTCCCAGATGACCCAGGGGCACTAGGGAAGCTCCAAAGCTGCTTCTGCCCCACTTCTGCTGGGATGCATGGGGAGCCAGGCTAAACTGGGGAAAGCAACACTGGTCATGGCAGCTGGCTTCCCTTTGGCGCCTGGTCCCCCTTGGTGTTCTCTGCCAGCCTGGGAGCAGTTACAAGGAAGGGAAACCCACATGCCACTGCTGTCCTGTGCTGGGCCAGGCTCCCTGTGCAACTACTCCATGAAGTGCAGCAGGAGTGGCCAGGATAGTGGTAGTGGCAAGCAGGTGTCCCCTAATGCAACCAGAGATTTACATCCCTTTGCCCTCTCTGCCCTTTGCAGAGAGGGCAAAGAGGGAATGGGAGGAGAAGGGAGGTGACACCGAATGAATTATTACCTGCTTCAGGGACTTTAAAAAAAGGTCCTGTCTGCTGC
This sequence comes from Gavialis gangeticus, assembly GCF_001723915.1. NCBI lineage: Eukaryota > Metazoa > Chordata > Crocodylia > Gavialidae > Gavialis > Gavialis gangeticus. Next base: position 174,518,495 of record NW_017729024.1, on the reverse strand, counting down.
TCCCACTGCATTGTCTGCTTGTCTTGGGGATGGGAAAAGGGGAGGCTGGGGAGGCAGAGGAGTGAGTTCAGAGAGAAGCATTTAGCTGTGTTAGTCTGAAGTCAGGCAGAAAGCAGGGTAGATGTGCACCTTATATACTAATTAAATACGATATATAGAGAGCACAAGCTTCCGAAGGTAGAACCTCACTGGATCAGATGCTGCCATCCTGACACCCCTATCGCACTAGTCACTGCTCCTGCACCCTCATTTCTAAAATCATGGATCTGCCTATGAGTTAGTCTCCTGGAAACTGAGAGCAGGGCTTCCTCAGGAAAAGAAAAAACTTGAAGCAGGTACCCCACTTTTTCCCCAAGTGTTCTAGCCGGAAGGCTATTATATTGAAAGGGGTACTGCTTTCCATACTCACTGTACATGCAAAAGTAACAACAACAGTAATAACAATAATACTAACAACAACAATGTGTTTAAAACTTTCTCAGGTCTTTGAAATAAGTGGTGTAAGCACAGACCTTCACGAGAAGGTTCACAGTTAAGTATACTTAGTGGACAGAAGCACCTTCCTGCCGTCCAGAATATGTTCCCTAAGAAAAGAGATTTCCTAGTTACTTCTCCTCAACATGTCCTGTCAACTCTCCATACACGGCTCTGCATGGAGTGTTCTGCATCCAGGTGGTTTGCCAGTAGCATACTGGCTATTGCAGGTCCTGTTTTGAAGACCTAATTCTCTCTATGCATTATATAGGGCTTCTGGGTGCTTAAAAGTGAGTTCTTTTATTAGACCAACAAGATTTTTGAAAAAAAAAATCTTGAATTGCAAGCTTTTAGGTACAAACACCCTTCATCAGGCATTGGAGAAAAGATCGTAAAAGTTCTCCTGGGTAAAACTGAAAGTTCATATTTCATGGGATTTCACGGAGAAGTCAATAGATGAAAAATGTTTTTTTCTTAGTTTGCCATCTATTGACTCCTCTGTAAAATCCTATGACACATGAACTTTCAGTTCTATCGAGAAGAACTTTTACAATCTTTTCTCCAATGCCTGATGAAGGGTGTTTGTGCCTGGAAGCTTGCAATTAAAGATTTTTTTTTTGCAAAATCTTGTTGGTCTAATAAAAGATATCATCTCTACTACAAGTCCAAATTACCTTTTCCTCTAGACCAATATGGCCACAACCTGGATACCTAAAAGTGAGTTATAAATTCTATTTTGGCTAAAATTTAGGACTTGCAGCTCTAAAACCTTGATTGGATTTTACCTGAGTGTCATTTTATAGTCACACTGGAAGTCTCTGGAAGCAGATGGAATAGAAGACTAGAATAGTGGATCAGTAAAGGTCCAGGTGAGACCACTAACCAAGCATCCCACTGTCACTCCTTTCTGATTATATTGCACTCATGTGACACCCTTTTAGTTAGAAGGAAGGGCAGGAAAGCACCTCGGAGACTAACTGGAACTGGTTAAACCTCAGAGAAGCCACCCTGTCCTGCCTTCTGCCTGACTTCAGACTACCATGGTTCACTTAACTACCTCTCTCCTTCAGTGAGAAACATTACAGCCTTAGTCATATATACAAAAGATCTATCCTACTATTAATTATGCACATGAGTGATTTTGCTCATGTGGGTAATTTCTAAGTCGGGACTTTCCCTGTGAGCAAAGTTGTGAGCTTAAGAATTGGCAAGGCAGGTGCACAATACTCCTTTTAATCTCTTTTTATTATGACTCGACACATAAATAGCTACACACACACACACACACACACACACACACACACACAGACTCTCTGCTAAAAGTTGTTGACTAGATAAATGCAAGATTTTTTTTTTCCTGCAGATTCCAGCTGGTGTGATCTTGGCCTTCAGTACATACTAATTATATAGAGAAACATTTGAGATAGAAAGCTAATTTACTAATTAAATGACAAGTATGCTTTGCAAATTGTCCCTTTGGCTTATTGTGCATTTAGAGAATTAATTAACAATACAATCAGGCTGCAGTTGTGAAATGCCAATATGGCTGTGATTTGAAGATACTTTCACTTCTGTTTTCTACCCTGGTTTTTATGACAGCTGCACCCTAATGAAGATGCTTGACTCTTTCGATTTGTCTCTGTAAAATTAAAATGGGTTTGTGGTTTCTCACTCACTAGGAGCAGAACAAAATAGTACATTTAATAGTACATCCCGAATTGTTTGACACAGGCATGCCCCTCTATTAGCTAGTTTTTATTGTTTTCTATAAATGGGGGCTATGGAATTGGTTCCTCTTTGGATTATGTCCGTATGTTGAAGCATTTTGAACAAAGCGTAACAGTGACAGTGTACATATATAATTAGCTAACCTGATCACTGATCAATTGAAATGTGTGCTTGGAGGACTGCCTTACTCAAGGCACTAATAGTTGGTAAAGCAAGAATTATCAGTCTCCAACCTGAAGGGTACATCTATTCTGTATCCACAGTCAAGCCAGCTTTAAACTAGCTAGTTTGCATCCTCTTTCCAATATAGTTGCAACAATATGTAGCTCAGCATGGGCTAACTGCCCAAGAACTTACTCAGCTTCTCTTTTTCAGAATGAGGCCTGTAGACCAAATCAGTCCAAATTCACTTTTTATTCCAGCATCTCCAAACTGCCTTTTTCAAGGCTTAAATTATTCGCCAGAGCATTTTACCCCATTCTAATCCACATTATCTTCACCAAGATTCATTGAAGAAACCAGCCCGTTACTCTCCAGAAATGCCAGTCTCCCCCTACAAATGTCTCTTTTTTTCTTTCTTTTTTTTTTAAACTTACATTTTAATGTCATTTCATGCAATAGGACTGTGGTTTCGTCTGGGATTGTATGTTCTCTGCTTCTTGAACCAAGCAATCCTTCCATATTTTCCAAATATTTGGTGTTAGTGTTTATATATGTGTCCGTGTATGTGTAGGTGCATATGTATGTGTATACACACCTGCCCTCTCACCCACACATGCACACATACACATGCATGTGCACATGCACGGACACACATGTTGCTCCCCCATAAAGGAAGAAAACTGATTACTTTGCATTCAATTAACTTTGATTTTTCTGTCTAGTCTATTGGTGCCTACAGAAGAAAACAGTAATAAATCATTTATAAAATCAGCCCAATACTTTCTACAGGGAAATACAGTGAGGCAGACTGTCTCATAAATTGTTTAGAATAATGCAGCTCTCCAGTGATTTAGCTTGATTTGTTTGTTTAAAAAAAATACAAAACCTGCAGATGGTGATTCCTGGCTTTTATGGCAGGAGGACTGTACACATTTAAACCAAAAATAATGAGCCAAAGTACCTTTTAATGTTCTTGCAGACAATGCAGATGACATCACATTAGTAAACAGATTATGTTCCAGGGAAACTGGAGGAAAACACACATAGAGGGAAAGCAATGTGAATGGTTTCTCTGCATTGCAAAAGGGGAGGGGGTTGAACTTCGGTCACATGGCCTATATCGCCACTGAATAAAAGTGTGGAAAAGACTGCCTAGCATCTGAAATCATTGAGCTGACACAGTGCATGGAAGCCGGTGACAATGACAAAATGCTCCTGTGCGCCGAAAGCTTGATTTCTGGCATTTACTAGGTTGTATGAAAGATCACATGTTCAAACACTTCTCTCATTTACTCTCCCAAATTATGGTACATTAAACCGAGAGAATCGAGCCTGTTTTGCTAGAGAGCATAGATTCATCAAAATTAAAGATGGAAAAGACCTGCTACTGTAAATCACTTCCACCATTCCTCTTCCCCTGCAGGACTGTGCTTTATTTCCCAGGGTTTTTTTATGATCCACTTTCAAATGACTCATGCAACAGGGTTTCCATCACTTCCTTCTCAATATCTTCCCACATTTTAGCAGATCTTACTTTCAGAAATCTTATCCTTGATTGCAATGATAGGAGTCTGCCGTCCCAAAGTGGGGAAGACTTGGCCAACATAAGTCACATAACCAGCGCTGGTCCTTTTGTGAGACCACTCAAACTGGTATATTTTCTGTCACATTCATCATGCTTTCTTGCTATGAGTAACTTTAGCAACATGCATTTTTAACAACTACTCACAAAAAACCCTAGCTTCCCAGAATTCTGGTAATTTTCTATTCATTACCTGTCTGAGGGCACCTCAGCTTGGTTCCTCAGGATCCTCTCTCAGAGACAGCTCACTCAGGACCCTTTGGCTCTGTTGCACCAACCTAAATTTTCCATTAGGGATTTTTGGTTGGCATGGCAAGCAATTTGAGTTGCTTCTCAGAACCAAACTGCCAAACCTTTGGTGGCAAACTTATTTCTATCAAGTGAGTGATGAATATTGCAGCAAAGTTTTGACAGTTTGGCACAGATAAGTATCCAAGTCTGATACCATGACCTGATCATCTTCTAAGCATCTCTCAGGAATATATGTTTCCTAGTTTATGGATGACCACAGTGAGAGAAGGACAATGTTTTAGAGCAAATTGAAGTATGGCTTTATGGTGCAAGGGTTAAAGTGTTAGCTGGATAATCCTGTAGATGTATTTACTACTCTGCCTGGTAACTAAATAGTAGGGCTGTGTGAAGCTTCACTCCCTGATTCGATTTGGAGGAGATTCAGCCCAATTCGGTGGCTGAATCTCCGAATATGAATTGAATCAGGAGACCCTTTGGAACGTTCCAAGTCGATTCGGAAAGATTTGGCAATTTGGACATAGACACAACTTTACATGTTTTTTCTACGTACCTGAAGGTACCAGGCGGCTCATGAATGCTGCGGTGCTGGGGCAGATGGAGCATCCCACAGAAGCATGGCCGCAGACCCAGAAATGGACCAGAAGTGCTGCCGGCTCTGCTGGGGAGTGTGCGGGGGGGGCACCCCCCTGGCTCATCAACTGGTGCCTCCTGGGTCTGGCGGGGGCACCCGGGGTCACCCCACGGCTGATTGCTGAGTGCTTCCGGTCCACTTCCAGGTTCACCACCGAGCACACGGGGGGTCCTTGCACCTGTGGGATGCTCCATCTGCCCCCGCATTGCAGTGTTCACGGGCTGTGCCTGGTACCTCGAGCTATGTAGAAAAAACTTCCAAGGCGGTGTCTATGACTGAATTACTGATTCTCCAAAACAGCATTGAATCTTCAGATTCAGCCAAATTGAATCAGGAACAGTGGTCCAAATCAATGAATCAATCACTCTCCCAAATTCGGACTGAATCCCAATCCGAATCAAATGCAGCCCGTTTTGCACACCCCTACTAAGTAGTCGAGGTTTTTTCCAAATTCAGGAAAATAAATATCTTTCATTGGTTTCATTTTGTGATGTCTAAATCTGAACAGATTTCCACTTTATCAAACTAATTTGCCCATCTCATTTTGGGAATGAGATGAAATCCATTTGTGTTTTAGTTTTGTTGAGGATTAAATGAATTATGAAATATAGCTGAACCAAATTTTTGCTAAATTCTTCAAATAGAGGAAGAACCATGAAGATGGTTTCAGTATGAGCCAGTTTCAGCAATGAGTCTAAGGCAAAGCAGCAAGATTAGTGTAGTCAGCAGGCTTCATTATTTTATCTGGGTAAAAGCTCAAGGTTTCAGTTAGGGGATGAGAGTCCTCTTTGGAGCAAAGAATGGACAGTGCGTCTTGCTAGAGACCTTTCAATTTTGGTGGATATATACCATGTGTAATGTTTAGGAAAAAAAAAATGTCTCAAGAAAAGAGAAATCATATCTTGGGGGAACTTAACAGAAAGACTAAAAGCAAAATTGTGAAAAATTCTTTATTGCTAAAACTTAAATCATTCAAAATGCATCCTTTGGGGGACTCAGTTAAATGGAGACACTTTTCCTAGGTTCTTTGAGAAGACTGTCAAATTTTACAAACATTTTTGAGAGAACCTACGCCGCTTTATCTTACCTTATTTATAACTTCACCATGACAGCAGTAGAAATCCATCAGTTTTAACCTTCACTATAACTATGGTAATGGTTTTGGCATGGTCACTTTTAGGGAAAAAAAAGATGGGAAAGATTGAGAAAAAGCAGTGTGCAATGAAATGTTACCAAGCGCACCTTTTATGTGCTTATAACAGCTAAATGCTAATCTTCCTGAATTCATTTCTGAACTGTGGCGCATTGTGTTATGCTACCAGTAGTTGGTGTTTGGAAGTTTAATCTAAAGGCCAATCTCCTTTGTTGAACTACATTTTGTATGATGTAGCTCTCCCCTTTGACTGCGGGGCAGGGTACATCCTTACTGTCCTGCAGTTCCTCAGCTTTGTGGCTGCTAAGACTCAGTGACTGCCATCATTCAAAGCATTTGGGTTTCCCAGAAAGAGATGGAAATGTTTTACTCCAATAAGAAGAAAACAAAACCAAGAGCAGTCAGAATTTCCTGTGGAACTGATGGTTCTTTTCCAGCAATGTCTAATTCTGTCACTGTTGATCCAATACAGCAATTTGTCACGGTCTCTCTTCCTTTCTTTGTGGCAAAGGTGTGCCATCCTGAATTCACCACTGACCTTGCTGGAAAGGATCCTGATACTGCTTGTGGACTTCTTCTGGAATGGGCACTACTGGTTCCAGTGCGGGGGGTCATCAACCTACTTACTGGCAAGGAAGGCCAGGGCCCAGTTGACTTAGTGAGCAGGGTAGCTGCTTTCTACCTACTAACCCTTTAGCATCTGCTCTTTGCTGGGGAATATCTCCCCTCACAATGGCTGGCCTTCACTTTCTTGCATCAGGTGGGGGACCTCAACCTCAGTCAGGAACTCTTCCTGTTGGGTCCTGACTGCCTCAGTTGGGATGCCCAGCCACCTTTCTACCATCATTGAGGGGACCCTCAGCAAGATGAACAGCTGGTCCTACCTGGTGTAACTCCATGAGGGGTATGGGGGAGGAGGTTTCAATTTTTTGTGACATGATGAGATGAACCTAATCAATCGGAAATGTTTGTTAGCATTAGCACTATGTACACATGGGTTTCATTGATTAGAGGGAAACATTTGAGAACACAAGGATCCCCAGAAGCTGAGAACACAATATTCTGGCATGCCCCAAGTTGCCCCCCTAGGCAACCAAAAGAGGGAGACATGTAGGGCCAGGAGGCAAAGAGCAAGCCAAAGCCTCATGAAAGAAATCTTGCTTTGGAAGAAAGTAGGTCTTGGCTTCTAGCCTTGGCCCTTGCTCCTAACGGATCAGTGTCTCTTAAATGCAAGGTGCATTGGATCAGCTTCCAAAGGAGTGCTGGGGAAGGGTCTGGATAATTCCTAATCTGTGATGTGAAGGCTGGACACTTTGCTATGATTTCAGAGAAGTGCAGGTTCAAACCACTTCTGGGCAGGGCAGGTAGAGTCTGTCTCTCACTTCCTGGGGAAGTGTTTTAACCACTCAAATATTGGAGTTAAAACATAGGAGGATCTTCTGATTCTCTCCCAGGCTTACTCATGTATGTTCACATGTGTTCAGCCAATGTGTAGCCTACTGCTCTCACTCACATCCTTATACATTCACACTGCAGAGATAAGGTCAAAACTGGTCAGGCTAGAATGCTCCCAGTTAGGTACCCAAAAGGAAATAGACTTTTGCCTATTGCTTTTTTTTTTTCCACCCTCCTTTCTCAACTGGCCTACCGTTTACCTGCTTTTTTGCATTTTACTTTTAAAAACTTTCCATTTTGTAGGGTTGTTGGTTGTAGCTGTGTTGGTCTAAAGACAGAGGCAGGTGAGCACCTACTTTGGGTAGGTGTGATATTTTAGACCAACTAAATAGTTGGAAAAACGTTATTTGCAAACCATCAAATCTATCAAAAACAAAGTATCCAATTACCTGTGGTTGCCCACTTCTCACAAGACAATCACTCCTGATTTCTCAGTTCTAATCCTCTAAGGGAAGTTACAAAACACCTTTTGTAGATGAGCCTATGAAATTCATAAATCTATCTAAATAATGGCCACAAACTGGAAGACAGAAATGTTCAGGTTGGACATCAGGAAAAAATTATTTACACTGAAGGTTGCCAAAATATGGAATAAGTTTCCAAGGGAAGCGGTGCTGTCCCTTTCCTTAGAGGTGTTTTAAAGGAGATTGGACAGACACCTGGCTGGGGTCATCTGACCCCAGCACTTATTCCTGCCCAGGGCAGGGGGTCAGACTCTATGATCTAATAGATCTCTTCCGACCCCAACATCTATGAAACTATGAAACTGTATACAAAAATCACTGACTTAATATACCTATGAATATACCTATATTATATTATATTATATTATATTATATTATATTATATTATATTATAAGTTCTGATTCCTTTAGATTTAATACAAACATTAAATTTGACACATTACAATCTGCCTGACATACAATATACCAGGTAACTAGGGCTATGCAAAATTTCGCTGGGTGTTTCATTTTGAAGCTGCTTTGATGTGTTTCAAGCTTGAAACAGTGAAATCAAAATAAAACAAAAGCCTTTGAAACAGCTCCAAAACAAAACTCAAAACGTTTCAAAAGTTTTGAAACATTTTGAGTTTCGAAGCCGGGTTTACTTGGCTTCAGTGCTGGACCCAGCCGGCAGCAGTAGCCTCTTGTCATCTGACGCAGATCCGGGGACCGTGCCCCCCGGGAGGATTCTGGCACATCCCTCAGCCCTCCTGGGAGTGCAGGCCCCTGGATCTGTGCTCTGGATGGCAGCATGCTGTTGCTGCTGGCTCAGGCCAGCGGCAGAACCAATCTTCCTTGCGCTGGATGTGGGCTGTGCTCAGCACCGGTCCCAGGCAGCAGCAGCAGCAGCAGCAGCAGCCTCCTGTGATCCGGCAGGCAGATCAGGGGCCTGCTGGCATCCCTGGGAGAGGTCTGGCAGAGCCCTGCAGCCCTCCTAGGGGTGTGGGCCCCTGATCTGCCTACCGGGTCACAGGACGCTGCCGCTGCTGCCTGGAACCGGCGCTAGGTGCAGCCTACATACAGTGCCGGGAAGATTGGTGCTGCTGCCCATCCCAGGCAGCAGGAGCAACCTCCTGTGATCCAGTAGGCAGATCAGGGGCCCACCCACACCCCTGGGAGGGCTACAGGGCTCTGATTGACTCCTCCCAAGGGTGTGGGCCCCTGATCTGCCCACCAGATCACAGGACGCTGCTCCTGTTGCCTGGGACTGGTGGCAGCACCAATCTTCCCAGTGCTGGGTGCAGGCTGCACCCAGCAGAGGTCCAAGGTGACAGCACCAGTCAGGCAGATCAGGGGCTGCACCCCTGGGAGGAGTCTGGAGCATCCCCGTCACCCCGCCAGGGGTGTGGGGCCCCGGATCTGCCTGCTGGCAACACTGCACACAGTTTAACATGTAACACGTATTTTGTGGTGCCACAGAGAGGTTTGCAGCACCACAAACTGCACGTGCCTGTACATCTGGATTCAGCCTAAAGTGCTACCCCACTCTGCTTTCTGCCTAATCCTGGTCTGAGAGCAAAAGCATAGTAGCCACAAGAAGAGACCTGTGAAGGGGTCCAGTCCTGTATTTTCTGTAGCAAGTTATTATTTGTATGGGATCTACAATGGGACGTTTTCCCTCCCTCTTACTTCTAAATGCTGTACTGCAGAAGACTTCTGGAGTCTTCCATTTGCATCCTTATTCTGGTGGCAGTTGTCTTCAAATTTAAGGAAACGAACACACAATCATTTTATGGCTGCAGTTAGGAGCCCAGGGATGCATGCACTCATAGGGAATATGTGTTATAAATAGGTGGAATGCAATGGGCAGCTATGCAGAGGAGAAACAAAATCATTTGACCCTTCCCCAGGTAATATGAGAGCACAGTCTTGCATCCGTGCCCTTTCTCTGAAATACATAATCCCCGCCATTAGCATACGATGGGTTTCCTAGCCTGTGCTGTTTTTTCGGATTGTGCTTTCTGACTCATCCTTGAAAACCGCTGTACCACCCAAAGCATCATGCCTTAAACACGGACTAAATAAGTAAGCAAGGAGTTGATGACATTGTGTAATGTTAAAAAGAGAAGTGGAAGAGATCTCATGCCGTTTGTCCACCTACCAGGGAATTCGTGACACCAGAGTATTAAGTCTCCAGCGTTTCTATTCTTTGGAGAGAATGTCACATACGTTGGGAGCACGGCCGATTCATTTTTTCAGCCCTCTGTTGCCTGGCATATAATTATCATGGCTCATCTTTATTAAACACCAGCCTTATCTTTGTTTTGCTCTCTTTGTTGATAGATGTAACCTCAATACTGTTGCCATGGCTACAGTAACAGTAGCTGCGAAGATTTTGTTTGTTGTAAACAAACTGAGCGATACGAGAACAGATCCTCGCTGAGCCTTTCCAGTTCCCTGGCTTATATTATGCTGATTAAAACATACATCCCCGCTCTCCACCTCCCCCTCCCCAACCTATTCCTTATTTTAATTAGCATTAATTTAAACTATAGCCAGGATCATTTTCCCCTTTGTGTGATTGTGCCCTCTTTCTGGTGGGTTTTTTTTTTTTTTGTGCCTCCAGTGACAGCCACAGGTTAAAACTGCAGACCTGCTGAGAGCATCCTCCTAGCAAAGTCCTGCTGGTACTAACAATTAATCGAGATGTACACACCAGCATAATGGCAAAAGATTGCTCTAATTTACTTCCTACATTCTCACCTCCAAGGGCAGCCCAACTTGCTCTGATGCTGGAGCCGTGGTGATCGGAAAATGTGTTACTAATTTTGAAGCTTATTTAGCTTCAAGCCACGCCGCAAAAAATAAGAGGGGCCAAATTCAGCCCCTGGCACAAGCAGATGCAGCTCCACTAGAAACAGCTCCACTGCAGGCTCTAACAGCAGTACTGATTAAGCCAGGGGCCTCCCAGGTACACGGAGATTTACAGACCATCTTCTAAAAAGTGCTGCGCTCCCGACTGTGCCTGATTGCCGATTCTTTCTCTCGGAAGCTCTAAGCAGGTTTTCATTCTAGCAGACATTTGTCTGAGTTTTTGGATTTCACTCCCAAGTTTTATTTTTAATTTACTGGGTAACATTAGTGCTGGCAGTGCCCAATATGTATTTTATCCTCCTCTCGTTTTTCTTATTAAGACTTTAGAAGCTGGTTAAATGGGGAAGACGCATTTCTTTCTTAGTCTAGACCCAAGGGACTACACAAAATGTCACCTCTGGATTGCTAGTCTGAATTCAGCCTGTCTCTGTGAGAACCGGAAGTTATATTACCCAGTCCATGGCTCCTGTGCATGTCTCTGTGTGTATGTATGTGCACATCTGTATATCTGTATATGTCTCTATGATGGAGAGGTTACAATCTCAAGAGAAAAGGCAGACAAGAGGTAGAAGCAGAGAGAAAGATCATGCGCAGAAGAGCCTCATTATGTTCTTCTACCAAAACTCTGCTTAGCATCTGGGATTTTCTTTCCATTAACTGATGGCTAAATGCAATCCATTGTACAGTCTGAGGTAGAATATCGTCCACTGTTATTCTTAACTTCTTCACCCACCTTTTTTGAGCATGGCAATACACATAGTACTTAAGATACCTTCTGTTTGCAGCCCCTGCCCCAGCCAAAAGACCATATCCATGGACAATACCAGCTCACAAGAAGCCAAGTCAAGGAAGGAACTATAGCCATTGTGAATTCCCTTGCTTTCATGGGTTTCACTCTAGCCTTTCACATTACTTTATTATAGTTTTACAGATAAATGATAAATAAGGTGATGGGCCAACACCAGCACACTTGATGAATGGGAGGAAAAAGTACACTCCCTGTGAACATGTAGACTTGTTCACACTCATTTTCAGCTCTGAAAACTGTTACCCATTCATATTGCAGTTGTTTAAAGTGCAAATGGAAGCAAACCAGCATGCAGAGATCCTTAACAGTTTGCAAACTTCTCCATGGTATCTGGAAATCAAACACAAATATCCGAACAGTTCAAATACCCTGCAATCTTTCGCTTCTTCGGTCCTGGCTTTTGCAGCAGCTTTACCATACTAACAGCGTAATCAGAGGGTGCAAGACAGCGGCCCTTTTGAGAATAGCCTCACAGCAGAACCCTTCTTGTATCTGGCAATTAACTGAGCCACAGAGCCCAGCTTAATGTTGAAGAGCAGTTTTAATTTCCTTTCTACATTCTCACCCCCCATGGGCAAGCACTTGGTTGGTAAGGAAGATGTGGAGCGCAGAGATGCTGCAGCTAATTGTTTGGAATGGTAACTCTTAGCCGCCTAATCCACCCAGCATTTTTCAAGCGCGTTGTATTCTGAAGGCTGCTTTGAAGTTTGATTGCTTTGCTCTAGCGTATATATTTTTTAAATTGTTCTCAAGCTACTTTTAACTATTGCCTGCTCCTTAATTTGTTAGTAAAGACCTGCTATCCAGTCTAGAGGTGACAGAAGTGTTAGAGTAATTTGCCAAATCAGCAAAAGCTCAGGGTTGGAACTGGAAATGTAGCTAACAGGAAGATGTAAGGAGGTTGCTATTTATTTCTGTGGCAGCAGAGACTAGAAGTTTCATTGTACAAACCGCTTTGCAAACACATACGAGACAAGCCCTACCTTGAAGAGTTTAGAATCTAAATATAGAAGATGGGGAAAAGGTGGGAGTAAGGAAATACTGGCTATTATTGTCTTTGTTTTGTAAATCAGGAACAGACACAGGGAAAGGATACTTAATTTCCCCAGTGTCATAAGAGAATTTTGTGGTTGAACTGGGAACTGAAGCCAGCTCTCTGGATTCCTAGTCCCTTACTTTATTCACAAGACCTTCATTAAAAAAAAAAAAAAATCAAATGCTCCAAACATATTTAAACATGTGCCTGTTGTTTTTTTTTTCCCTTGCTCCCTTGCAGCTTTTCAGCACTTAACCATGTAAAATACATCCATTTACAAAATTTGACCTTAATGAAAGTTTAAAGTTCTTGCAACAATAAATAGGTCATTAGCACTAAAAGAAACTCTACTCTATTCCCATTTGAAGTCCTCGGCACAGGAGTTGACATGAGAAGAATGATTCAGTAGACCAGGGCTGGGTAAAATGGCTGGACTCCATTTCCCAGCAGCCCCTGCCCACATTACTGTGGCCAGTTTCCATGGATGTCCCAGTAGAGGCACTGCCGTGACAGTGAGGGGGCCAGGATTTCCATGGAGGCTGGTCCCAGCAACGCTTTTGTAAATTCAAACAAGCACCGAACCTTGCTAACCTCATCACCAGAAGCAAACTTCTTACAGTCCAAAACACACTGAATAGATTCAGACCATGCCATAACAAGAAATGCAAAACCTGCCAATGTATCTCCAGTACTCCCACAATTACTACACCCCACAACAGAACCATCTGGATCTTACAGCTGCACCTCCAGAAATGTGATATATCTCATGCAGTGCACCAAATGCCCTGATGGAAAATACATAGGAGAGACCAAACAACAACTGCACACTAGAATTAATGCACACTGGACATCCCCAAGGTGGTAGCCCTAGACTTCAAGAGGGCCAACTTCAACGAGTTGAGGAGATTAGTGGGAGA
>NW_017729024.1:174493999-174503503 GCF_001723915.1 Gavialis gangeticus | reverse complement strand
CTCTCCAATCTCTCAGTCCTGATCCTCAAAGGAAATTTACAAAACATTTTTCACAGATGAGCCTATGAACTTCATTTCGTCAGCCTCCTAGATACAAAAACTCATGGATTCAATATAGACATTGGATTTATGTCACACTATAACCTGCCTAATATCTGACTCCCCAGGTACCTCTCCACTTTTACCTGCTACGTCTCCCTCCCCGTCCCTGCTCCACCACAGCCTGTCTCTCACCCCCTGATGCCTCAATTTACTTTTCACTGACTGGCTTTCATGCATGCATACCAGCCTCTGACTTCTTTACTATTCATTCCATCCAGGAAAAGCACAAATCAACTGCAGATACTCCCTCAGCCTGACAAAGGGTTTTTAAACCCAAAAGCTTGCAAAGAAGAATTTCTCCAACTATTCAGTTGGTCTAATAAAAGATATAAGATTGGCCCAAATAACCTTCTTTGCCTTATGCATGGTAAGGCAGAGTGGGATGAATGCAGCAGGGATGGTACCCTGTAACAGGAGGCCTTCCTGGTGCTGGTGGTTAGATCTCGGTCTGCCCACCTGTTTCTGGGCAACTGGCCGCCCCTCTTTTACCTACCATGCCTTGATGGAAAACTGATTCAGATGTTACCCAGGTGGAAGGCTGCCCATTTAGGGCCCTGATGTCTAGGGGTGACATTCATTCTGCAGCTCTGTACCTTCCCTACACTGCAGCCCATGCCTCACAGACTACATCCTTCACCCCTTCCACTTGTGGTCCCCTCTCTGGGACTTTTGGCTCCCTCTTAGGCTCTGGCCCCACCTTCAGGCCAGTCAGAATCCTGAGCCTCTTGCTCTGGGCATTCTTCGTGGTGAGCCCCTGGCCCTTCAACCCCACTTTGGGTCCTGGCTTTAGTATGTACCAGTCAAGAGTACCTCAGGTCAGGTCTGAGCTGCCTGCCTGTTCTTACCCTCACAACTCCACTGCAACCAGCAGGCCTCAGGCCTCTCAAAGATCTTACAGGTCTGGGCTTTCCCCAGCCAGAACAGTGCCTGTGTGCGGTGGCTGGAGGTTATCAGATGCCCCCTACCCACCTTTCACTAGGGAGTTTTGTGGTCCTGGTAGTCCCACCAGGCCTCCCTGCCCTGGTAGGGTGCAGTTTTAGGTCATGACCAGGACCTGAGGCCTCCTTCTTCCCTATAGCCCCATGCCATATGTCAAAGTTCATCCTGGCATGGGAGCTCAGCAGGGAGATGTTCTTCCCCTGCTGGCTGGTGATAAACTAAACTGCTGAGTGGGACATTAAATGTTTCTGAAAGCAAACAAAAAAAACAAATAGGTGTGGAGTGAGGAGGGTGACACTCATCCCATTTACATGTAGAGCTTGGGGAACCCCAGCAGTGGGAGGTTCATCTTCAGGAACACCAGCTGCTCCACTAGGATCCAAGAAGTTGCGGTGGGGAGTCACATTATCACCAGCAATGCTGAACACCCTCTTGCTTGGCGCACTGGTCAGTGGACAGGACAGGTGTTCCTGGGGAACTATGGCCAGATCCTGTGACACCTGGCTGTGGGTTGTTCGATAGGCCAAGGGGTCACAGTGCAGCAATTCCACATCCTCAGTGCGATAGGTAGCCACTAAGGGTGCTTCTCAATCCCATCATTGAAGCCATGCCCTTGGCCTGCATTGGCAGCAGCTGTGGTGGAGGAGATTGGCTGGTGCTTGGAGTGCTGGCATGGGAAAGTGGATCCCCTTTTCCACATCCCCCTGCCTCTTCCCTTCTCTCTTCCTGACTCTTCACCAGCACCTCTCTCCAGTGATCTAGGGTTTTGCTGCTGCAGCTGCTCCCCTTCACCCTTGGGTTGCACATGCTCACCAGCACATGGACTATATTGGACTGCAACAGATCCAGCCGTTTTTTGATGCCCTTGTTCAGCCACTTCACCAGTGCCTGCACGTCTGGTAAAAGCAGCTTTCCCCAGCCAGCAACATTGATCCCCTGGAACTTCTCCATTTGATTCTCAAACTTCTTCATTATGGGGATAACCTGGCTAAGGAAGGCATCGCCAGCACTGAGGGTCTCAGTGGCCTCAAGGAATGCCTTGAAGACCACCAAGATTTGGGAGATGACATCCCACTATGTTTTGTTAAGGGGGTCACTGATCCCAATCTCCCCAACCAAGGCCATCTCATGGATGGCCTTCTGTTGCTCAACCAGCCTTTCAAGAAACAGGTATGTGGAATTCCACCGAGTCTCCACATCCTGTATGATTTTGTGCTGTGGGATGCTCAGCTCTGCCTGTTTTTTCCTGCAGCATCTTGCCCCCCTTGATGCTTTGGTGGAAGTAGCCCGCCACCTTCCTGCATTTTGAAATGAGCTGGCTGGTAGTGGTGGTGATGGGACTGTCACTGGGAGCCCTGTTCCCCTCCAAGACATCCCTGACTCTGAGGTAGAACTTGTGTGCCACACAGCAGATGCCAACAAAGTTGGCATCATGCACCACTTTCACCATATTGGCCCCATTGTCAGTGACCAAGAACCCATGGGTGAGCTCGCTCTGCCCAATGTATCACCCCTGCACCATGTGGTTCATGGCCAGCATGATCTCCCTTGCTATGTGGGATTCATCACATCACCTCTGCTTGAAGGAGCCCACCGACACCCTGACTGATTGCACCAGTGCCCTGTGAGGGAAAGCCAGGCATGATCTCTACCCTAGATGCTCTAGATGACTGAGGTGAAGTGCAGAGCTACCTGTGGCTCTGCCTTGTGAAGCTCCTCCCTCAAGTACTTCCTGCATGCCTCATACAGGGAGGACACCACCTTTCTGCTAAAGGTGGTGTGTGCCGGCACTTGGAAGGATGAGGCCAAGAGCACCATGAGTTGCCTAAACCCTCAACAACGGAGAGGGGCTGGCCATCCAAAGCAAGTATCTCCCCAATTCTCTGGGTGACCTTGCTTGCCATTGCAACATGCCCCTCTTTGTCTCCTCATACCCTACATTGGTCCTGGTTGGCCTGCCTCTGCTTCTTGGCACTCAGCTCCACCACTTCCAGATCCAGCTCCTCCTCTGGCACTGGAAAGCTCATGCTGGGAACTGAAATTGGGGTGGAGACTGTCATGCTGGTGCTGGTGGTTATTACTGGTGTTAGTGAAGGTGGCGCAGGTGCAGAGATTGCTCCCACCTCCTTGCCCACTAGCAGCAGAAGATTCATTGCTAACATGGTGCATCTATGTTGGGGGTGGAGAACTTGCAGCTCTCCCTCTGTCCTCTCGCCCTCCCCTGCCAGAAGACCTGGCATCTGCCTTTCCAGCATGCTTCATAATGCTTAGTGTACTGCAAAATATGTCTGTGTCTGCAATATATGTTGTGCTTTCCTGCAGTGCACAGTGATAACACACTGTCAGGAAAAACACAGAAGAAGAGAGACTAGCTAGACTAGTAGCTACCAAGAGACTAGATAGCAAGTCAGAGCCTTTCAGACGCTACTGGTCCAAGACAGACATCTCACAAAAGGCACAGATCACTTTACACATGACCTTATACATTTTTTCTACATCCCTCCTCCGGAGCACTGTGATTAGTAGGTAACTCATGGAAAGACCAGCCACTGGCCAGCTAGAGATGTCAATATCAGAGCAGTCTTTCCTCCCCTCCATCCTCCCCCTCTCAGTTTCTGTTTCCTGCAAGTCTTCCGAATGTTTCTGAATCTTTCCGAATTGATATGGAGGCTTCCGAATCAATTTGGACCTTTTAATGGGTCTCCTGATTTGATTCAGATTTGGAGATTCAGCTGCCGAATCAGGCCAAATCTCCTCTGACTCAAATAGGTTACTGACGCTTCGTACAGCCCTAGTTTTAACCACTCATCCACTTATCCATATTGGTGGGTTCTAAAGTAATAGGAACTACTTAAGAAAAAGAATTGTACAGAAGAGAAACTAAGAAACCTCTCAGTGTGTGGTAGTGGCAAAAAAGAAAAAAAGAAAAAGCAACAACAACAACATATAACAAAATATAAGGATATATAAAGAATGAAAAAACATCACCCCCCCCCCACACACACACACATTGAAATATAGTCAGAGTGGTGCATCCAAACCAGGAATTTTGTGTTTGGTTCCTATTACTTGTGTACCAAGGAATGAGGAATATATAAAGAAAACCATCAGACATAAGAAGAAATGACCGTTCTATGGCTAGGTTACCAAACTAGATGATCTAAATGTCCTTTCTGGACTGAAAAGTCTATGTATCTACAACTAGGAAGAAAAAAAACAAAACACTTTTATGAGAGGGCAGACTGAAAATACAGGAACTGTCCAACTTGTGCCAGAGTTCAATAAGGGCTGACATAATGAGAGAAGATTTTCAATGAAGATAGGCTGAAGCAGAGCTCTTAAAACCAAAGAAAAGAATGACATGGTTACAGTACATAATTAGCTTCTAGAACTCATTGTCATATGGTATTGATTAAAAAGTCTACCTAGCATTTTTTTAAAGACATTTACATGGGTGGTGGGAAAATCATATTTGATTCAATAGCAGGTTTTTGAAGGCATAAACCAACTGCTATCTTTGAGGCATATGGTAATCAATGCTAATAGGAAGTAGGAAAATGCTTCTCCTCCCAATGATATGTGCTATAATTATCTGCTCAAGTACTGAAAAAATGTGGCAAAATTTTATGGGAGCATAGCCAGCGTTAAGATACGAACTAAACAGACCATTGGTATGATCTGGTGTGACAATTCCTACCTTTCAACTTAGCTTCTAATGAAGACAATGGGAATTTTGCAATTTCCTTTAGTTACAGAAGAAAATGGGTCTCCATATCTTAAATAACTGCTAATTAAATTTAACATAGGACTCTCCTTCATTCTACTTCTAAGGTTGTGCACTATAAAATAACGTAAGGATAATCTTAGCTGTACCCTAGGGATAAATCATGACTATTTCAGTAACATCAGAACATTATTGCAATGTCCTTTTTAAGCAGACTTGTCATAATCAGGCATTCACATTGATATTTAAGTTTATTTCATATGAAAATATTCTTTACAATAAGCATCAGTTATAAGGAGAAGGATGATAACAAGCTTCTCAGTGTACATTAATTACTGCTGCTATAAATTTCTCATATTAAAGTAAAGAGAGGCATTTATCTGATTCAGGAAACTTAAGAGCATAGCATTTGCCATTGTAGATTGCACTCATGGTCCACTGGGTCCAGGATGCTGCCCCGATAGTCAACAATGCCTTTAAGAGGATAGCATAAAAATATCATGGGATAAACTCCCCTCTCAGTGAAATCCATGGGATTTCAGTGGTTTTACTGATAACAGAATTTGACCAATCTTGTTCAGTGCTGTATAACATGGAGAAAATTACTTATCAGATTCCCCAAGTCATTAGGATACATTCTGAACCTTGACATTTCACTTTCTTCATTCTTATCTTCACTTACAATGTTACTACTATTCTTCTTCAGCAATTGGCAATGCCTCGCAGGCAAGGTTTATTGTCTTCCATGATTGTCTTATCTGTGGGTCCAAAGATGGATGACAAGACCAATCTGGGATCACCAGACTCCATTGCAACTCAGACATATTTCTGTGTGGAGTGGGCGGCTGCAGATTCTTGGTTTGGTCCATAATATGCTGTTCCTGATGCTCCCACTTTTCCATCTCTTGTTGTCATTGTAAAGTTTTAAAATACTGAGATCCTTGAAGCAGACTATTCCTCCATTGGGGTGGGTCTGGGTGATAGTAACCCACAAACTGATGTCAATGTATTTTTTCAAGTTGTCCTTGAGGACATCTTTGAAGTGCTTTCTTTGCTCTCCTCTTGAGTGTACACCTTGACTGAGCTGGGAGAATAAAACTTGCTTTAGGAGTCTGACATCTGAATGACATGCCTAGCTCAGCAAAGATGTTGGCAGTTGATCATTGCCTTGACACTCGTGGGGTTTGCTTGTGAGAGGATGTTAATGTTGATGCATCTATTTTCTCACTGGATTTGAGGATCATCTGCAGGCAGCATTGATGGTACTTCTCCAGTAACTTGAGGTGTCTCCTATCTATTGTCCACATCTCAGCTCCTTACAGTAAAATGGGGATCACAACTGCTTGATAAACCATGAGGTTGGTTTCAATTTGATGATGCAATCTTCAAACACCCACACCCATTTCCTCAGGTGTCCAAAGGCTGTTCTTGCATATTTGAGGTGATGTTGGATTTCTTTGTCAATGCCAGCCTTCTGTGAGAGATGGCTTCCGAGGCATGGGAAGTACTCAACGCCCTCCAGAGTCTCACTCTATATCTGAATTACTGGAGATGGGGACTGCTCATTAAGAGCTTGCTGCTGGAGAGTCTTAGTTAACTGAATGTAAAGTATCGGTTCCATTTTCTTGCATGCGTCCATAAAGGCATTGATGATTGCCTGAAGGTCTGCTTCTGTATGAGCATGCACTACAGCATCAGCATACTGTAGCTCAATGACTGGGGTTGGGGTGATCTTGGTTTTGGCTTGGAGCCAGCTGAGATTAAATAGCTTATCATCCATTTGGTAGTTTAGCTCCATTCTAACTGGAAGCTTGTCTATGGTCAGATGTAGTGTTATGATAAGGAATATCAAGAAGAGTGTTGGAGTGATGAAGCAGCCTTGCTCAACTCCTGGTTTAACCTCAAAGGGATCTGTGATAGATCTGTTACTGAGAACCACCACTCTCATACTGCCAGAGAGCAGGCAAAGAATGGTGATGAATTCTGGCAGGCATCCATACTTCAGAAAATCCAACACAGTGCTTCTCAGTTGACAGTGTCAAAGGCTTTCATGAGGTCAAAGAAAGTCATGTGGAGAGATTTATTTTGTTCTCAGTGTTTTTCTTGCAGCTGGTGAGCAGTGAAGATCATGTCTGTTGCGACTATTGATGCCCTAGACCGACGCTGAGATTCTGGGAGGACCTCTTTAGCAAGTGAAGGAGACAGTTCAGGAGGGTTCTTGCAATGATCTTTCCTGTGGTGGACACCAAGGTGATCCCTCTATAATTTTCACAGTCAGACTTGGCTCCTTTTTTGAAGATTGTTACAAACATGGTATCCCTGATGTCATCTGGGATTTCCTCATCATTCAAAATCCTTAAGATGAAGGCATGGAGGTGTGATGTGAGCTCCTGTCCCCCCTGCTTGAAGATTTCAGTGGGAATTCCTTCAGTTCTCCTTGTTTCTCCTCTGAAGCAATTCTGAGTTTTGCAATTTGAGGTTTCTTTTATGTATATGTAAATCCTGTATAAATCTAACTGTAGACAGACATTTGCATATCCTCATGTAATTTGCACCAGTTTGGTGGGCCAATATACAGTTTACAGGGACCAGAAACAGGTTAAAATGCAACTGTCCTGGTACAGGCAAATTCCGCAGCACCTTGACGCTTGGTGCTGGAGAAGAGGGAATAATTTATTGCCAAATAGCAAATGGATACCCTTGCTTGGAAGCAGGAAGATGAAACCTAAACCAGTATATGTTACACTAATTTGTGTGCTATCCTGATATTTTCCAGGATAATTCCCTACAGGACTGGGAATCATAACCACTATATAATGGTTAGTGTCCACCATTTTTTAGTGATCTAGATCACTTAAGTGGTGATCAGAAAGATGACTAGAGCTAGTCAATTGGAAGTAACAGGAATAGAGGTGTTTCTCAACTCCTCCTCCTCCTTGAGGATTATGTGCATCTAACTCAGGGTCAGATATTAGGCACTTTCATCACCTCAGGTTATAGAGAACTCAGAGGGACACTTCCAAAAAGCAGACACTTACCTGAAGCTGAAAGCCTAATGGAAAGCAGCCCTGAGTTCAGTGCAAAATGCAGAGCAACCCCTATTCACTTGAATATGGCTGATGATGGGGTTGATGTCTGTGTTTACCTGTTGCCTGACAGCCTAACAGTTAGACCTTTTGAATGGGAAATAGGAGACTTGGGAACCTGACAGTAGCCCACCAAGGGAAAAATTCTGGTTTCATATCCGAAGGCTGTTTCTGTCTTTTTAAGCAGTGGGTGTGTAATTTTAATTGTCTGTGAAGCAGGAGTTGGAACATAGGTCTTTCCCCTGTTTCATCTTCCAAGGGGGCATGTACTTCTCATCACTCTGACAGCAGCCAGTCAGAACATCACTGGGGCTTGACAAAATGAGTTGAAGGTGCTCAGGCACTCTTAGGAACCAAGCATCAGCTCACAAGCCTGGTCCTAGGATACTGCACATTTTACTTTGAAATGTAAATGTAATTGCTTTTTAAAATATGTATATATAATGGATTATACTACATAATAATATATATGCATAATACATATATATTACAATGTATATACATAATGTATTATACGCATGACTCATTTTTAATCCACAGTGCTACATTGTCCCTTAACCTGAGCTTTTCCCTCCCCCCTTGAGTGTTATCAGGAGGAATCTTAGCAAAGGCTCGTTGGAAATGCAAGTAAATTATACCCTCTAGGTCATCCTGAGCTGGTATTTTTTCCAAGGTTTTGAAAGAGCTGTTAGAAAAGAAGATTTTTTTTCCTTATGGAAATGTGTGCTGGTTTGACTATCAAGTTCTGATTATCCAGCTGTCATGTTGTTCTCCTTTCAATTAGATTTTTCATCAGTTACCATAGAATTAAGGTGATTCACATTAATCTTAATTCCATAGATCTCCCTTGGTTCTTTATCTTTAAAAGAAACATAGAACAGCAGCACCTTTTAATATTTGAGAACTGGGGCTCCTTTGTGTCTACATATTGGGACATATCCTCAGCTGGAGTCCAACAGATGTCTGCATAAACACCAGATGTCCCATTGAGTTTTAGTGTCAGTTAGGAGACTAACTCAGGCACTTTTGAAAATCCCATTTAGGCACGTAAGTGGCTTTGTAAATCTGGTCTTGAGTCTCAGATCCTCAAAGGTATTTAGGTATCTATCTATCTGCCTCTTTAGGCACCCAATTTCAGTATTTAAGTGGCACTGATATGACCTAAACAACAGTTCAGCTGCCACCTAAACCTCTACATGAGGAGTGGGCAATTATTTCAGGCAGAGGGCTGCTTACTGAGTTTTGGCAAGCTGTTGAGGGCTACATGGGTAATCCTGCCCCTTGATGGATGCCCCACCCCCTGGTAACCATCTTGTGACAAGAAGTCCCACCCCCTAACCCCTGACCTTTGCCACCAGAAGTAGCCCTTTCAGCAAGGGGTTTTGCTATCTCGGAACCAGAAAAATACCAAATGATATTCTAAAAAGTAAACATCTACAACAGTCATTAATTTTATTTCAAAAAATATGTTTACCTTGATTTACATGTCTTTGTATAGTGCACATAGAGGTGATCACACAAGAGCTTAAAATGCAGTTTTACTCTTGTATATTGTTGGGGATGGGTATACATTTGTGGGGGGCTGCAGGTGTGTGGGTATGTGGAGTGAGGGGGCATGTGGGTGTATGTGTAGATATGTGCAGTGTGGGTGGG
>NW_017729024.1:174486204-174488999 GCF_001723915.1 Gavialis gangeticus | reverse complement strand
GGGGGGCTGGGTGTGGGGGGAGGTGGCTGGGGTTTGCATATGCCAGTGCTAGGAGGCGGTGGGTGCATCTTCATGTGTATGGTGGGGTGTGCGTGTGGGACTCACCCTATGAACACACACACACACTCTGCCCCCAAGCCTGCGCGCATGTACACACACACACATGCGCGCGCGCGCACACACACACACACATGCACTCTGCCCCTGAGCCTGCATACTCACACACACACTGCTCCTAAGCCTGCATACACACACACAATCTGCCCCCGAGCCTGCATATACACACACACACTGTCCCAGAGCGTGCACACATGCACACTGCCCCTCCCTCCTGTACCAGCACGGTCCCGTGCTCGGTGGTCCGGTGATGCAGCCGGGAGCCACAGCCAGGTGGTGCTGGAGCAGGGCAGGGGCAGGAAAGCAGGGAACTGGCTGGGAGTGGCAGGGCTGAGTTGTTCAAGTCTGCAAGCCTACTGAGGGCTTCAGCTGGGTCCTACTGCCCCTACCTCCTGTCAGCTTTGACAGGCAGCTGGCAGTGAATAAATATTCATTTAGTAATTTTTTTAGGGGCTCTGTGGGCCAGATATAATGGCCTGGTGGTCTGGATCTGACCCACAGGCTGTATTTTGCCCACCCCTGCTCTAGACACTCAGCTCCTATAAGTTCATTAGTTTCCACTGGGAGGGATAGACAAAGCTGCCTAAAAATGCACATCCTCCAAACATAATGAGCTACTTGGAGACCTGAAGTTAGAAGCATAGAAGCAGGATTCACAAACTAGACATTACTAGTTTACCACTAGAGCAGGCTTGCAGGGCATATTCAGAGCATGTCTAAGGTAGATGCAACCTGTAAAAAAAAAAGAGCCAGTCAGGTTTTTTTTGACACAGACCAACTGGGAGTGTCAACCCCAGAACAGTTTGGTGGTAGCATTGCTTATCTAACATGTTGGCGATTCAGATCCAGACCTCTGCTTTACTTCAAGGGACTTAATAATCAGTCCCTTTGACCAAAAGGGACTGATTAACCCCTGGAGCATAGAGATTGTTTTGTTTCTTTTCCTTGATTTATACATGAGGTATGCAGAGTGGAATAACTCCAGCAGGAATGATTGAGAAAGCCCCACGTGACAATGCCTAATAGCCCAGTGGATATGTCATGCTTTCATAGTGTTGGCCAAGTAGGAGCAAGTCTCTGCTCCACTTTAGCAATCAGAGTTTTAAAGCCTTGTTCCTTGGGCCTGAAGTGAGTATTCTGACCTCTTGGCCACTGACTATTACCCTGTGGTGTCCACTAACCTATTCTCTCTTTTTAGAACAGGAAAACTGGTCTGAGGTGTCCAACTGCTGGATGCAGTTCCTGGGTCAGGATCCTAAGTGAAGGGAAAGATTTCTATGGGCAGAGACAGGTGTTAGCTCTGTAGGGGCTGACACTGGTGCCTAATTCCTGCTCTTTTCCTTTGTATTTCAATCCCTCTTAGTTTAGTGACTCCTGCTCAGGTGGTTTGTGGAGATCCTTTCCTTAGGTTTCCAGTCCTCCCTGTGTGTTGTCTGATAAGCCAGAGGTAGCCAGACTCAAACTGATTCAACATGCACAGAAATGCAGAATTCAGAGGTCTATATTATAAAGGGTGGTTTAGACTGATCCTGAGCCAACAGCTCCAAGGTTCAGTTTGTGCATAAAATCATAACTCTTAGATCAAACTAACTGGGGTTAGATCAACATTGGTGCCAATCTGTGCAGATGTTCAGTGGGGGTTACATGAGGAAAAAAATGAGCATCCTGATCTATATTAATTTACTTGAAAAGTGAGCTAAGGTAGATTGGGAAAGGGTTAGCCCAATCTACCAAACATCTGTGCATGTTCAGAGCACAGCCCCAGGGCTGGGAAAGCCCAGCCACTCACCCCAGCCTGAGGACTGTACTCTTTCCAGTCCCTGGCCCTGACCAGGCTATTTTTAGCCCCCCAACCTCCCCACTCCCAGATAGACACTCTCCCAACAGCCTCTTCAACCCTCTTCTGGCAGACTAGCCAGCTGCACTTGAACCCGCCAAACTTAAAGTAATCCTCAGTATTTCAAATTGGGTGCAGCAAACATCTACATGTACCTTATGTACCTCCACCTGCAGATTTAAGCATCTTTATGACCACACTGAGTGGTCTCACAGGCTATCTGATTATAGCAGTGAGGCACTGAAATGCTGCCTACTCTCCGTTTC
Organism: Gavialis gangeticus; assembly: GCF_001723915.1. Lineage (NCBI taxonomy): Eukaryota > Metazoa > Chordata > Crocodylia > Gavialidae > Gavialis > Gavialis gangeticus. The sequence goes on along the minus strand of NW_017729024.1, from coordinate 174,486,779 downwards.
AATTCATATTACTGCTGGGAGGCACATAACCATCACATAAGTCTTCAAAGAGACATGATCCTTTAGTCATACTCCAACCATGATCGTTTGTACTGACTGCAGTGAATTCAGAAATGGTAGTGATAGCAATAGCACTGTGGGTGGTGTTGATCCTTTCCCACAAATAACTTTGTGGTGAGAGCAGTCAGCATGGAATGGTGTGCTAGACCCATGTCATCCTAAAATGATTGTCACCTACATCTTCCACTTCCCAGAGCATTGTCTTAGCTTCCTGGAAATAGAACAGGAAGCGCTGGAGCATCCAACAAGCTCAGGCTATTCTTTTTCAATATAGTTTTCACACAATTTATTAATATCACAAGAACAGATAAAAATACCCATCTAATGTGACTACAATCACTTACTATCTTCGCAGTCCTTTAGGATATAGTAAAAATCTTGTGGCCTGTTATAAACTGGTTAGGGGGGATCAGCAGGCGCTGGGGGAGTCCCTGTTCCCCCGAGCGCCACAAGGAGTGACCAGGAACAATGGTCACAAGCTGGCGGAGGGAAGGTTTAAGTTGGACATCAGGAGG
>NW_017729024.1:174476003-174481204 GCF_001723915.1 Gavialis gangeticus | reverse complement strand
CTGGGGGAGTCCCTGTTCCCCCGAGCGCCGCAAGGAGTGACCAGGAACAATGGTCACAAGCTGGCGGAGGGAAGGTTTAAGTTGGACATCAGGAGGCGCTACTTCACGGTCAGGGCGGCTAGGGTCTGGAACCAGCTTCCAAGTGAGGTGGTGCAGGCTCCCACCCTGGGGGTTTTTAAAAGGAGGTTGGATGACCACCTTATTGGGGTCATTTGACCCCAGTGCTCTTCCTGCCATGGCAGGGGGTCGGACTAGATGATCTGCTCAGGTCCCTTCTGACCCTAGAAACTATGAAAATGACTTCATTTTATTTTCAGGTTTTTTCCATACATCTGAGTTGAAAAGAAAGGCTAACAAGTGGCTGAATATTGGTGATTGAAGGAATGAGGAGGAGGATAAAACACTTCCTCTAATAATAGGAGGATGTTGCCTTTGACTGAAATAATAAAACTCAATACTGCTATAACATCAGTTAAACATTGCTGAGAGTAAGTGAAGCTGGCACAAAGACTAGAGTCAATAGGCACTTGCAGCTGGCAGGTAGACAGCTATCAGGCAGATGAACAGTCAATCTGTTTGTCAGCAAGAACTTTCAATACGACAGACAGGCACAAATTAAACCCCCTATCTGAAATTTAAATGATAGGCAACACTAGGCACATCTACATGTGCATTAATGCGCCTTTTGTAAAGCGCATTAAATTTAGTACCTCCAGTGTGACGTACTAAATTACTATGCGTTAGGCTATACTAGTGCACAGTGGTACTTGTGCATGCTTTTTTACTGACAATGCACAATAAATTATTTTACTGTGCATTAGCATAATGTCACAGTTTTTACGTGGTGCTTTAATGCACAGTAAACTAGGCTACTGCACACTAAAACGTACATGTGGATGTGCCCGCTGAGTTGCAAATCTAAACCCTGAACTTCAAGCCCTTCTTTGATTCCTAACAACCTAGATTCGACCTGATGCCTGCAGGCTCTATATCCTAATTCTGATCATGTGCATATTGTCTTATCTCCCAGTTATCTATCAAATTTTCCCTCCCACAAATATTTGCTTGATTTAAGTAAAGCACGAATTATATCACAGCCCTGACCTGAACGACTGAAAATAAAAATGCCTGCACTGTACGTTTTCTAGCTATCATGCACACACATGCGTGCGCGCGCATGCACACACACACACACACACACACACACACACACACTTGACAGCCCTACTACCCTGTGACAGCTGTTTATCTACAATCTTCCTTACAAAAACCTTGTTCTCTGCAATGCACTGATGCCTCTGCTCCATGTAAGATAAACATGGTAAATGCAGATAACAACAAGGGAGTGGTGTGACTGGCCCTGCTAGTCAGCAGCAAGAGCAGCAGCTCTGTAAACCTTCCTTATGTTTGTAGTCTGCCAATCTGGATTGGGAAATAGGATAAAACCAGAATTTATGATGGTATAAGGGGCCGGCTCACAGCTTCAGTCTCTCTCTCTCTTTTAATGACCATTTATATTACTTCTGCAGAGTCTGACAAAGCTTTGATTATCATACAAAGGAATGCTTCACAAATTCAAGCCAAATCTTTCATCTTAATAAACCGGAGCCCAGATTCCCCCTTTGGATCATGGACACATGTTATTGGCTCTCTCCACATTTTCTGCCTAACACTGCCACCAAGTGTGAATTGGAGATTCCTTTTTTCAATGGAGAAAAGGGAAGGGCTTAATCCTGAGAGGTGCTGAAAGCCCTCAACTTCCACTGATCTCAGCGGGGAGTTATGTATGCCCAGAAACTTTCATGATCATGGATGGATGGTTTTTCCCCTACCATCTACAACAGAGTTAGATGAGGCCAAAAGAAAAAAAAAAAAGAAACCAAAAAAATCCCTTGTTCTGATAGTTAATTTTTTAGATTTCATTCTTTTTCCCTAATCCACACCCTATTGATGCCGCCAGACATCCAGACATTTGTTATGATTTATTATTTCCATCATGCCAATGCCTGGAAAGCAAGATCGGAGCTCTGCTGTAATAGGTCCCCTGTGTCAACACAGAGTAAGAGATAGTCCTGGCTTGAAGAGTTTGCAATCTACAAAGATAAGGCAGAGAAAGGGTGGGAGGAAAGAAATAGTATATCTCTATTTTGCAGGTGGGGACTGAAGGTCTGAGAGAGAGCTAGTGACCTGCAAAAGAAGCTGCAGGAAGTCTGTCATGGTGGCAATGTTTTGAGTCCAAGTACAATACCTCGGCAAGACCACGCTCTAACCCATCAGCCCTCTTTTGCAACCGAATCTTGATCATGGTCCACAGCAGTTTTGAAAACGAGCCAGACAGGCTCTTGGAGATGCCTCTGCAGATACACCAAATAAATGTCATATAGCTGAACACTGACTTCAGGCCATTTCCTTTCACCTTCCAATGTTAGATCAATCTAGGTCATACAAAGGTTTGTCTACTCAGAGGGCGCACAGGTAAGTTAAGATACATCAGCTCAAACTATGAACTGAATATGCATAATTCAAAGCATGACAAATGTAGTGATAGGTGGGAAACATTTTTAATCATCCAGCTCCCCCCCCACCTCCTCCCCATTGTATCAGAGGAAATCAAATCTCGTTGAATTATTTGTATGAAAGACTAGAGAGGGACAACAAGTGCCGTTATAAATAAAATGGGATCCCAGTGGTTAGGGCAATACACCTGGGATCTGTTAGGGGTCAGGACAGCAGGCTGACTGCCAAGCCCCAGCTGAGCCTGACCGCCTGGATGGGACGGCTGCTGCCTGCCTGGGTGCCCACAGGTGGCCTCAGTTAAACTGCATGGGTTGGGCTGCTGGTATATAAAGAGCATTCCTCGCAGTACTTTGTGGGCTTTTAGTAGGATCGGTTTCTTTTCTGGTTAGCCTTGGTGCTGCTGAGAGATTCTGTTTGGTAGACAGGCAGATGTTTATAGCTGTCTACCTGCTTAGGTCAGCCCTGATAAAATGTGCAGGCCTTTAAATTCTAGGGGAGGTTATGCTTAGCATCCCCTCCTTAGATTATTATTGGCATTACTCTGGTCCCTATAGCCTTTGGATCTGATGGGTTAGGCAGCAGCTATATGGAGGAGAGAGGGCTTGTATATCTCTGTTTTGGCATTAGGCAGACCTTACATGCTTAATTTGTTTCCCTCGTCTACCCCTTAGCACCTGCATTGCTTTGGAAACTGGGATGTCAAGTACTGAATCACTGTTGCATTTTGCAAAGCTTACTCTGTGTCTTTGGAAGGCAAAGCTTTGGCTGCCACTGATTTAACAAAAGCAACTCACAGCCATTGCTCAGGTTGATGGACAGACTAGTGAGGGAGACTTCCTGCAGCTCCAGAGAGGTGAGTCTGAGACCTGCTCTAGACTCTTGCTGCAGGAGGCTCTCCCGAGTTAACCTGTCTCTAAACAGGCATTTGACCACTTAAGCTGAAGAGTCAAAGCTGGTGAGTGTCATGCTAACCACATCACTTGTGTATTGTTGGCCGCAGAAGCTGATGCACTTTAATCATGCTGGTCCAGTGGGCTTTTAGGCTCATGCAGGCTTTTGATTTTTGACCGCACGTCAGAGACCAGAATATGGCTTTGCATTTTTTTTCTATTACAATAAAGGCTCAGTTAAATAATATGTATGTTGTTCTTAAGTAGGTATGAGAGCCCATATAATTATTTCTCCTATAGGCATCAGTAGCACCAGAGGAGCTGTTATCATTTATCAGGTAAATGATATTCAGCTTTAAAATTGGTATGTGTGCCTGAGGAGTTGTTTGGGTCTATTAGGTAAATAATATAGTCTTTGTGAGGGAGTGGAGGGAAGGTAAGCCTAGGTGGTCTGCTCACCCATCACGGCATGGAGGATTTAGACTGGCAACTTGCATTAACATTAATTGGTATTAGGCCTGTAAATCCCCATCTATCAATGAGAGACTAGCCCCTTAAGTAGTAATTCTAATTCTAATTGAGAGTTGAATGCTTGACTGTAATAAATTACAGTGCCACAGACTCTAGAGAAGAAACCGTTACAATAGGTCATTTAGACCATACCTCTTTCAGGGGCCAACTGCAACCTGCAATAGTATCCTTATCTAGAAACTGGTGTGACTTCAGCACATTAACCCAATGGGCCATTAGTTTGGGGAAGACCTTTGAATAATGACTTGGCTTATCCTTGAGTCAGCATTTGAAGTCTCATGCATTTACACTTAAGCTCATGCACACGGTAGTGGTATTTCTATACAGATCGACTCCATACCTATGAAAGCGGGGACTTATTTCTCCCTTTCTCTCGACATTTCTCTAGTCTTCCAAAGTCCTCACTTCAGAGCCTCTCCGGTATTAATGCGTATAATATACAAACATAATAACATGATGGTCTCTGATCTCAGTTACAGGTTCTTGACCCTGCTAGAATGGAAATGACAAATAATTAGCTATTGCGGTGAAACGTTCTTGGGAGACATAAATTGCCAATAGAAAATGAGAGATTAATCCATCAGTCTACAATATCCCTGATTCCACTGGTGACTTCAAAGACTTTACTAAATGTAGGTGTTGATTTGTAGTCTGGGATTGATAAACCTAATGCACTTGAATATGCCCATTGAGAATCATATCCTTTGAAAAGCCTGTGCAGACTCAGAATGAGTTGGGCACTTCTGATTTTAATAAAGGTGATTTGTTATTTTTTTTCTCGTGGCACCATGACTGTTCCTAGCTGTGCAACTGCCATGAAAATATTCTGCAGAGCTTTACATTTTTTTAAGTGGATGATTTTGGGAAGATCCAGTAGTAACTAGTTAAACCATCTCCCAAAACTGGATACAAATATTTACTAAGATTCAAAGAAAATCACATTTTATTTATTTTTCTTGTATACACGTGTCTGTGTTTCCTGACGGCAGTAAAGAGCTAAAGTGAGTACTAGTTTCATAGTAGCTAAGGTCAGGAGGGACCTGAACAGGTCATCTAGCCTGCCCCCTGCCACAGGCAGGGATGAATGCTGGGTTCACAAGACCCCAGGCTGGTGATCATCCAACCTCCTCTTGAATTTGCCCAAGGTAGGGGTGAGAACCACTTCCCTGGGAAGTTGGTTCCAGATTTTGCCACTCTAACTGTAAAATATTGCCTTCTGATCTCTAACCTAAACCTATTCTCCATCAGCTTATTACCATTGTT
>NW_017729024.1:174463975-174474797 GCF_001723915.1 Gavialis gangeticus | reverse complement strand
AGTCTCCTAAGCTCATTGAAGTTGGACCTTCTGAAGTCAAGGACTTTAGCCTTGGTGTGAGCCCTTGACACCCTGCGTTGGATAGTGAGATCCAGCAGGTGGTCAAAAATCCACTAGAGTGGTCAAGAAATTGGGCACTGATCCCAAATCTCCTAGTCTACTGTGTGACTGGTCAGCTTGCTTTTTCTGCCTGTCTTCTTTCACATATGTTGCTTGTCTTGCCACATATAGATTATAAGTTCTTCTCTGGAGATTTGGGAGGTGGGTACTTTCCAATGTGTTTGTACAGTGTCTAGTACAGTGATTCTCAACCAGTGTGCCTGGGCACCCTGGGGTGTCTCCAGAGCCATTAGATGGTGCTGTGAGGTATGATGAGACAAACAGATAAGCTAGGCTCAGGTTTGTCCCCACCTGGATGATCCTCTACCTCTACCAGTCTGCCCATGTGAAAGGAAATCAGTACTGTAATACATAATTTAGGGTTGTTTTTTTTAAATTGGGTGTCACTCAATTCACAGAAGTTATGTGAATGTGTCTTGAATCCAATGAAAAAAACGCCACAAGTTCAAAAAGGTGGAGACCTATTGGTCTGTTTAAGTGGATTCTGACCAAAATTGAGGCCCAAAAAATAAAGACAAGGGGAAAGACCAGGATGCATGAGAATTACTGTCCATCCAGTCAGTGCCATGTGCCAAAACACACAAGAAAGTCCCTTCCCTGAGGATTTAAACAATCCAACACATACAGCAAAAGAAGTGCAGCTCAAGGAACTGCAGAAGTGATGCCATAGGAGAGGTCAATACAGAAGTGGCTTTTACTGAGGAGTTGAAGAAGTAGCTTGGAGTGCTTCATCTTGTTTGAATGCTGGTTACTAAACACGGAAACGCACATGTTTCAGGGAAGCACCTATGTTTAAGCACTACGAGCATACAGATTTCACAGGTGACCCTAGAAACAGCAGGAGTTGCTTCTTGGGCTTCTAAGTGAACCATATGTAATCACTGCTGCAGTTTTGCCAGGATCATTCCTTCAACTATCCATGATTCAGCTGCTATATCATTCCCCACAAAAGACTGGCTAGAAATTAAGGATATTAAAATAAAAGGCATGGGTTCTAGAAAATTACTTTGCTATTGCTTTTCTATTCTTCAATGAACAGAGTTCTCATCAGGAGAATGGAATAACTGCATAACTCCAGGAGAATGGGCTCTACAGAAAAGTGATATATTGCAAGACTTGCGTTAAAATGGTGAGAGTTGACAAGGCTGTGTTCTAGGATCTGGGTATCAGTGCAATGATCATGGTGGCCTTTCATGGAGAAGGTTTGGTGGCCTTTCAAATGCAGAGAGAAACATGGTAGAAGTGAAACTGAGAATGGTGGAAAGAGACCAAATCCTCAATCCAGCTCTGCTCAATGAAAGCTAGATTCCAGGAAGAGTAGGCCTGGACCTCCGGAAACGGTTCTGAATGAACTGGGGGGAGCACAGGGAAGATGACAGGATGTAGGCAGGGCAGAGTGGCTATCAAGGATGTTTTGACTGATTTTCCTACCACCCTGCCTTCTACTTTCCTGCTTCACCAGATTTCAGTTTCAGGACTACTTCAACTTCAGTTTCTGCAGGCTAGCAAGGTCCTGCTATCTCAGAGGCTTATGCAGTTCCTATTACCTTGCTACCCAATTTCCAAACAAACAGGATATGACCCAGGTAATCCTGACCAAAGGGTGTTTTTGTCTTGTTTCCCCCCCACCCCTTTCCTCTCTTCTGGAGTTAAAAGGGAGACTAACTCTATCTAGTGCACCTATTATTTTCAGACCCAGTCCTAGAAAGGCTTTATGGTCAAAGTGTATGGCTGCCTCTGACACTTAGGGTTGAACTCACTATAATTTCTTCCAATGAAGAGTGTTTTTCAGAGAAAATTTTACCACCAAACAGGATGCATTATTAACCCACTGGCCTGCATGGTGACTGAGATTAGTAATCATTTGGCCAAAAATCCCAATCAAGGCCTCAAGCAGTTCAGCCACTCTGTAGCACTCTTCATCAGTAGATAGCCACACTGGATATTGTGATAAGGGCACTGCGGGTAGACATATTATAGTACCAGATAATGCTCTGGGATGCTCTCTATGACTGACCTCAATGAACCTCTTCCCCTCCCTCCACCTATGCATGCACACCTGAGATCCAAATGATGCCAAGGAGCTATCTAAATAGATAAGATGGAGAATTAAAGTGCACTGATCCCTCTGGGAAACTGTGATCCCATCTGTTGCTGAACAATTTGTATTCCCATTGGCTTCCATGCAAGTTGAAGTATCTGGCATGTTCCAAACAAGATCCGGCTCCTATTGGTTAGAGAAGGCAGTGGCTTGTTTTTCATAGCCCATCAGAACGAGACTTGAGTCTGATATATTTGCTGATAGCACAATGAACAACTATCACTTTATTGTGCCACTATCCATAAGACAGAATGATTGCATTGCCATCAATCACCCCACGTAAGATAACCCAATGACTTTGTCTCTATTACAAAATAAATGTCTCCTGCTTTTAGTAAGAATGTCTCGGAGATGCAACAACATTCATTTTTTATAACACTAGAGGCAAACATCATGGGAAAAGTAGAAAGAGTTGGGTGATCTCTATCCTTTTTCATAGATGGCAGATGTCCACAGCACAAAAAAACCCCACAGCACTTCAATTAAGAAGTGATTGGAATGCTTGTTGACAATCTCAGCAGATGGCTCAGAAATTAATAGGATAAGGGGTGGACTATCCTTATTGCTGCAGGTTATCCTTCCAGGTGAGAAAGATAAGGGTTTTGGAACAGTCATGGGGCATTACAGATGGAGACTGCCCTGATGTTGATGGCATTGTAGGTGAGCGGTGAAGAAGTAAAGAATGTCAGTCTGAAAGTGATCAGTCTGACAACTTGCACTGGAATAAAATGCATGCAGGTAAAATTTGGCATTGTTGTGTATAATCTTATAACATATTTCTATTCTTTGACACTGTCATGGCTCTATAGACTGCAGTAGAGAGGCCTTTTGTAGACTTCATGTCAACACTGAGTGTTGGACATTACAGATGAAAATAGACCAAATAGTTCTGTAGAGAGACCTAGATTGGCTAGTTCTCATGTTGACAGATCAGCAAGGATCCTCCAAGTCTGGAAGCTTGAAGGTCTTTTGAATGAAGTACTATGCCAAACACATCCCTGGGTTAACCAGCCAAGGTAATGAAGTTACATCAAAGGAACATACTGATTTCCTATCTACAAATGCCAGCCCTGTAACATTAATGGGATGATGTTGTAGCATAGCACACAAAGGTCAGAGCCAGTCACAGTTTGATGTACAATCCATATCTCACAGGGGCTTGCGTGTTCTTCCTTCCCACAATGGAGAAAAAAAACCACTGAGTAGCAGCAATCTCTTCTACACATTCAGTCCATATTAGACTCTTTCTCCCTTTTTGTGCCCTTACCCCAACTGCACACATCCTAAGCTGAGTTCTAAATATCACCCAGGACATTTACAACTGAACTTCAAAAATACATTATTTTTAGAAGTCAGGGCTATTATTTTAAATATTGGTTGTCCTCATTTCCTAATAGTTTCGCCCTACCCTGATGCTGTGACAGTCTTAATTTTCTGAGAACTAGAATCCAAGAAGCACCAGATATGCTCAGCACAGGATACCAAGGGAATGGTTTCCCTGGCAACTGCAAGCACATAAAAAGTATTCAGAACAGACCCTGTTTCCCCTCTCTTTTAAGCCTCCACTGATAGGAGAATAAAATCTAGTTCAGAATTTTTTTTTTTTTTTTATTTAAGGTGAACTGCAGGGCAGAAATGCATGGATGTGTTTTGTTGGATTCTGCCATCTAGTGCAACACACTTGTAATAACTTGATCTTTATTGGAATAAAGAAGGAATATCCAAGGAACTCCAACCTTTGACTGAATGATACATAAAGCTAATCAATGATTATATAGGAGTTCATTTTTTCTCCACACTGGAGTAATTTTTGGAATTCATCCTAAGGATGTGTGTCTAGTTCTAACTCAGCAATGTACTTAAACAGGCGCCTATCTTTCATTTCCTGAGCAACACCTTTGATTGAATATCAAGATCCAGAAGGCAATGCCCATTTGCCAGTTCTGCTCATGTCTCAGTAACTTACTAAATCAGAGCTTTGACAGTTCTACTCTTTTGCCACACCTAGGTTGTTTCCAACCAACTCCTCCATCTCACCCCCACTAAAGTCAATGGCACTCTCTCAGGACATGTGTACACTAAATGACATGCATGTGTGCACAATACTTTAAAGCAGGTTAAATGATTTTGTGCCGCTTCGATGGTATTGGTGTTTGCACACATCAGCGGCATATTGTGCATTAATTCCAGCCATTGTAGCACATTTGGCCAGGTAATGCACCTTAAATGACTTTCGGGTACAGCAAACTAAAACACCTCTGAGGAGTTTTAGTTTGCTGCCTTACAGCCACGGAGTGAAGCATCAGGCTCCGTGCAGCACAGGTGCTGTGCAGGCAGCCCGTGCAGGCAGCCTGGCAGCAGCCTGGGAAGGCAGGCTCCACTGAAGGGGGTGGAAAAAAAAGTGGCAAGCCTGATCATTCCACCCCGTTGGAGCCTTCCTGCCTGCCTGAGCTGCGCAGAGACCTAATCCTTCCCTCTGCAGCTGCGGTACCCCTTGGGACTGCTCAAGCCAGGAGACTGTGGGCAAATGCCCCGGGTGGGGGTGCCGCTGCTGTGGAGGGAAGCACCAGCCCACCTCCCCACAGCCCAGGGATGGTTCTTCCTGCTGGCAGCTCACCCTCCTTTCCTTGCCACCAGAGAGGCAGGTAAAACACGTGTGTACACAACACCGGTTTACTTTTCCCTAAATTGAAGTGGTGTTTTTAAAAACCCACCGCTTCAATTTAGGGCCCCCGTTTTGTCTCTACACATGCCGTCATTGTACCAGCCTGATATTTGAGTGTTTTTGTCTTGGCTTTGTCTACGCTTCTTCACTTCAAATGAAGGTGTACATTCATTTGTCAGCAGACTGGCATGATTCCTATGGCAGTCACCGTTATTACTGTTGAACATCTTAACCCTGACTCTGATCCTGGGAAGGTTCAGAATGTGCAGTTAAGGTCCACAATCATAATTGCCTGTCTCTTCAATGACTGATTGAACAACCTGTGGTCTCAAGTAGATTTGGAACTGTAATCTGAATTTCATGGCTTCAGTCAAATTAATTTCTCATAGAGCAGCAGAAAAATATCTACGTTGCCCTCCTCCCAAAAAACTTACAACTTGACACATCTGATGTGGTTGACAGAGAGAAATATGATCCAGAGGAAAAAACAATTAAAATAGAGATAATTTGGCTGCTGTTTGAAACAGGCCAGGGCTCCAGTGGACACAGACTAAGCCATTGCTGCTTGGCACTGGTGTCTCCAGTTTAGGACTAGGCATATGGATGGGTCAACAGGAGTTCAGCCTGTCCTCCAGGTTAGCTCTGTATAATGCAGGCCTCTACACAGCATAATTGGTTCTATTTGGCTCATACCAGAGCCTCATAAAGACATTTTGCTCCCTACAGCTGTCCTTCCTAGCCAGCAGAGTACAGAATGTCAAATGTTAACAGCCTATTAACTAAAGTAACTAGAAACATTCAATTAAGGCTACTCTTTACATGCCTAAGTGACATGTATGTAGCCACGAGACTGACGTTTGGGGCACTTGCACACAATTGAGGATTCTCTTTCCATCGGGGTGAAATAGTTTTGCCCTGTGCATGTACTTGCTGGAGATAAGGGAGTGAAGATAACACTCCTACCTCATCCCCAGGAACCTAGTGGGGGTACTTGTCCAGGGACAGAACCAGACTGTAGGCCCTCCAGAGCAGATTATACCTTGTGTTTCCTGCTTCCCACCAAAGGCCTCTAACCTCCAGGGCATGGGGTAGGGCTCATCAGCTCTCCTCTTGAAGTTGGCTCACTGCACTTAGCATGTAACATTTACTGGATAATATGGGTAATGAATATCGGGATGACTTCTGGCCCCTTGGGAGGAAGGTCCAAGCTAGAATGTAGGGACCCCATTTTTCCAAAACAGCATCCATCTCACTAAGTTGCCTACCCTCTGACCTGTTCTCTGCCTGTTCCCACATATCTTCCCCACTTGGCTGCTCCATGGGAAGCTTCTGTAGGAAAAATCACAGTTGCTCTGGGCAAGGCCTACACCATGGCCTGATGTTTACAATGCTTTGATAGGAAGCAGGAGATGCAGATTGAAGGGCAGTGGGGGAGAGGGGTAGGCTATAACCTAGCTCTTCAGGCAAGTGGCCTAACCACTTAATTATTAGGATGAAAGGTGGGAGCCACACCCCTTTCTTCTCTGGTTCCTATCACCCTGGTTTTCCTGTGACTAGTTTTGGGACTCACCCATCATTTCATCTGTGACTAGGCCGTCAATGAGCAGCTGACTGAGAATACTTATTAGGGAAGTGCAGTGTGACCTTAGCTATGTTGAACCCCAAACTGTGTAAGCACCAAAAAATCTAGTTATCAGTGATTATCTTTTATTAGACCAACTAGATATTTGCAAACAAATTATTTTATCTATTTGCAAGGTTTTGGGTGCACACACCCTTCATCAGGCATGGGAGAGACCAGGCACTGTAAAAATTCTCCTAGGTAGAAATGAAAATTCATATCTCACAGGAGAGCTACGCATTTTCATTTCTACCTAGGATAACTTTTACACTCTCTGTTTTCTCCTATGCCTGATGAAGGGTGAGCACACTCAAAAGCTTGAAAATAAATAAAACAATTTGTTTGCAAATATCTAGTTAGTCTAATAAAAGATATCACCTCTTCCACGAGTTTTGATTCCTTTTGCCTCTAGACCAATACAGCTACAATCTAGATATCTAAAGACCTAGTTATGTGGTTACATAAGTTCCTCTTAGATGTGTAAAGGGTAAATAGGATGTAGTCCTAAAAGGCCTTGCACTACAATATGGAACGGCAGGTCTGCCCTGAGATCTTAGCACCAGTGTTGTCAGGTGAAAAATCCATCAGTTTGGGTTGTCCTACATCTTGAGACTCAGTTGCCGCAGTCTGGTACTATTACGTCTGCCTGAGACTGTCTTGGGCAAAACACCTGACAGTGGCCCTCCCTTCTGGCATGTGGAGGTTTCGTCTATTTCTCCACCATGATGAAAAGCCCAAGTAAGTGATTGTGGGCACCCTCTGGTGGCATGGCTATTATAGGAACCGTAGCTAAAACTTAATGAAGTTAATATAAAGAACCCATTCATGTATGTAGGCTGTTGCCTATGGAAGCTCATGCCCCTCTGAACCACTTAGTTTCTAAGGCAGTGGCTCTCAATTTTTTTAGACTCAAGACACCCCTCAAAACATGTCATCTCTTTGTTTTGACTCAGTTTTTGACTACAGAAAAATAACAGAGCAACTCTTCTGTTGAAAAGAACTAAGATCATGACAAATCGGAGGCTGTTAATGCTATGAATTCCTATTTTAAATCTCTCTGAGTTTATCTTATGAATAATATTGGCACGCCTAGTAGTACTAACATTGTGTGACACCTTGTGGCACCTAGAAGGGATCTCATGGTACTCCAAAGTGCTGTGGGACCCTGGTTGAAAATCACTGCTTTAAGGTGCCACCCTGGCCTGCTTTCTGCCATTCATTTAAAGGATACTGAACTGGGCCTACAAAAGCTGATTGTTCCTGTGCTTTTGTAGGCGCTGGAACAGTGAAGAAGAAAGGTTTGAGGAGTCCTGCTGAAGTCTTCCTTCCAGGAAGCTTCAGACTGTGTGGTATACTGCTAAAGCTTGCTATCATGTAGGCCAGGCAAACAATCCAGATGAAGGTAGTAGGAGGCAATGAGTGCAGTGAAAGGTTGTTTCCTGTAAATAAGGACCATAATGCAAATTGTATCTTAATACTCATACCTAGTATAAAACCTGACATGCATGTATTTTCTTCAGCGGTACCATCCCTTCATTTCTGTTCTTGCTCTTCCATTTTGTACATTTGCCCATTATTAATATTCTCTCAGTGCATTAGCTTGGATTTATCCTAATTGAATCTTATCAAACTGTTTTTGTTTTCAATTTCTCCAACTTCTTAACATCAGTCTGTAATTTCTTTCTATCCCCCACTATATTAGCATCCCTTGGACTCCTTAATAGAAGTAGAGGCAGAGGGACTTTTATCACTTAAGCAGTGCAGAACACCCCCTGAAATGTGTGACCTGGAATATCTTATTTCTTCAGCAAGAAAATGATTTTATACACAGAAATCAGAAATCCATAGAGCAGGGAGAGCTCTAATAATATACAACTCTACATGTAAATAGCTCTCCCGTGCCATAAGTATAAAAGTTGATAGCATAGTGGGTGAGGTTGGGTGTACACATTCAGCAGGGTGCTAATAAAAGACCTTATGAGGAATGAAAATAATGCCACCACCAAAAAGTTAAGAGTTAAGCCATCCCTTCCAGAGCCTGGAATAGGCTTCCAAGAGAGGTAGTGCTCTCACTTTCCCTGGAATTCTTCAAGAGGAGACCGGATAGGCACCTGGCTGGGGTCTTATGACCCCTCCCACCCCCAGTGCTCATTCCTGGCTATGTCAGGGGCTCTGACTCGATGATCTGTCTGGGTCCCTTCCGACTCATTGATTCTATGGGTCTATGAGTCCAGAGCTACATAAAAGAGGAAATGTCCTCCATGCATGTTAACATGTTTCTATCATGCACTGGAGGTAGGAGACTCGGTTTGAAAGTATCAGCATTGACTTCCATGCTGTGCCTAATCAGTTACCCGGAGTAGATGTATGGAATAATCTGATAAAGCATTTGCTGTAATTAAAATGTGTTATTGGTCCTACAACAGCCCAAGAATGGTGCTAGAAAATATCTATTGACCTTATCTATTAACAAACACAGAGCAATCCTGGAATATCAGCCCTTGCAAATAGTCAGCTTCCCATACAACTCTTTGGACCTCTAACTAAATATACTCCTGCATGGGACATTTGTCACCCTATAGAACGAAGAATGATTGTTAAGGTTTTTTCCCTTCAACCAATTAGTGTGCTGTGCTGATTTATTTTTATTTTTTTTTATTTTTGCAATGAAGACAATGGATGATCTGGTATTTAAAACTGTATTACAACATTCATAGCATATGAATACCTAGAATATGCATATGCTGCCCATCTCTATTTAGACCCAGGTACATACATTATAGATAAAAGCTTCTGCCCTTGAGGAGAAGATGAGAGAACAAACAACACCTGACAGGTGTTTAGCCATGTTGTCTAATGCATTTTTGGAAGCCACTCAGCTACCAGCTTTACCTGGTATAAAGACAAACACAGAACAGAACTGAGATCAACTCCATGAGAGCCTCTTAGTGTCCTTCCTTTCTCTTAAGCAGGGGTAGCCAACCTGTGGCATGGATGGCCTCTGTGTGGGGCATGCAGCAGATCAGGGATGAGACAGTCAGGACAACTACAGATAGGGCAGGAAGCAAAAAGCAGAGTAACAGATCAGGTAAGCTAGCCAAGCAGCAGATCAAGCAGGGGAAGGGGATTGGAGTGGCACTCTGGGAGCGGGAAGGAATAATTTCAAAGTTGGCCAAAAAAGTTGGCCTCCACCACTCTTAAGATTGAAAATGACTCCTCTCTATCACTAGCATTACCAGCATAAGACAACTGAGAGCCAACCAAAAAATTTCATTCAAGTCCAGAGCAATTTCATAGTGAGATCCAACTACTATTCTTCTGAACTCTATTCTACTCAGGTTCTTATACCCCTCAACATGGTACATAACTACCTTCTTGTATAACATTAAGCAAAGTCATTCACTATTCTTCTAAGAGAAACTTGAAGGTGGTTCTTTAAATGCATCCTAAGCTAGAGGTTTATTGCAGAGAAAACAGATTGAAGGACCTCATGTCACATATGGAACAAAAGAGAAAAGTTTGAGATTGATATTTGATCATGTGGGCATTTCTCCCTGGGGATGCACTCGCTCAGGGTGCCCCTGTTGGTGCAATATAGAAGCAATATTTCCAGGTTAGGGAGTGACCCATTAAATGGTCTGAAGTGGAAAGTTATCATTTTTAAAGGGTATTTTTTTAGTGGTTTTTATGTTCTATAGGGCAAAACTACAAATTCCCTGATCTAAAGTTAGAGTGATCTTTATAGTTCAAACTATGTATGTAAGTGTGGCTTTTGTGCTAGTGGATTGAGTTTCTATATTCAGATCTTGATTTATTAATCTCTGACCAATCCTCTAAACAGGGGCAGTCAGTTATTTTGGGCTGAGGGCTGCTTACTGAGTTTTTGGCAAGCTGTCAAGGGCTGCATGGGTAGCCCCACTCCTTGACAGGTGCACCACCCCCTGGTAACCATCTTGTGACAAGAAGTCCCACCCCCTAATCCCTGACCTTTGCCACAAGTACCTCCCCTTACCCCCAGAAGTACTGCATTCAGGAAGGGGGGTTGTCATCTCAGAACCAGAAAAATACCACATGATATTCTAAAAAGTGATCATCTATAACAGTCATTAATTTATTTAAAAATATATATTTTTATCTTGATTTATATGTGTTTGTGTAGTGCACAGAGAGGTGATTCACAATAATTTAAAATGAAGTCTTACTTTTGTATGTTGTAGGGGGTGGGTATTAGTTTGTGGAGGGCTGTGGATGTGTGGGTATGTGGAGTGAGGGAGCATGTGGGTGTTGATATGTGGGGTGTGGGTGGGTATGGGGT
>NW_017729024.1:174462213-174463899 GCF_001723915.1 Gavialis gangeticus | reverse complement strand
TAAGAATTCCTGGTCTAGCTCTTCCCCTTGGTTGGGTGGTTGGGGTTTGCACATGCCAGTGTGGGGAGGGGGGAGGGGGAGGGATGCATATGTATGGTGGGGAGTGAGTATTGGACTTGCCCTATGAACACACACACACTCTGCCCCCATGCCTGCATACACACACACGCACACACCCCTTCTCTCTGTACCAGCACAGTCCCATGCTCCCTGTTCTGGGGATGCAGCCAGGAGACACAGCCACATGCTGCTGGAGCAGGGCAGGGGCAGGAAAGCAGGGAACTGGCTGGGGGTGGGCGGGGCTGAGTTGCTCAAGCCTGCAAGCCTGCTGAGGGCTCCCACTGGGCCCTACTGCCCCTGGCTCCAGCCACGTTTGACAAGCACCTGGGAGAGAATAAATATGAATTTAGTAAATTTTTAGGGGCCCTGTGGGCCAGATAGAATAGCTTGGTGGGCCAGGTGTGGTCCATTGGCCATATTTTGCCCTCCTGCCTAATTATAACAATATTGCTCAAGCTTTTTTTATTCATAATGTTTTGTGTTCAGCACTATATAGGTATATAAATAAATGCGCGCACACACACATGCAAATG
This sequence comes from Gavialis gangeticus, assembly GCF_001723915.1. Lineage (NCBI taxonomy): Eukaryota > Metazoa > Chordata > Crocodylia > Gavialidae > Gavialis > Gavialis gangeticus. The sequence goes on along the minus strand of NW_017729024.1, from coordinate 174,463,306 downwards.
TTTTAAAATTATAGATAAGCAAAACAAATGGATGAGCCAAAAACTGGTTTACAAACATGCCAATAGAGCAGTGATTCTCAACCAGGATGCCACAGCCCCCTTGCATGCGTTGAGATCCTTTCAAGGGTGCTGCAAGTTACCATGCTATGTTAGCATTGCTGGATGTACAAAAATGATAAATACAGAAATTTGAAACAGGAATTCATGGTTCTTAAAACATTGTCACCTGTTGTCATATTTCTGACTTCTTTCCAACAAAATAATTGGGATATTATTTTTCTGCAATAAAAAAATGAGTGAAGTCTAAGAACTGGCATTTTTCAAAGGGTGTTTTAAATTTTAAAAACTTGAGAACCACTGCAATAGAGCCACCTGTAATCACATTTAAGTTTTATCGTAAAGAATTGCTTGCATGATATTCAGACCTCAAGGGCTAAGCACAAACTTAACTAGGGGGAGCACTTTCCAGCAGGTGAATGGTTACAAATTTTAACCTAACCCTTTGTAGCCTGATGCACCATGCTTAGGTATTTTGAAAACAGATCTTCAGTTTTCAAAAGCAAAGGGAACATATGAGCTAGCAGACTTTTTTCCAGGTTTCAAATGATGCTATGTTTCACTCTTCACAAATTGCCTGCCATGCAAATGTTGAAGTTACAGTATGGTTCATAGGAATTGAATGACATTTGTTTTATAGGTAATATGAAATAGCACAACTATAATTTTACAAATACATAATTGCCTTTTATTATACAAGTGTCATATTCTTTACAGATAATTTACTTGGCAAGTTTAACTTGCCTTTCACAGACTAGACTGAAGGTCTAGGAGAATTTTCAATGTTGTGGTATGAATGAAAACTGGAAATTAGGGAACACTGGGAAGAATTTTTACCTCTGCCTGCCTTGATTTTCCCATTTGGCCCACCCAACTTATAAGTATCTTTGGGTTGAACTGATCCAGCTGTTCATCAGTCTCTGAGGTAGGCCCCTCTGTCATGTTTTGATATCTGTTTTAGGTGTCACAGGTGGAACTAAGCAGACCTCCAGCAGCTCAAAGACTCCTATTTGAAGTGTGTGCCTCCAATCACCAT
>NW_017729024.1:174449978-174457213 GCF_001723915.1 Gavialis gangeticus | reverse complement strand
ATTTTCAATGTTGTGGTATGAATGAAAACTGGAAATTAGGGAACACTGGGAAGAATTTTTACCTCTGCCTGCCTTGATTTTCCCATTTGGCCCACCCAACTTATAAGTATCTTTGGGTTGAACTGATCCAGCTGTTCATCAGTCTCTGAGGTAGGCCCCTCTGTCATGTTTTGATATCTGTTTTAGGTGTCACAGGTGGAACTAAGCAGACCTCCAGCAGCTCAAAGACTCCTATTTGAAGTGTGTGCCTCCAATCACCATCCCATAGTTTTAGACTTATCCTTAAGACACTTCCATGTTCTGGACAGATGAGTTTTATCCTTGTTCTATACAATCCTTTCTGACACAGGAATTGAATTGTTGAGCCTGGCAGTCATTGTGGAGGATTAGGTGACTCTTCCTCTTTAGGGGCCCAGGTGACTGAACACCTTGAAGACAACCATTGCAATATTGAATATAGCCCTGTATTCTAGGGGAAACTAGCTTAGCAAATAGAGAAGTTTCATATACCCATGGTGACCCATGTTTCTGGAAGGTGTTCTTCCATAATCCATCCTAGTTGGCATTCTTGGAGGAAACCTGCCTTCACCTCCACCCCCTGCATTTTCAGATCAACCAATTCCCCTGGTTTAATGCTAATCCTATAGGTTAAAAGGAAGTCTGTTGAAAGAAAGGAGCTTTTAATAGACACTGGGCACATCTACACATTCACTTCAATGTGCAGTAGCCTATTTTAATGTGCATTAGTGTGTCACAGCAAAAACCATGCTAATACACTAATGCACAGTAAAATTAGGTTACTGTGCATTAAGCAGCACTAAAAAAGGTGAGCTTTTGCTACTATGCATTAGGACAGCCTAATGAACATTCAGTTTATACTTCACATTAGAGGCACTATGCATAGTAGCAAAAGCACATTAATGAATGTGTAGATGCACCCCATGCCTGTGAAATTTACATATTGACATCTGATGAGGACCTTCTGTAAGTTCAGTGGAATTACTTTCTTTTTTTGAATGGATATTGATGCCCTTTTTAGTCCTAAAAATATTTTTAAAGCATTTTAAAATACTTAAATACAAGGTGGCTTTTGCTTAAAATAGGTGCTCTATATGAATACCCATCTATTCTTCTGCAATTTTTAAAAACTCTCCCTGTCAGCTTGCTCCCAGCTATCCTATTTGTTTCTCAAAACTATTCAAATTGCATTCAGCTAGGATCTGATTACCAGAAAGGCGAGTTGACTTTGTTCTCAATGTTATATTACAAACAGGTGCTCTAACCTTGATTATCCAAGCAACTGAACATAATGTGCTGAAAGAATAAAAGATTGAAACATTGACAACCTTTCCTGGGGAGTCAAAGAACAGGCATTTCAGATGTTCCTACTCATGAAACCAAACAGGGGGATGGGAGAAAAAAAAAAAGATCTTGTCTCCATTTGTCCCTTTAGTTGTTCAGGAACCTATAAAAATAACAGCTGCAATTTAGAAGCAATAGCAAATCTAATCCACCGAGATCCAGGATATAGTCAAATCAGCTTGGACAAAGAAATCGCCTATCATCACTTATTCTCTCAGAATGTCCCAGAGAGAATGGATGTGACACACAGAAGATGGACTCCCATAGAGAGAGCAGATGGGTGATTTACGGCCCAGTTTTGAGCCTATGAGGAAAAGTGGCTGAGTCTGGGGGGGGAAAAGTTTTATCCTAAACAAATGTGACTGATGAAACTGAAGCACTGTGAAGAGCAGAACTTTGTGTTTTGGCAAGATCAACATAGATACTATTTACACAGTTCTCAGGCAACATGACAAGTTAACCTTGACTTTATATTTGAAACACAACTCACTGCTTTGCTAGGGCCTATTGAAGTTGACACAAGAACCTCAGACTTGGATTGTATGTGTGCTTTTCCTTTTAAAAAAACCTACTTGTCCAGACTAGGGTAGAATCCCAGTGCACAGGAAGCATATACATGATCAAAACAGTTTCTTGAAGGGTCAGTCAAAAAATTTCCACTCAAAGTGAAATGAAACATTTCCAGTCAAAGTGAAGCAACCAATGCGATACCACAGCTGGCAAAAGGAACTGTGGCTTGCATCTACTGATGCATCTCGAGCAAGACCCAGGATGTCATTCTCCCACTGTACTTGGCCTTGGTGAGGCCACAGCTGGAGTACTGCATCCAATTCTCTGGGCTCCACAATTTAGGAAGGGTGTGGAGAAGCTTGAAAAAGTCCAGAGGAGAGCCACACACATGATCAGAGGGCAAGAGAACAGACCTTATGAAGAGAGGATGAGAACTATGGGACTCTTCAGCCTAGTGTGAAGCACAGGCTCAAGGGTGACTTGGTGGCAGCCTATCAGTACATAAGGAGTATGCATCAGGATCCAGGGGAACACCTGTTCAGCAGAGTACCTCAGGGGATGGCAAAGCTCAATGGCCACCAACGCCTCCAAGACCATTTTAGGCTGGACATAAGGAAAAACTTCTTTACTGTCCACGCCCCCAAGGCCTGAAACAGACTCCACCCAGAGGTGGTGCAAGCACCTACTTGGGACTCTTTTAAGAAACGTTTAGATGCTTATTTTGCTGGGATCCTTTGAGCCTAGCTGACTTCCTGCCCCTTGGGCAGGGGGCTGGACCCAATGATCTTGTGAGATCCCTTCCAGCCCTAATATCTATGAAATCTATTAAATACAACTTCAAAGATGGTGAGCAGAAGGGAAGAATTAGAGGAGACCCTGGGTGTGGTGCATTAAAGGTGATCATCAATGTGGAACAGAGAGAAGATAAGGAACACAAGGTGCCTGTAACAGGGCCCTGTTATGAAGAGTCCAGAGAGAAGACCAGAAAATGGGCCTAGTCCCTTTTAAAATTAACATTTTGGGGGGCTAGCAAGGACCAGGTGCATCTGAGTGGGTCACATGACTGAAAGGGGGAAATGGCCAAGACAGATAAAAGCTTAGCAAGCAGAGTGGGTAAGGGAAATAGGACCCTGACTGTGCAGAATGGATCTTTCTAGACCCTAAAAATAGCTCTGGAGGTAGAAGACGTTTTGTTGGAGATTTACTCTATTACTGGTTTGTTAAATAATGGGCCTGTAGTATGGATGCTTGCAACAGAACTGTGTCCATCACTGCAAGGCAGGGAAGAAGTTGAATACTCTTTTTTCCCCCTTTTCTTTGATGAGCATCTTGTGGACTGGCAGTGGCTATAAGGGGAGATGTGGAGGCTACTGAACAGGGTGTTCTAGTACCCACTCTAACCTTTGTCCCATGAGGAAAGCTAGAGATGCAGGAATGATAGCCAAAGTATGTGCTGCGGTGATGCAAAATGTTGAGTAAGAGGGCTGTAGAACACAAGGTCTCAGGCTCTAGCCCCAGATGGGTGGACACCCTGGAACAGCCCAGACCTTGAGGCCTCAATCTGAGGGGCAGAGACTGGGAACTGGTCTGCAAGACAAGGAGGAAGTCCGCAAGGTGCTGGCCTGGCCATGGAGCAAGGTTTACCACCTGACTGGGAGCCCTACTAGGTGATGAGATCCATCCTCAGGAGTCCTCCCATCTTCTGCTTACAGCAGTGATAGGACACCTCCCATGTTAACTCTTTTCCCAACAAGGCAAGACAGGCAGGTGGGACTGGGAGGACTCTGAGTAGGGTGGGACAGCAGGACAGATTGCAGTGCCATGTTGAATTGCTATACTCTGTTTTTCATCAATGGTGAGAAACTGAGGAAGATGGTGGTGTGCTGTTTTCTGGCCAGCCCTAGTTCTTTTTTTTTTTTTTTTTTTTCTTTTGTAAATTGACATTGAGTTTTTTTCTCTCTACACTAGCCTCTGACTGAATTACCTTTCTGTTTCCTGGCTAACCTCAGAAATCTCCATTCTATTGCCAGCTCTGCTGCATACTTACCGTGTAACCTTAGCAAAGTCACTCTCTCCTTCTGTGTCACTGCCTCTGAATCAGAGATGTGCCACCTGGGCAGAAAAATGCTTACACAAAACCACAGAACTTGTCCCCTTCCCCCTCCCCATATTACCTGAGTACTTAGTCGTTGAAGAGTGGGGTGATAGTCACCCCTGTCAGCTCTATGCTGGCATCTCCATGGGCAAATGTTTCGAGGGGCACAAGACTGAACTGCATCAGTAGTCTATGATGTTGTGGATAATGGAGATGTACTCTCTGGGGTTTATGTATTTTAAGCTATAGTGCAATGGAGACAGGATGGGCACGTGGGTGCCATAAATGGACTCAAAGGAATTTGGAACCCAACATGGAAAAATCAATCAATAAATTTAGGTTTTGAGACTTAGAGGCACCATGGTGCTAGCACTTTGTAGATGGCACTGTACATCTCCCAGATCTATTGGTTTGCTCACCATGAAATAGTTATAGACTGGAGACTTTCAGGAGTTACCAGCTTCCAGATTGCAAGTGACATCCTAATTTCCTCATACTCATCCTCATGTTGGTATCTTACCTTTGGTCCAGCATTGCACCGATCTCAAGGAAGGAGGTCCTGCTCATCCTGAAGTTCTTCTTTGTACTATGCTCATACAAACAATGATAGAGGGTCCCAGAGAAAGTGATTTTTCATTACATTCCTTATTTCTTCCTTCTTGGGTATGCTGCTTTTGGATTCACAAAGCAAATATGGATCAACAAAGTGTTTTTTTGCCAGGGTCATGGAGTTTTAAGATGCCATGCTGAGGCACACCAGCTGATAGACATGCTCAGGCTGGGCTGAAAGCATGGCCAGGTAGGAAAGGAGATCCCGTACTTCAAAGAGCTGCTCCCTGAGGGGGTGTAGGGTGAAAAGATGATAGGTACTCCTGCTATAATAGAGTGCACGTGAAGTTGATCTGCACTCCTGAGGTGAAACCAACCGCCTCTACACTCACAGGAAGCACAGAGGGTCAAATACCCATAAGGCTTTGCCATTTACATTTGACTTCCCAGGGAAGTGTGGCTGTAAGGGATTGTGAAATGGTGGCCAAAGCACCCTGCATGAGAACTCAAAGAATAAAACAAAATAAATAAACTTACCAAGGGACGCCGAGGAAACTGTGGTGAGCCAGAGCCGGAAAGACGCCACACTCTGACTAATTAAGGGAACCAGCTGGGGCTGCAGCAGATGAAAGGCTGCTGTGGCAAACCTAGCTGCCAGGGCATGAGCCCAAGATAGAGAGAATGGCACAGACAAAGAAGAGAGAAAAAAACCACACAGAAAAGTTAAAGAGAAAACACCTGGGTCAGGAAGGCAGCAAATTGGACACTGCCACGGTGGACCCAGCCGGCCAGAAAGGGAATGTATGCTGCATTTGGGAGAGGGTTGTACATTTGTGCAGTTCTGACATACCTTAAATTAGAAATGCATCAAATAGAGGTGGACAGGGTTTTTTGGGGGTAAATCTGGTATATTTTATTAGACCAAGTCAAATAGTTGGAAAAATTCTTCTTTGCAAGCTTTCAGGTACAAACACCCTTCATCAAGCTGAGGAATAACCTGCAGTTGGAACCTTGTCTGCCTACATCCTTAGACCAAATAGAGCTGAAATTTGAAGCACTTCATATATACTTGTTATTATCCTCCAGTGTATGGCTAGATGATTCCAGAAGATGGGACTCTAAGTAAGAGTCTATACTAGAGCAACTACTTTATGAGCTAATTTACCTGTGATTAGTGACCCTAAACATACCTTTCATCATGCATCAACTTTTGAATAAATGTATTTTCGTGTTCTGTGCAGGGGAAAATACTACCATAAAATACTATCATAATATTACAAGATCTCCTTGGGGAGAAAAATCAAATAAAGTCAACATTCAGATGCTTCTCCTCTGCCAAACTTTGAAGTGATAACAACATTTCTTTTTATATTCTGACAAAATCAGTCAGGGAGTAAGGTGATTGAGGAGTGTATAGACACTTTCAATATCAATAGTAAAGTCAAAAAAGTAATTAAAAAACCCCCAGAATGTTTACTCTGTAGAGAACACCAAAAAAGGAACAAAAACCACATGGTTATGTCAAAACTGAAACGGTGGCTGCCAGTGTTCGTTTCTGCAATTCTTGTCTTGTAAATAAAAGCAACATGGGGTCTAATTTGGCAGACTGCTGGGACAGGTAAGCAGGCCATAGACTGCTGAGCAATCATTCGGCAAAGTTCTTCTTTCTTTTCTTTTCTATTTTTAAGAAAAACAAAGCTTTTGAAGTCAATAATTGTGATATCTGCTCATTTTCTGAGTTTGTGACATGAGAGCTGTATAAGAGATAATCAACTAACCCAAGGGCAATCACTTTAAAGGATTAGATAGAAAGAATGTCTTGATTGATGCACCTGTTGTATTCATTCTTTTTTTTTTTTTTAAATAAATGTATTGGTACTGGGAACAGCCCTCTGCTCCCCCCAGCACTGAAATAGATCTTTAGAGAAATAATCCATTTCATTGTTTGATTTACTCTACCTGTATGATTGCAGTAGGAGATTCCTAAAGATCTCCTGAAACCTAGAATATGCCAGAGTTCACCCTACCGATTCATTTTTAAGCATTTTCTTAATGCTTAAATAGCATTTTTTTTTTCTTATTTTGATATCAGATTTTAATTATTGAGGACCTGAGATACCAGCCTGGATCTAAGATTTCCTAATGTCATAAACCATCTGGAAGGTTGGTTCCTCTCATTGTAGAAACTGGCTCCATTTTCACATTTGGAATTCAGACCTTAGTCCTCCAGCTTCAAGTTTCATAGTTTCATAGTTTCTAAGGTCGAAAGGGACCTGAGCAGATCATCTAGTCCGACCCCCTGCCGTGGCAGGAAGAACACTGGGGTCAAACGACCCCAGCAAGGTGGTCATCCAACCTCCTCTTAAAAACCCCCAGGGTGGGAGCCTGCACCACCTCACTTGGAAGCTGGTTCCAGACCCTAGCTGCCCTGACCGTGAAGTAGCGCCTCCTGATGTCCAACTTAAACCTTCCCTCCGCCAGCTTGTGACATTGTTCCTGGTCACTCCTTGCAGCACTCGGGGAACAGGGACTCCCCTAGCGCCTGCTGATCTCCCCTAACCAGTTTATAACAGGCCACAAGATCCCCCCTCAGCCTTCTCTTTTGAAGGCTGAACAGGTTCAGGTCCCGCAACCTTTCCTCATAGGACCTACCCTGCTGTCCCTTGATCATACGAGTGGCCCTCCTCTGGACCCTCTCGATGCTGTCCACATCCCTCTT
>NW_017729024.1:174433188-174449730 GCF_001723915.1 Gavialis gangeticus | reverse complement strand
GCCTTCCTAACCATCCCCCTACATCCCCGAGCAACTGTAGAATAGTTCTCCTTAGTGATGACCCCTCCTTTCCATTGGGAGTAAGCCTCCTTTTTGGCAAGGAGACATTCCCGGATGTTTTTAGTGAGCCATGGAGGCTTATATGCTCTCCTGCCCCCTTTGACCCTCCTGGGGACTACCTTCCTTGTTAACTTGGCCTCCCAGATACCCAGGATGATTTGGACATCTCCCACAAACCCAGCCCCCCCTCCCCACCCCGCAGGGTGGACAAGCTAGCCTTAGCCCAAACTGTCTGATCCAGCCAAGCAGGGAGGCATGCTCTAGTGCACCCTCCCCACCCCTGCTCCCGGCTTCCGGCATGAGCCACTGCAGGCTTGTGGCTACATTTCCAGAATCAAAAGTGAATGTCTCTTAACTTGCTTATTGGTTCAATCTATGCAGTTTGGACTAACCCTAGAAGATTAAATTGATTCAGCCTCAGGCTTTTTGACTGTCTGCACTTAGCCAGTATGTTCAAATCCAGTGATCTGGTTTGGGACTTTCTCTGATTTTAATCAGATACTATTCCTGGAAAGCTCAGATGACAATCACTGGTAGTCTTGGAAAGAAAAAAACATTGCCTTAGATTAGACATTTCTATAAAGACTCACATTTAAATGATTTCAGCACATTTGTAGTATTCAAGGTATTTTCTGCCATAACATACAGAAGTCCAAGGGACTACAGACGATATTTAGGTAAGATAAAGCAGAGGTAACATTTTAAAGACCTTTACTGAAACTATTCATGATTAGTCTATCTCTTTGACATGACTTTCACCACTGACATGCATAAATCTTTTTAGGCTCCATCACTCACTTTATTTTTCATACTTTATCATGTGTAGCAGCTACATATATGATATACACTGTCAGTGGTAGCAAGAAACACCCATAAACTCTATACATTTAAAATAATCCTCTTGGGTACAACAAGATGAGCAATCGAAGTCCAGATCAGTGAGCCAGTTGGCAAGTAGCTTGGTATAATTTTGCGGTGCTACTGGTGGTCCATTCTTTGTGATTAGTGCCTGCATTCAACAAAGTGGGAATATGTATATAAAGTGGGCAGCCGTCATATGGATGCTGACTTAATCTCTAGATTCATAGTTTAATTTTACTATGAAATTCATAGAAGGAATATGCTCAGATCAGGGTACAATATTTAGTGGCTGAATATACCAAAGTTAGAATTTCTGCTTGAAGCGTGTATGCACCATGTTGTTACCATGAATTTGAAGATGAAGGTAGTCTTTCCTTTTATATTGTCATACATCTTTTATAGATGAGCTTTAAAAGTTAATCTTTGTCCGGGGTTATACTTGAGTACTTTTGGTAAGTCTCATTTTGGACCCCCATGGCATGTCTACATGAGATATTTATTGCAGAGCTGCCTAATTAGTTCCACAGTAAACTTCTCACATCTACACATGTGGGCCTATTAGGCTCAGGATACTAACTCCACAGCAGGGTAATACTCAGGGTAGTACTTGTAAATACTTGTTGCTATCCATGGCACCAGGTCTTTGGTTTGTGCTACAAGTAGATTGTCATCATTTGCATAAATGACTTAATTCAAAGTTGTGTCTGGGAAAACACGAATGTAAATGTTGTATGGAGAAGGAGCCAGCACAGATCCTGAGGCATTCATTAGTGAGGATGCAAGAACTGATGATCAGGCCACTGAACAGGGCTTCATATCTACTCAAAATGGTGACCAGGAGTTGCACAGTGCTTGGCTTTGGGTGATCTGTGATGCCTTGAGCAGTACTTTCTTACCATGTCATAAGCAGTGGATAACTCTATCAATACCATTATATTTACAAGAACTGTTGATGAGTACTATTTTTAGATTCCACTGGAAGCCAAACTCAAATGTGTCTACTTTATCAGGAAACTGGTCACAGCAACCTTGTCCTAGTCTGCAACTGTTCCTTTGGCAGGATGGGCTTGATGATTGAGACTGGAGCTGATGGGTTGCAGGAAGGAGTGCTGATGGGTGATAAATTATGGTTTCCTATGTTTGAGAAAGACAGCGCTTATGAGAGGGATGCCAGCTAGAACTATTATCCAGATACAACAATGATAAAATGTTTTTCATTCATTAGAAGAAGGCAGTTTCACTTCCTCTTTAGAAGAGATGAAATTACTTCCTTTTGTTTGATCACTGTGAGTATAACATGGGCAGATCTGCCATTGATTTCCCTCTGTCCTGCATGAAGTTACATTCCCCATGTCATACTAATTGTAGAAGCAAGGGAAATTACTGATTTTTTTTAATTATGACTTTATTTTTCCTCCTCCATATTATACTGAATGAATTAAATAGATAACACCTTGAAGGCACAAGGTATGTACCTTCCTAAAGAACTATGTCATTGTCTCAGCTCTGTTTCTTATTCAGCTAATTAACTTAGCTTTCCTAGAATAATCCTTCATTTAATCACTCTGTTTGCAGTTGCTTCATTTCACAAAGATCTTATTCTTTCCACTTCTAACTTGATGTTTTAATTCCTTACCTCAGAGATCAGTGACTATTTGACTTGCTAAATCATTATACAGATTTTTAACTCAAATCTATTAACCTCCATAGCAAGTGTTTGTGTTGGGTTCATTTATATGCAGTGAAAATGCTTTGAGGGGGCAAAAAAACAAAAGGGAAATGAAACAAAATCAATATCTCAATTGCTAAAAAGTTCAGATTTCTATCATTAGCTACTGCACTTTCCTATGAGATTTAAATTATTATATTCAGTTTTTAACATTTTATTGGCATAACAGGACATTTCTAACTAGTTGATAGAATCCTCATCCAGATATTTCACAATTGTGTTATCCAGTTTGTATATTCTGGGTATTAGCATACTCTAATTTAATCTTTCCTGTCTCTCGTATCTGCATCTTTTGGCTTTTACCCCTTCATCCTCACTGTTTAATATCATTCCTACAAATCTTCTTCGCTTTGGTTGTACAGACTGAGGAAATCATTAGTATGTCACACTAATATTAATCTGGTAAATTAAGGAAAGTGTGACAAAGTATTCGTGACTGCCATTCCCATAAATGCTACTCTGAAAGGGATATCTACGTGGCAGTCACTCACGTAAAAGTAGTATGGAGAAGAGATTCCTGAGCTAGATTTAAACAAGGTACTTTGAGTACCAGTAGTTCAGTAGGCCTTTTGTGATCCCTTATTAATGTTATCTCCTCTAAACAAAAATGACATGTTGGAGAGGGAGGGCACACACTCCCCCTCCCCTCCCGCCAAATTTCTGCACCCACAGCAGGCAGTGCAGCATGGGGTTACAGCCTGGTCAGAACGAGGGCCAGGCAGCAGTAGGGGTGGCAGCAGCGGTGTGATTTCTGCATCAATGGTGCAGTTTGGGGTTGCAGCCTGGCTGGATCCAATTCCCGGCAGCAGCAGTGGCATCAGGAAGTTGTGCCCCCCCCCATGTCATCACTTATGCATCACCTATGCCTTTGAATGTGCCAGTCCCAGTATCCTTAGATTAGTTTGTATGAGGTGCCACAACTCCATAGCAGTATTCTGCAAATCTCTCTCCTCCTCCCTGCCCTTATTTGGAGGGAACACCTAAACCCTACCATGAAAAGCACCTAAACCCTGCCGTCACTGAGAGTCCTTGTCATAGATGTTAAAACACATAATGAGAGAAGTCCTACCTTGAAGAGCTGACAATCTAAAACAGAAAAGTTGGAAAGAGGGTGAAAGAGAAACAAAGACATGGAGTCAAATCAAGTCAGTCTCAAGGCCACTGCGATGGTTGTGGCATCTTAGATGCTGTAACAACCCTCGTTGACTCTGCCGTGTGTTTGGCCAGTTTTTGTGCACTTTGTCCTTAATATTGGTTCCCCAGCTCTTCTTGGGTTTACCTCTTTTTCTCTTTCCCTCCACTGTGTCCTACACTGTGGTGTTGGCAAGGGTGTCCAGCCTTCTCATGGCATAGAGAGGTGATAAGTAAAAATGATTTAGTCAAGGTCATCCAGCAGGTCAGTGGCAAAGTCAAGCATAGAACAGATTACCAATCATCTAGTCCCGTCCAGAATGTCTTCTCTTCTAATATAGGAAATGGCCTAGTAGAGTTGCAGAAGAAACAATGGTGGGAATAAATATGTAGAAAAGAAAGGTAGCAAAACTAAACAGAAATATTTCAGTTCAAGAGTGTCTTGCTGTAGAATGGCCTTCCAAAGGAGATCAGACTAATGCAGAACCTGACTGCCTAAGGTTATGCTCTTTGATAAAGGTTTAAGCTTACAAATTTAAATCACAAATACTCCTCAAAATGTATCATACCCTAAGCTGAACATCTCATCATTAGAGAAAGGAAAAAAGCTGAAACTCCCTGGGGACTTTGTTTGCCAGTCATCCCTGGACAACCATCAGGCCAAAATCCACAAGGGGATTTAGGCATAATGATGATCAGTGTTGTTCAGATTAACTTTTAGGTCCCATACTGAAAACTGGAATTCACAAACCTGGATAGATTCCTAAGTTCCATATAAAGAAAACAAAGAGTTTGGCCATAACTAACATGGCTGAGTCATGGGATGTCTAAAGGAACCAATTGGAAATGCTGATGAGAGGGATAGGTCTAAAATCCTGCCTATGTCCCAGTCTTAGCTGCCAACAGAGCCTAAAGTCTCCAAAGTCATCCCTTTGTGCATATAGGGGCTGGATCTCTTTTCTTTGACATGTCAGATGATGGTGGCAATTCTCCTTTCTCAGTTCTGAGTCACTGAATTTACTGGCCAACACCCAATGCTTTTCTAAGGTGTCTGGATTAAATCCATTTTGCAGTGTATTATGCACAGAGCAGGCATACTGTATAGTCCCTAGCCTGGATAGAGGCTTTCTAGACTTGCTTTTAGATTGACAGTCATCTAGAAAGCAATTCCTTTGTGTTGGAAGGTACCCTAGTGCTTTTATTTTTTGCAATATTATTCCTAAAATCTAACAATTACTTTGATACAGCTAGATAAATCTATATGACTTTGTTATCACTGTTTCATTTGTTCAGACACTCTCTAAATTTAATAGATTCTTGAGGCAACGTTACTTGTAATATCTTGAGATCTAAAATGAAATGTCGGTCAGGTCAGGTTCATTTTCCTCTGCATGGCTTTGCTCTGAGAATTCATTGATTTCTGTAATTAAATGAGTTGGAAGTAAATCCCAACCCTTTGCTGCATGTTACTCATCAGAGCTGATGGCTGAATCTTAATAAGCTGTTTAGTGTGATCTTGTGCCAGAGTGGCTAGGTGTTAACGGTTTCCCTAGTGCTACAATTCCATGTAGCAATCTGTGGTTATAATTGACTCTGCCAGGACAAAAGAAAGAGGAGGTGGAATGGCATTACATTAAAATGAAACAGTATAATTCAGAGAGTGGTTAGCTCAATGAATACAAAAATCTTCCTTTTTGTGTAAATTGAACTCAATAGTTACAATTTCCTTACTTTTAAATAGATTGCAGTGTATTTTGGAGAAAGAGATCTAAGGAATACCTCCCCCCCCACCCCTCTGCAAAAATAACTTGGAAATGCAAACATTGAGACATTTAATTATCAAGGATAATGGCAATGCCTGCTTAGTGTACTGCTCTTTATAATCGGAAGTGTGCTGGTGCCAACATTGTGTAGTCAACATGCATTATAAGAATACAAAAACAATGCCATCGAGGCATTCATTGAACTGCAAAATTCAGAAGACAGGGTGCTTGGCTTAAAGAGAACAAGCCAGAGCTCAGGGGAAAAGAGACAATCTCATTGCATTTCATGATATAATGTAAATTATGAAACAGAGCTTGTAGACAACACAGAGGTGCTTGCAGGAAGAGAGCAAAAGAAGACTGATGGAAAGAAACAGTTATGGAGCTGTGTAGGATTGTGTGCATTAAAAATAACTGGCTACATTTTGCTCTCATTTGGATTCCTGGCCCAAGGGTAGAGTTGGAGGAATACTCTTCTGAACATGTTTGGTCAATTCTGGGAGAAAATTTCATAGATTTCATAGACATTTGCGCTGGAAGGGACCTCGGAGGATTATTGAGTCCAGCCCCCTGCCCCAGGGGCAGGAAGTCAGCAGTGTTACGAATTACACTCTTAAAGCCACGTGCAGTTCACTCTAGGCTGGGGCAATGATCACGCAGAGCAAGTATCCAAAGTCAGAGACAGAACCTTTATGGTACAGCGAGGTGCCTCCGAGGAGGGACCCCGCCTACCATTTATAATACCATTTTATACTTTGTTAATACATCAGCATTAGTTAATGATTAGCTCATGCTTGTAAGAATACCCAATCATCTACTAACTAAATTACTATTCTATCCAATCAAGTGACATTGTGCGCGTGAACACTGAAGTTTAACTCTCATGACTCCATGTTTTATATATTCTTGCCAAGTAGTCTTCTTGAAAGAAAACAATTTTTGTACTGCTTTCAAGGTTTGTCTGTTGACGAGACTCCTCTGTTGACCGGATTCAGCTAGTTTCATATCTTATCAGTAGTCCTTTACACAGTACCCCTCTTCCCCCAGCCGTCTCGTAAGTGCTGTGTTCGCTTTAATGAAATGGAGGCGAAAGGACAAGGAAATAGCCTCGCTGGCTAAGCCTTGCTTTAGCCCTACAAGATTCATATGCAACAGCAGGGATCATAGGATCCCAGAAAGATAAGCATCCAAATGTGTTTTGAAGGTGTTCAAAGTGTGTACTTGAACCGCCTCAGGTGGCAGTCTGTTCCAACCCTTGGGGGCTTGGACAGTGAAGTTCTTTCTTATGTCCAGCCTGAACCGGTCACAGTGGAGTTTGTGACCGTTCGATCTTGTCATCCCTTGGAGGGCTCTGGTGAACAGTCATTCCCCCAGATCCTGAAAAATCTTTGTTTATGGGGCACATCTATACCAGATGCCTCATTGCCATAGTGATGAGCTATGAAAACATAGCTTATTGCTTCAATGAAGCATTGGCGGGGATAAACCATGACACCGACGTCTCCATAGCTCATCACTTCAGTGACGTAGCATCTAAAAGTAACAGTGCACTGCAGGTACTGCGCAGTCATTTACCAAGTACTAAATGCGCAGTCAGGGGCACATGTAGATGTGTCCATGGAGAACAAAGAGGACTTTGCCCAGCTTGCCTACCATTATCAGAGAGGGAAAACAAATCCATAAGTATCACAATTCCCAGAAGGACATTTTTCTAAAGTGGGCATCACCTTTTTTTTTTACCAGAGAAAAATTTCAAACTAGCTCTACAGCAAGATGGAGAAAGTCATGTAGCCTGCTTTGTTACTATTTCCAGTGTAAAATGTGGATGTTATTATTCTGTGGAGTTAGTGGTGACGGACTACATAGTACTCATCAATGGGAATGTCTTCCTGTTGTACGTGGCCCCAAGCTTTGGCAAAACAAAGAGACAAGTTCCAGTCTTGTGGTCTCCTCACCACTGAGTTTTTCTTTTAACATTTCAGTACAACTTACTCCTCAAAGGTTGAGGTCAAATTGAAACCAGTGATGCCATAGGCCTTGTTGTAGCTTTACAGTGTAATACAACTGAACACCCTCTCCCCACCAACACACGCACAGTTCCCTTACTATAACTCAGTTCTCCTATTGTCTGTGTGTGCATTAAATTTAAGCAGCTTTCAGTATGTTTCTCCACAGGCTCATATCAAGAAACATAAGCTGCTTGTTGCATCCAAATGGCAGCTCTTAAAAAATGACAGTCGGTGTGGAATAGCATACTTCCTAACAAAATGACGAGACTACACTAATAGCACACATAATGTCCTGCTTCTTCATGACTCTCTCCCACTCAATGGTTGTGCTTTTATAGATCTTTTTTTTTTTCCCAGCATGCCTTTCTGGCTTCTGTCCTTTGCACAGGGAAAGCCAAATAGCTTTAGCCCTGAGGCAATTAATTAGCTTCATCTCAGTGTCTTCCAGCTAGTGAGTACCCATTTTATTTTTCTTACTGTTGAGAAGATAGCATGATCCTTTAATTCAAGAGTGTCAAACTCATTCAATCCCCTGGGCCTGATCCAGACTGCAGGGTCTTTCCTGGACTTGATCCATAACTGGCAATACCAGAGCAAATGGTACCATTAGGACAAGCAGTGATTTCATAGATTTCATAGGCATTAGGGGCTGTAAGGGACCTTCCGAAATCATTGAGTCCAGCCCCCCTTCCCCCCACCATAGGCACAAAGTCAGCTGAGATCAAGTGACCCCAACAAGGAAAACATCCACAAGTTTTTTTTCAAAGAGTGCAGAGTAGGCACTTGCACCACCTCTGGGTGGGGGTGTGGGGGGGGAGGGGGCAGAGGTGTTGCGGATGCTGGACACTTGCACCGTAAATAACTTTTTTCTTATGTCTAGTCTCAATCGGCCTTCCTGGAATTTATGGCCATTAGACCTTGTTATCCCTTGGGAACCTCTGGTGAACAGCTGTTCTCTCAGGTCCTGATGCATCCCTCTTATATAATTGTAGGCTGCTACCAAGTCCCCCCAAGTCTTCTTTTTTCCAGACTGAAGAGTCCCAAGTCCCTCAGACTGTCCTTGTATGGCCTGCCCTCCAGGCCTTGGATCATATGAGTGGATCTCCTCTGGACTCCCTCATGCTTTTCCACCTCCCTCCTGGAGTGGGGGGCCCAAAACTGGATGCAGTACTTCAGCTGCAGTCTCACCAGGGCCGAGTAAAGTGGGAGGATGACATCCCTGGTTTTTCTTGAGTTGCATAGGTGGATGCACAGCAGAGTTTGGTTTGCTTTGCCAACCACAGCATTGCATTGGTGGCTCATATTCATCTTGTGGTCAATCAAGACCCTCAAGTCTCTTTTTGTCATAGTACTAGCAAGCATAGCACTGCTGAGCTTGTAAGTGTGTTGAAGGTTTTTCCTAGCAAGGTCATTACACTTCTTTACATTAAAGACCACCAGGCTTTGGTCAGCTCACTTGAGAGCATGTCCAAGTTGGCCTGTATCCCCAACCTGTCTGCGGTGTGACTGCCTTCCCCCATAATTTGGTGTCATATGTGAACTTTGCCAGTTCATATCTGACTCCTGAATCCATATTGCTAATGAAGATGTTAACCAGATCACTAATGAAGATGTTAAGATCACTAATGAAGACATTAAAGAGTACCAGCCCAAGTACCAAGCCCTGATGGACTCCACGGGTCACCCTGTGCCATGTTGATTTGCTCCCATCAACTAGTACTCTTTAGGTTCAACCCCGTAGCCAGCTGCCTAGCCATCGGACCATAAGATGATCAAGGCCATAGTTCCCCAGCTTAACCATGAGGACATCAAGGGGAACTAGGTCAAAGGCCTTCTTGAAGTCCAAGTATATGATATCCATGTAATCTACCTTGTCCAGGGCTCATGTCACCTGGTCATAGATGGAGATGAGGTTGGTCAGGCAAAAGCTGCCAGTCACAAAGCCATGTTGGCTGGCATTCAGATGTTTTCCTTCCATTAGTCTGGTGTTGATGGATCCCTTGACAATTTTCCCCAGGATTTTTCCAGGGATGGACCTCAAACTGATTGGTCTATAATTCCCTGGGTCATCGCTCCTCCCTTTCTTGTAGATAGGGCCCATATTGGTTCTTTTCCAGTCTTCCAGGACCTCACCCAAACACAACAAATTTTCAAATATCTTTGCCAAGAGGGGTGAAATGATGTCTGCCAGGTCCTTCAAGACTCTCAGGTGCATTCCATCTGGGCCCACGAACTTGTGAATGTCCAGTTTCTCAAGGTGCTCCCTCACCTGATCCACATCAATTTTGGGCCCATCACCCACTCTCAGGGTGGTTTGTGTCCTTTCTGACAGTGTGATCCCCTTGGGAGGGTGAAAAACTGATGTGAAAAAGTAATTCAGGAGATTGGCCCTTTCTTGGGCATCAGATGCCAGTTTTCCCATTAGATCTCTCAGGGGCCCAATGCTATCTTTGTTCTTTTTTCAACTTCCCACATATTTGAAGAAGGACTTTTTGTTGTCCTTGATTCCCATAGCTAGCCTGAGTTCAGTGTGTGCCTTGGCTTTTCTGGACCACTCTCTACAGGTACGAGTGAGTGCTGAGTACTCCTCTTTGGTGATGCGTCCCATTTTCCAACTGATGTAGGCTTCTCTTTTGAGTTTAATTAGGTCCAACAGTTCGTTGTTCAGTCAAGGGGGTTGCCTTGCCCATTGTCTACATTTTTGTGAGTTGGAATGGCTTTCCCTTGTGCTTCAAGGATTATGTTTTTGAGAGATGATCATTCCTCATGTACTCCCTTTTCTAGGGAGGTATGGCCTCTAATTGCCTGACTGACCAAATCTATGCGTTTGCAAAAGTGGGCCTTCTCAAAAGTAAGGATTCCTGTTTTACTGAGGGATTTTCCTGCTCTTTGGTAAACTGAGAAGGTGACCAATTCATGGTTTCTGTCATCACGCTTCCCCTCAATCCTCACATTCCTCACCAGGTCCTTTTCTTTGGCTAGGACCAGAACAAGAAATGTTTCTCTCATAGTCAGCCCATAGACCCTCCTGCATTAGGTAGAAGTCATCAATGCAAGTGAGAAAGCTACTTGAACTGTCAGATTTGGCTGCACGTTCATCCCAAGAGATATCAGGGAAGTTGAAGTCTCCCATGACAATCATGCATTGGGAGGGAATGGCCTCAACCAGTTCCCTATTAAATTCACAATCTAGTTCTTCCTCTTGGTGGGGAGGTCTATAGTAGACTCCGACAAGTATGTCACCCTCCCCATATTTTGACCCAAAGGGTCTCAAGACACCCTTTCTGTTTAGAAAACTCAATTTGCAGGGAAATGAACTGATCCTTGATGTAGAGAGCAGCACCCCCACCCCTATTCCCAACACGGTCTCTCCTATACAAGGTGTAACCCTCTGAAACCCCTCACTTCAGGAAGGATGTGGAGAAGCTTGAGAGAGTCCAGAGGAGAGCCACTCATATGATCCAAGGCCTGGAGGGCAGACTGTATGAGGCGAGGCTGGGCTTGGGACTCTTCAGTCTGGAGAAGAGAAGGCGCAGGGGGGACTTGGTGGCAGACTACAATTATATAAGAGGGATGCATCAGGACCTGGGAGAACAGCTGTTCACCTGAGCTTCCAAAGGGATAACAAGGTCTAATGGCCATAAACTCCAGGAAGGCTGATTTAGACTTCACATAAGAAAACAGTTCTTTTTGGTGTGAGTATTCAGGGTGTGGAAAAGACTCCCCCCAGAGGTGGTGCAAGCACCTACTGGGGGCTCTTTCAAAAAACAGGTGGATGTATTTCTTGCTGGCATCACTTGATCCCAGCTGACTTCCTCCCTATGGTGGGGGCAGGGCTGGACTCAATGATCTCATGAGGTCCCTTCCAGCCCCTAATGTCTATGAAATCTATGAAAGCAACAGACCAATCATTGGTGGAATCTCACAAGGTCTCTGTTATCTGTATAAGGTCATAGTCATTTTCACATAGGAGAAGGGCCAGTTCCTCTTGCTTGTTTCCCAAGCTCCTGGCATCCATGTGCAGGCAGTTAAGTCTGCTGTGAGAAGCCCAATGCTTCCATAAGGGATTAACCAGGACCATTCCTTGAGCTGCCATCAGAGCGGGTTCCCTTGGGCTGCCCAAGTTTTTAGTAATGCACCTGAAATGACCTGGGCTAGAACTGTTAATAGACTGCCCATCCCCCAGTGGACTTAGTTTAAAGCCCTGTCAAGAAGGTCAGCCATTCTGTCCAAGAAGAGTTTCTTCCCTTTCCAGGTGAGGTGGAGGCCATCCCTTCCCAACAGGCTGCTCCTTCTGAAGTGCAGACCATGGTCAAGGAAGCCAAAGCACTTCCAATGGCACCATTGCCAGAGTCTTCCATTTACTTCACCAATTCACCTTCCCTCTGGAGCCCATGTCCTGTAACTGGGAGGTTCAAAGAAAAAACTATCTGTGCCCCCAGACCTCTGAGCCCATCCCCCAGAGCTGGGTTGGGCTTAGCTCATCCCCCTGTGCCCAGCCCCCTGTAGTTACACATGACCCAGCCTGAACAGTTCTATGCCATATCACATTTGCACCTACATGGATGAGTAGCATGGGACAGTGGTCAGAGGGCCAGATAAGTTTGGGGACATTCCAGAAATGAGTTCCAGGCAGGCAGCAAACCTCACGGGTTAGGGCAACAGATCACTCCCTCTGTCCTTCTAAAGAGGGAGTCACCAACCACCATAACTCTGTATCTACTAAGCGCAGGTGCTGGTGGCCCTCTATCCTCACATCCTGGAGCCAGTGAAATGGCTGGCTCAGTTGATGTGAGAGGTGCAAAGCAGTTGTGCAGCTCCAGAGGAATGGTAACTTTGATGCCATGCCTCTTTGGGCCGGAGACAATCATTGTCCAGGCAACCCCAGGTTGGACTTCATGGTGGTTCCTTGGTTCTGCCACACTGTCATTATCCATCAGGTAGAGAGCCTGAAAGTAAGAGACCAGGTCCTGCTCCAGAGGTAACAGTGCCCCCAAACCCAGCTGCCTGCAGTCTTGCTAGGCAGCCTCCACATGAAGCCGGGGGCTGTGTTTGAGTAGAGGCCATGGCCATGGGTCTTGCCCAGGTGGGTTCAGGGACTACAGGCTCTGTTTGGGTAGAGCCTGGAACCACAGGCTCTGTTTGGGTGGAAACCCCAGTGGTGACAGAGCAGGGGAGTCCAGGTGCAGGGGGGAGCCTTGGGGTGCAGCATGTCCCACCCACCATTGTCCTTGTAGTAGTCTGGCTACTACTGTGAAGACCCTTGGCTCTGGCTCAGTGCCTGGAGCCTCATGCCCTCCTGCTCACCCTCATGTGCAAACTTCCATGCTAATTTGCATACCGGACTCAGATGTGCACCTGTTTGTGCATCCTGTTCATGCGGCTCCAGTCATATAGCTCCCTGCTAGCCCAGTCCAAGTAGTAGCTAGGGCAGGGTGAGACCCTCCTCAGCTCCTCTCAGCTGCCTCCCTGCAGCTTTGCTACTTCCCTCACACCATGAGCCCTGCTTACCTCTGGCTCTGCTGGGTGTCAGACAGGGTCTGCTGTGGATTCTGGGGGTTGCTGGTGGTCTTCAAGGTGTGGGGGCATGACAGGCTTTCACCCATGCATCTCTTCCTGCTTCCTGACCCTAACTGCCAAGTGACAGTTAGATGGTGACAGTACAGCAATGGGTAGCAGCGGCATGAGTGGTGGCGAGGTGGACAGCCCTGTGTCATCACAGCCATTGCTGTGGAAAGCCCTCCCTAATGGAAGCCTGTAGTCCCAAACTCTGTAGCATGCTCCATCCCCGACTCATTCTGCCCCAGGATATCCATGCCTGTCAGGAGCTGGAGGAGGGTATCACTTGCCCATCTGTCATCAAAGGGCGTCCCTGACAGGGCTCCATAGTGCCAAATTTTGTAGCAGGCTCCATTTCCTGCTTGCTCTCCACCCAGAACCATACGGGCCAGAGGCAACTCCATGGGACATATACTTGAAACCCCTGTCTTGGTGACAAATATGGCTGAAATGTAATGTTTGGTTGTTCACACCCAAAAATCACCCAATTCTGTGAGACTATGCCCAGGACTCAGTCCTACTGTTACAAAAATGATATAGTATTTGAATTCACTGGTAATTAATGAGATAGCGGAACTGAGCAGTGAGGCTTAGCATAGACATCAGTTGCCAGCCCATCTTTTGAGGGAGATAAACAGGAGTAGCCCACAGCAGAGTTTAAAGAAGAGTTTCATTCTGCCTTATAACTGGCAGCAGATATGAATGAGGAGGGAACAACTGGATATGCTATAATTTCCATTTTTGCCGGAAGACAAGAGATTTATAGTATGTAAAGAACAAACCAGTGACCATATTAGAGGAGAAATTAAATGGCCTGGAAGCACAAGTTTCAACAGGATGTGGCATCTGTAAAAATGACAATGACTTGGACAGCCCCATTTGGAAATCGTGAGGGGAAAGGTTAAGTGAGAGGATTGGCATTGTGTGATCAATAGGGGAATGAGAGCCAGGTACCACTCAACCCAACCAAAAAAGTTGATTTGTTATCAGCTACTTAAAGAACAAACAACAGAGACACCTGCCTTCAGACAGAGTCAAGGGACATATTGGATGGGATTCCTTGTAGTGAAGCAAGTCTACCAAGACAGATTTCAAATGTTATGAACAGTCATAAATGGAAGTTCAAATTAATATGAGTGGACAGAGAATTCAGCAATGAATGCATGATCAGTAGGATGCTGTGCTGTTTCCTCAGGGTGAAAAAACATGTAAAAGGTGTTGTCTGGTAAATCTCTCCACTGGTGATGGTACACACTTGAATGAGTTACATAGCATCACATTGAATTATGCAGCTAACAGAAGATCAGGCATACTGAGGGGTATTCTAAATTGCTGGAAGAGTGCTAGTGATTTACCACTATTCAATACCATTCATTGGAATGAACTAGGTAACTACATACTTGACATCAATCGTAAGTAAATTAATAGGGAAGCTTATAAGGGATACATTGGATAAAGATTATCTCTCTCTCTCTCTCTCTTTCTGCTCTATACAATACCTATAAAATATATGCAACATAGATTATGAACTGGTGACATGGTAGGTATTATAAAGTATTTGTCAGGTGGGGAATGAGGTGGAGAATTATTGAAATAAGCTGGGTCTAGTGGGCTCTTGAGTCACTATAAAGCCTAGTGTGACTCAACATGTTCATCAGTAATCTGGAAATAAATACATACTGGGTGTGTCTACATAGATACTTTACTGTCCATTAGACTAGTCTATTGAGCATTAAAGCATCACTAGGTAACCGTGTGCAGGAGCTACTGCACAGTAGATTAGTCTACTGAGTTGTTTTGTACTACAGGTTTCCTTCACTTTATGCTGTAAATGCTGTGTTCCTGGAAAATGGCACATAACTTGTATTTGCATAAAGGGAACACACTTCATAATGTAATAAGTAGGGATATGTTCAAAGACCTTGACTGTACTGACCCCCAGACCCATTTCTTCCACTTTTACAAGACAATTTTGGTATTCACCAACAGCAGACAGTGCACACCAGCACAGGGGGGTGGTGAATGTTTAGTTGGTTTGAAGAGAAGGGGGTGAAGACTTCATTGATGGACCAGGGAGAGGGGTAGGAGATAAGCTAGTGGGATGCTTAAGAGCCATAACAGGGATGGTAACTACAGAAACACGTGTCACAGACAATGAGTGAGGAGCACAAATCCACACAGGAGACTATATTTTGGTGCATGTCACTCCCACAATGCACCACACAAAGCAGCTGACTAAGGGCTTCCACCACACCAATTGCATAAGAGTGAATTTACCTTGCATTTATAATGAATTTTTGGTATAAAAAGGGTCATAGCATGAGAGCAAATTCACACATACAGAACCTGCATAAAGCAAGGGAAACCTGTAACTGTTATTACAGGTAGTAGATTTACCATTCAGTAGCTACTGCACAGTCATGCACAGTTAGATACCTGACTGGGAGCAAATTGCTCTCAGTCAGCTCAGGCAGCATTGGGTGGGAGAACAGTCCCCTCCCCAGGAGCTGCCTGCTGCTCGGGCTGGCTCCTATCACAGACCCTGGGCCAGGAAAATGGCCCCCTGCCCTGGCAGCAGGTAGGTCCCAGCTCAGAAGCTCACATCCCTGTTTATTAGAGGTTCTTAGTAGTGTCTTCCAAGAGGCCTTTCCTGCACAAAAAGGTATTGTAGTGAGGCCTACTGCTAAAAATCTTGCCAAAGCATGCAGTCTGGACATGTACCTTAGCTCCCCAGCAGGCAGCTCTGAGCAGGCGGAGCACCATGTGAAGAAGCCTGCTGAATATCCCCACTGCTGTTTATACAGTTTTTTTCCAATGGCTCCGGACTCTGAAATGCACCATATACAAACCAAGGGCTCACTTCTGCCAGGCTCAGGTAGCTTCTACCTTCTTGAATCCACCAGGCTTCTATTGGATTGCTGCCTTCTGTTCCCATGATGCTTTCCTGCTTGGCCACCACTGGCCTGACCTTTACAGGAAAGTTCTTTCAGTCTCACCTGGCCTGTGACTTATGTCCTGTGATGTGGAGGCGAGCATAGAATTTGATTCCTGTACGTCTCTCCTGTTCTGGACAGATGCTCTGTTTCAAGACTTTCATAAAACCACAGAATCATAGAAAAATAGGGCTGGCAGGGACTTTGGGAGGTCATCCTGTCCAACCCCCTGCCTGAGGCAGAATCACCCCTATGCAAACAACCTCATACAAATCCTTGTCTAATCTAGCCCTAAAATTACACAATCAGCCCTTTTGTTAGTTACTACAAGACAGAATGCTGTAGTATGCCGCAGGTGTTGGCATGAGCCACCAATGAGATGCCGCAGCTGTCAAAGCAAACAAAACCCTGGCTTACATAGTTTCATAGTTTGTAGGGTCGGAAGGGACCTGAGCAGATCATCAAGTCCGACCCCCTGCCATGGCAGGAAAAAGTAC
>NW_017729024.1:174420782-174432755 GCF_001723915.1 Gavialis gangeticus | reverse complement strand
AGGATCGAGGTAAGACTAACTGGCCTATAGTTTCCTGGGTCCTCCTTCCTCCCTTTTTTGAAGATGGGAACCATGTTGACCCTCTTCCAGTCCTCTGGCACCACACCAGAGCACCACAAGTGTTCGTACAGCCATGCCAGGGGTCCCACAATGACCTCAGCTGATTCCCTCAGCACTCTGGAGTGGAGATCGTCAGGTCCATCTGATTTAAATACATCCAGTCCCTCCAGAAGTTCCCTGACTAGATCCTTACTGACCCTTGGCTTGGGTGCACCCCCTGGGGCCTGAGGGGGCCCCAGTGGGGGGGCTGATCTGGTCTCTGCTCAGGAAAATGGAGGCAAAGAAGTTGTTAAGTAGGTTAGCTTTGTCGTCTGCTGTGATGACCAGATTTCCTAGCGTGTACCAACGCATCTCAAGGAAGACCCAGGAAGTCATCCTCCTGCTTTACTCGGCTTTGGTGAGGCCGCAGCTGGAGTACTGCATCCAATTCTGGACTCAGCAATTCAGAAGGGATGTGAAGAGGCTTGAGAGAGTCCATAGGAGAGCCATGCACATGATTAGAGGACAAGAGAACAGGCCTTATGAGGAAAGACTGAGAGCCATGGGACTGTTCAGCCTGGAGAAGCGCAGGCTCAGGAGTGACTTGGTGGCAGCCGATAAGTACATCAGGATGTGCATCAGGATCTGGGGAATGTCTGTTCACCAGAGCACCCCAAGAGAAGACAAGGTCCAATGGTCACAAACTCCTGGAAGGCCATTTTAGGCTGGGCATTAGGGACAAATGTCTTTACTGTCCGAGTCCCTAGGGACTGGAATAGACTCCCCCTAGAGGAGGTGCAAACATCTACTCTGGACACTTTCAAGAAACACTTGGATGCCTACCTTGCTGTGATCATTTGACCTCAGCTGACTCCCTGTCCCTTGGGCAGGGGGCTGGACTTGATGATCTTGTGAGGTCCCTTCCAGCCCTAATGTCTATGAAATCTATGAAATTGAGGTAAGGCAGAGGAACAATGACTGTCAGTGTCCTACCGGTGCAACGGTTGTTAAAATATGCTTTAGAGACCCCGATAACAGAGCTGAATTACAACACTGAATTGCTTGTGAGCATGTATGGTAGGGGCCAAATTAGTAATGCTGGGTGAAACTATTGCTCTTGGTGCATTTAGCAGTGTACCCGTGTTTCAGACCAGCAGGCAAAGCTAAGTGGAATATTGTTGGGTGACCAGACCTCTAAAAAACAGCATGCCACTTGTCTCTCTTAACAGATAAATAGAATTTCACCCTACAGTCTTAGGGTCTGATCCTTTAAAGTGCTTCCTGGAAGCTAAACTTTTTTGGGTCGCTCAGCATTTTGTAGGATCAGGTCATTTAGAAGTTAAGATCCTCTCTGAAAGCCCCCACAGAACAAAACTGTCTGATAGTCAAGTAATTAACCTTCAAGGAATGAAAAACGGAGATGAATTTGATTCCACAATGTCCAAAGCTTTCAGACGTGAATCTTATGCCATTAAGTCATCACATCCAACTTTAATGCTTGGCAGTTGCTGTAAGGAGAGAAAGTTACATTCGCCTGGAAGTGACTGCATTAGTAGCTGCTCATAGATTCATGGAGTTTGAGGCCATAAGGGACCATTAGATCATCTAGTCTGACCTCCTGTATATCACCAGCCATTACATTTCACCCAGTTACCCCTGTATTAAGCCCAATAACTTTTCTTGGACTAAAGCATAATTTATATTGGGCTGAATCATAACTTCCAGAAAGACATCTGCCTTGATCTGAAGACATCAAATGATGGAGAAGGCACCAGTTCCCTTGATCTAACAGCCCTCATTTATGTTGGTTTTAAAAGGCCAGAATCCTAAATGTGGTATTCAGGAGGGCAAGACTGTCCACAGAGAACAAAGGTTCAGCAAAACCTTGCACTTTTCTTCATTGTGCAAACCCAGTCTTGCCATTTTCTAAAATGTTTTGTTGCATTTTAAGGAGTTGAACTGATATGCACAATCATAACATACCATAAGTACAATCTTAAAGGAAAAGAACATCATATTCATAAAGCAAAGTTATAATTCTCCTTTTGACTCTGGAGATCATTTCTTTCTTTCTTTGTAAACTTATGCCCTTATTATATCCCAAGGGATAATGGAAATCAGGTTGTTCTCTAGAAGTAAGCCAGGAAGGCAAAATATCAAGGGAGGGGGTGGGAAGTTATTTTATTAAATTGTACGAGAAACCCACTTATCTGATGTAGAAAATTAAATATGATTTATAATATAATGCTGGAGGAAAAATCAATAACAGAATATGTTAACATAAAATAAAGATGGTAGCAACTTAATGTAGATTTTTAAGTAAAAGTATTGACTAAAGATTCTAATCAGCAAAATGCATGAAGGTTAATCCAGAAAAGCATTAGAACATGTTTAGGAATAAATGAATTCAATTTGAATATATCACTAAAATTATTTTTTGATCTAATGGAGTGATAATTGAATTCTTTTTCTAATCTGAAGCAGGGGAGATAGTAGCACCACAACATAATTACTTGTCTGGTTAAATACATCGTCCTTTTTTGTGAAAATAATTTGCTTTCAGATTCATGCTGAGAAGCTACCAGCTCCTCTTTATCATAATATAATTTAACAAAATGTAGCATTCCTTCTTCATCAAATTAAACCAATTTGGAAAATTGAAGAGTCTTTGGGTCTCTGCTCTTCAATCATATGCCATTGTTACACTGAGCTGAAAAAACAGGGTATTAAAAAAACCTTCAGAAAGGGACTAGCTGTCTTTTCTTATGGGTAGGACAGGGGGGAAAAAAAGATATTCTTTAAGATGGAAATGACTCAAAGGATTTTGTCAGAGGTGCCTGGGCTGTGTTTGTGGATTGCTCCAACTCTGTGAAGACCATCTCAGAAATCACTGCTGTGAGATCAGCTTACCTCAGCAGGGCAAAGTCTTAGCCTGTTTAGCAATAAAGACCCTGTGATGCTGATCAAAGTTTTGCTTCCAAAATGAATGGTGGCATTAGTGTGAGCTAACAGAAGTGTTTCTTTTATTAGTCACCATGCCAAGGAGAGCTATCCTATGATGAAGAATGTTTGTGCGCCCAACAGCTCATTGGTTACAGGTGAATAAAAACCCATACTAATTAGTCAAGTGTGCAACACATTGGCTTAGAAATTACACATTTTTTGTGAGATGTGCTGTAGCAAGCCAAACTTGAAGATGTTTGGTAAGCTTGAATTTCCCTTCAAAAACACTAGTGTTGGGAAAAAAAAAAAAAGTTGGGCTCCGTATTTACTCAAGAAGGGATTCTGGAGATGTTTAGTTCCTGATTTCCTGCCTTCACCGTTTGCAACCTTGAGATTAAGTGTTGTTCTTTAATCTCCCCTAAAAAAAAAAATGTTTTATATTTTTCCCCTTATATGTCAGTCTCCACAGAACATTCCTACTGGGGAAGGAAAAAAAAAAATCTCAGGGTCATGCCACACATTACACTTAGGCTGTGTTAACTGCACTTAAAACACAAGCATCCACACATTGAATCAGCAAAACATAGCATAACAAAGTTGCAGTGTTTTGTGGGAGATTGTATTAGCACATGTTCAACTATTGTCACCGTTATCTACATAGATAACATGAATTCAAGACCTCTGTGCAGTGTGACCACCAATTAGCAGATTATCAGTCCCAGCCCTGGCACTGCACCAGGGCTGGTTTAAGACTGGTATTAGCAGAGACTCATTTCACTCCATGAATCCAGCAGTAGGAGTGACACATATTTCTGGGCTTGTCTTCCCTTGACTGTTGCCAGGGGCAAAGATTCAGCTCACCTTGGTGTGCCAGGGGTAAGTGGTCCTAGGCTGGGCAGTCCTGGGAATGCGGCAGGGCCCTGAGCACAGGGGTTGTATGTTCTCACAGGTGGACACATGAACCGTGGCATCCAATGCCAAAGCCAGTATCAGGAGTAGGCACAGTACGGTAAGCTCCAGCCCTTTCCAGATTGGGCTGAGTTCAGAGTAGGCATTACCACATGACTGCTCAGAACATGTTCTAACTTTGAATACGATACAGTAATGCTTACTAGATTTTAAATAAAACACATGCTAAGTGTCCCATGTGACAAGGCTTTTAGATGTTGTTTTAATAGGCAATCCCCCTTCTAAGGTAGCAACCTTCTCCCTAAGCTTCTTTGGGTTGCTTTTTTTGTCCAGGCCCTACATCTTTCCTTTTCTTGGTCGAGCAATGGGCCAGCTTCAAGATGAAAGCTGGAGGGCAGTCTAAGAAACAGGATTTAGCTTTAAATATCCACTTTTAGATACCTGGACCCAGAGTGGAATCCAGAACCCCCTGTTCTAGGTGCCTAAGTTCTCCATGCAATGCACCGTGAGAGTTAGGGTTCATTTGCACTG
Source organism: Gavialis gangeticus (assembly GCF_001723915.1). NCBI lineage: Eukaryota > Metazoa > Chordata > Crocodylia > Gavialidae > Gavialis > Gavialis gangeticus. Next base: position 174,428,333 of record NW_017729024.1, on the reverse strand, counting down.
CAAAGCCCAGGATTGTTACTGAGGAAATACCACCTCCCATCCATGCCTACTCAGGATGCAGCCAAACCCACAAGCCTTAGGTAGCCAGGACTGCTCAAAGCCATCTTCACTACCTGAATTCCAGATGGGACCTCGTGTCCCAAGCTGGTTCATTTGCTAAGTGGCAGTGAGTGTGCAAGACTCATTATCTCAGCAGCAGTCCTGAGCTAGGTAGGGAGGCAGCACAAACACTCCCTGAGGCATCCCAGTGAGATCCAAAGGACCCAGCAAGCTGGACTCAGGACCCTCTTGAGGTAGCCAATACTGATGGTATGTCTGATTAACCCTTTTCTGCTTGCTCCTCTTGGGCACACAGTGCAGGCAGCCCCAAGTAAGCAGGGGATGGAAGAGGCAGCGAGTGGAGATCTGGGGTGCTGTGAAGGTATGGGGAGGGTAGTGGGCCCAATCTGTGCCAGCAGGTGGGGGTGTGAGTTGTGTTTACACTAAGGTGTAAACTAGAGTGGCTACACGTTACATGGGTGTAACATGAACTAGGTAACATAGATCAGAGCTAATCCTGCTCTGGAGTGGCATAACTTTGACCTGCCTAACAAGTGTTTAAAACTAGTTTCGGGTGTTTACGAGCAGCCAGTCCAGGTGTTAAGAGCTCCAGGAGCCACCCAAAATTATCATGTAAGAAGGCTCTTATGCTCCCTCTTTTGTTCTCTCTCTGGCCCAATTAAACTTGAATGACTTGTTCTATTAAAATAAAATTACCACATTTGTGTTTTGTTCAGAGTCCTGTTCTGTTTGGTGTAAGAGGAGAGCTGGAGAGAGCCCTGGGCTGCAAGGTCACAGAATTTAGGGTTTGCTGGTGCAGGGATGCCTAGTTTCTGCAGTCTGATCAGGCTTAGGCAGGACATGGGCACCAAGCCATTCAAGGTGTGTCTATACTATACTGCCAGCATGTCCCAGCCAGTGGCACCCCAAGCACCTCCACTCACCTGGAAATGTGCTGGAGAAGGTGCTCCAGGTATGTTCCTTACATGCTCAAGAAGGGCAGATAGAAAGAGCCCCAGTTCAGTTTCCCAACACATTTCTTAGGTTAGGATATGTGGTAGAAGCTGGCAGGCAGGACACACACAAGAGAATATCTGCTGGCCTATGCCAGGAATGCATATGGCATCACCTCCATCTAGATGGGTGCGGAAGCAACACGCTATGATCCTGAAGACCTTTCAAGTCAATAGCATGGTAAGTTAGAGGAATTTTTACCACCAAACAGAGCAGAGGCACAGGTAAATAAATGATTTACCCATGGCAATGAACTTTGGTACAAGTAAAAACTGAAAAATGATTCCCTAAAACCAAGTCCACTGCCCTCCCTGGAACTCCAGCCGACCTCTCTCAGCATCCTGTTTGCACCATCTGCTTGTAAAAGCGGATCTCTGCCTTTTCCGATATTAGTGCTTATTTTAGCGAACTGTTAGCTTATGATGCACTTATTCAGGCTGAGTAGCACTTTACTCCACAAGTTGGAGTATTGATCTTAAATGTTCGGATAATCCATGTGCACAGCCATCTCTCACCCTTCCTTCATGCTGTCTGACCAGTTTGGGAGAGGACAAAGTGAAATATGATGATTGCTAAATTTACTGCCCAGAAAGCTGGCACTTACATCAAGCAAGACTGTTAGCAGCAAATGAAAAAATTTATAAAATTAAAGTCAAGGATGGGTATTATAGCTACATACTTTATTGTTAAAAGTAATTACCTTCAATCTTTATTCTCCCCACTCTCCTCTCTCACTGTTTAAAATAGATTGATGAAATGGTACAGAATCCTCTCTGAGCTGCAGCAAGATTATATCAATTATTTAGAAGTGCTAAAATTTTGGCAGGGACATAATCCACCTTCTCACTTTGAAGACAATCTGGAGATTAATACAAGCATGCATTAAGGGGAGAAATTCAGGCAGGGTAAAGCTAGTGTGACAAAATGAACACTTGTACTTCACTATTGCTGCATGAGGAGAAGGGAATTAAGTGTCAGATGATAAACAGGATGAATTGCCTGCTTGTCATATCAAAAGCTTTTAGCTTTAATCTGAAGATAATGGATATATTGCAAGTTTTACAGTGATAAAGTTGAATTTTGGCTCATACTGGGGGAATTTAAAAATGAAATGTCCTGCACTTTGATAGTGGAATTACCTAATGCTTCCTAATATTTTACGACTTGTTTATTTTATTTAAACTACTCAGGCAGGAGGCTGCATAATGTTAGTTGAGTGGAAGGGAAAAATGCCTTTTTGGCCATGCTATAAACCTTTTTGAAAGTTTATATTAATTAATGTGAGGACTAAACAGCAGACGCTAAGGAGAGAGAAAACTATTCAGGGACAGACGCTGGAGGAGACCTGCTTTCAGGGTGAAGAGCCTGGCTCTGCCTGATTGGGTTCAAAGCCTTGCCTTCAGATATGAAGAGAGTATACCCTGCGCACCAAGGTGTTGGGTGTTCTGCTGAGGTTCTGTCTCAGACATTGCTGTTAGAGTGGTCCTACTCTGCAGACATAAGTAAATATAGACTGGTTTAGGAACTTGAACCTATCTTTCCCAAACTGGAGCAGAACACCCTGATATCCAAGTCCCAGAGTCCGTATAGTGCAATAGCTATTATACATGCTTGGATAAGCTTCCTAGTGACAGACTGAGAGAACCATATACCAGGATGCCCAAATACCTGCTGGTTAGGCCACTCTGCTATGGGATAGACTAAAACAGGTTCAAGACCTGGCCTTCTCAGGGGTGTGCTTTAACCACAATATAATTCTAGAGTGTCAACAGAGGCACGTGTATCTGATAGGCAGGGCAATTTCCATTTTGAAAATCCACCTGCAAGTTTCAAGCCCTAGGTGGGGTCTATACTTAGCTCCTGGGCTGTGGGGAGGCCTTTGACAACTTTGCACAGGTCTACCAGCAAGCATGTAGGTCTCTACATAGTTAAGTAGCTGCTTTGTGGATGTCAATCAATGGCTTGAGTGAAGGAATAAACGGAGGGCTTAGACCAAAAGTGTCTGATGCTGTTGGCCTAAGTGATCTGCCTTAAATCAGAGAGGGTCTGTGGTACAGCAAAGAAAAAGCTCAGTCCAAATCTCACTCTCGTGTCCTAACCATGGTGCCACTCTTCCTTAACAAGTCATTGGCTATTGACTTTGGTAGTAGCTAGTGATCCTATGAATTAACCCTTCTCCATCCTTACTCGGACAGTGCATGCTAGTCATTTCAGTAGGATTCCAACTCTAAAGAAAAAGTGTTGCACAGGAAAAAGGAATCTTGATGCCAAAAAAAAATCTCTCGCCAACTTTACAGTACTGATTCATAGATGCTAGGGTCAGAAGAGACCTCAATGGATCATCAAGTCCAACCCCCTTCCCATGGCAGGAAAAAAAGTGCTGGGGTCATATGACCCCAGCGAGGTGTTTGTCCAGCACCACCTCCCTTGGAAGCCTGTTCCAGATTCTGGCCACCCTAACTGTGAAGAATTTTTTTTTCTGATGTCCAGCCTAAATTTACTCTCTATCAGCTTGTGGTCATTGTTCCTAGTTATCCCAAGAAGTGCCTTGCTAAACAGAGTGTCTGCTATTCCCTGCTGCCCCAACCTGATGCGTTTGTTTACTGCCACAAGATCCCCCCTCAGCCTTCCCTTGTAGAGGCTGAAAAGGTCCAGGTCCCTCAGTCTTTCCTCATAGGGCCTTCCCTACAGGTCTCTGACCATACGAGTGGCCTCCTCTGGACCCTCTCAAAGTTATCCACATACTTCCTGAATTGCGGCACCCTGAACTGGATACAGTACTCCAGCTGTGGCCTAACCAGTGCTGCATAGAAGGGAAGCATCACCTCCCTGGACCTGTTCGTGATGCACCTACTAACGCATGACAAAGTGTGGTTAGCTCTGCTAATTACTTCGTTATGTTGATGACTCATATCGATCTTGGAGTCGACAATGATTGAGATCTCTTTCCACCACTGTGCTTCTGAGAAGGTCATCCACCAGCCTATAGATGTGCTGGTTATTCCTTCTCCCTAGGTGCAGCACCTTGCGCTTGTCCTTGTTGAACTGCATCCTCTTGTTCCCTGCCCACTTCTCTAGCCTGTCCCGGTCCTCCTGGATTCAGTTTCTTCCCATCAGTGTGTTTACTTTGCCCCATAGTTTGGTGTCATCAGCGAATGTAGACAGAGTGCTTTCCATACCCTCATCCAGGTTGCTGATGAAAATATTGAACAATATCAACCTAAGGACCAAGCCTTGGAGGACCCTGCTGCCCACATCTTCCTAGGTCGATACCGACCCATCCACCACCCCTCTCTGGGTATGACCCTTAAGCCAATTTGCCACCCACATGACTGTGTCATTTTCTATGGCACAGCCATTCAATTTGTTTATGAGAATAGGATGGGATACTGTGTCAAAGTCCTTCTTGAAGTCCAAGTAGATAACATCTACCTCAACTCCTGCATCAGAACATTTGGTGACCTGGTCATAGAAAGAAACAAGGTTAAGCAGGCAGGATCTACTTGCTATGAACCTGTGCTGGTTGCCCTTCAGCATAATATTACTCAGTAGACTCCTACAAATGTGTTCCTTGATAATTTTTTTAAGGGTTTTCCCAACTAGACACTAACCAGTCTATAGTTACCTGGATCCTCTTTCCTCCCCTTCTTGAAAATAGGGGCCACGGTGGACCTTTTCCAGTCCTCTGGGATCTCAGCTGAGCACCGTAAGTGCTCAAACAGCCATGCCAGTGGCTCTGCTATGACCCTGGCTAATTCTTTCAGCAACCTTGGATGGAGCTCATCCAGTCCCACTAACTTAAACACATCCAGCCCCTCCAAGTGTCTCTTTACCAGGTTGGTGCTGACAGTAGGTGGGCTGGTGTTTTTCCTGCTTCTGTCTGTAATGCATTTGGGAAATTTGTCTAGATCTCTGTTCAAGAATACAGAGGCAAAAAACTCATTGAAGAGCTCTGCTTTGTTCCTCCTATCTGTCACCAACTGCCTTAGTCTACTCTGTGGAGGTCCTATGGTGCCCTGTGCCTTCTTTTTGCTCTCTATATACCTGAAGGACATTTTTGTTGTCCTTAATTTTTGTTGCCATTTTAAGTTCTAATGCTGTTTTGGCCTTTCTAATTGATTCCCTGCGAGTGTGAGCCAGTGAGGTATACTTCTCCGTGGTAATTACCCACTACTTCTACAGCCTGTATGCCCCTTATTTTGCCCTTAAGCTTTCCTGGATTTCCCTGTTTAGCCAAGAGAGCTTCTTGACTCTTTTGCCCCCTTTTCTACACAGTGGGATTGTCTTGTTCTACACCCAAAGAATCGCTTTCTTGAGGAATGCCACCCTTCCTGAACCCCCATGTTGTCAATGCTCTTGAGCTGTAATGTCTCACTAACTAATCTCCTAAGCACCCTAAAGTTAGCTTTTCTGAATTTTAGCACTTCTGCCCTGCTGATTACTATTCCCACCCTTCATTGGATAGTGAATTCAATTAATCAATGGTCACTATCTGCTAGGTTACCTTGTACCTGCAGGTTCCCACCAAGTCATCCCCTGTAGCGAGCACCAAGTCCAGCAATGCATTCCCCCTAGTGGGACTGTAAACCTCCTGTGTTAGGTGGAGGTCCTGTATGCAAGTTAAGAACCTATGTGAGTGGTTAGTCCTGGCTGACTGCTCCTCCAAGCAGATGTCAGGGTACTTTAGGTCACCCATGACAACCGTACGGCCTCTGAGAGCTGCCCAGAGAATTCCAGATATAGCTCATCCTCCTGGTGTGGCGGTCTATAGTAAACACCCACTACCAAATCTCTTTCCCCTCAACCCCCTTGTATCCTAATCCACAGTACCTAAGTTTGGCCCTCCTCTGATCCCATCTTGATTATAGAAGATGTGTATTGCTCCTTAACATAGAGAGCAATACCCCTCTGTTTCCCCCCACCACTCTATCACATCTGTACAACTTACAACCTTTAATGCCTACAGACGAATCATGAATAGGGTCCCACCAGGTTTCAGTTATAAGGTCCAGGTCAATAAGGACCATCCAGGTCAAAGCTGTTGCTTGCAAGAAGGAGTGCAAGTTCCTCTTGTTTGTTCCCCATGCTCCCTCCTAGCATTAGTGTAGAGACATTTAAGGCCCACAATTGGTGCCCTTGGTACCTCCCACTGTCCTGATGTCTATTGGGCCCCTTAGTATTTACTTGAGCTGATCCAGCGCATGACTTATGGCTCTCTGATCCTAGGTTTTCTTTGTTCACTGGATCCCCATCCCCTGACAAACCTAATTTAAAGCCCTTTGGAGGAAGTCAGCCGACCTGTAAGAGAATAGACTCTTACCTATAGAAAAAAAAATGAAGACCACCTCATCCCAGGGGTATGTAAATATTTTGGGTCAGGCATTTTGGATAAATTCTACATAAGCAATCAAACTAGTGTATGCCTATTCCAAGTTAACTTCTAAGTTTTGCCAGAGGTGACTGATTTGTTGTTGCAATCATTCTTTTCGGGGGGGGGGGGGGGGTTCTGACTGCAAAACACGCTGTCATACCTGTAGGAAAATTTCATTTATTCCCAATTTTCAGAGTTTTTTTGATAGAATCAATACTGTTTTTTGTGCAAATACCTTTTCATAGTCCTTTGAAAAGATTTAATATTTTAAAACTCTTTGGCCAGTTTATCCTCCCTATAAACCTTAAGGAGCATACCGTATTTTTCAGAGTTTAACAGTCCTCTTATTGATTGAAATTTACTCTTAAAACTACTGTTCTTCCCTCTTTATCTTCTGTAGTACTCTTTAATCCTTCATAAGTTTACCTAAGTACTAAATGAGATGCTTGAACTTTAGCCCAGTTTCCTTAAGTGTACTGTTTTTAGAAAATGCATAAATGTAGAACAGTATGTACTCATTTCTTATTATTTATTTGTATGACATAAGTACTTATACATCTAAAATTACACTGGAAGCAGAACAGATTAAAAGTTTTCCATCAGAACTTCTTTGGTGTAAAATCATGCTGATAATTTAAAAGTTTACTTTTTATGAACATAGCTGCTTTCTTTAGGAAAAGACAAGTATTTGATGAAAACCAAATGTCCAAAGATAAGAAAAGATGACTGTTTTTAGATAGAATATTTAGATAGAAAATTTCAACCCAAACTGGAGATGTTATTTAGTGTTGGTATGTTTGATCAAAGCAGAAATGTAGGTGCCACTGAGAGAGAGTTTTTTTGGATGATAATGGTACCTACTTGATTAATCTAATTTCTATTCATGAATTTAAGCCTTTGGGGTAGCCCGGACATCTTACATTGCATAAGAAATATGAAAATGTTGGAATAAGGATTTTTTTGCATCTTTACATTGTAAACTGTAAAAGTGTCAATGGGTGTTAGTGCTGCGTTGAGTATGGAGCAGTTGCATATTCAGGCCAGCAGAGGCCTGGAGGACTGAAAGGTAAGAATCCCACCCCACTCCCCCGCTTCCCATTCCAGGCTCCCCGCCCCGCCCCCCCCCA
>NW_017729024.1:174414605-174415421 GCF_001723915.1 Gavialis gangeticus | reverse complement strand
AATGTCCAAAGATAAGAAAAGATGACTGTTTTTAGATAGAATATTTAGATAGAAAATTTCAACCCAAACTGGAGATGTTATTTAGTGTTGGTATGTTTGATCAAAGCAGAAATGTAGGTGCCACTGAGAGAGAGTTTTTTTGGATGATAATGGTACCTACTTGATTAATCTAATTTCTATTCATGAATTTAAGCCTTTGGGGTAGCCCGGACATCTTACATTGCATAAGAAATATGAAAATGTTGGAATAAGGATTTTTTTGCATCTTTACATTGTAAACTGTAAAAGTGTCAATGGGTGTTAGTGCTGCGTTGAGTATGGAGCAGTTGCATATTCAGGCCAGCAGAGGCCTGGAGGACTGAAAGGTAAGAATCCCACCCCACTCCCCCGCTTCCCATTCCAGGCTCCCCGCCCCGCCCCCCCCCATGCCTGCCATGCTGTCTGTCCCAAGCGAACAGGTGAGGATGCCTGCCTGACCAGACCCTACCACCACTGCTGGGCTGCTGCTCCTTCCTGGGCTGAGCCTGGCTCGGAGAGCACCAGTGGCATTGTCTGGGGAAGCAGGTTAACCCTTCCCTGACTGCTCCTAGGGGAGGCAGTGTGGGCAGCCACAAGTAAGAGGGAGGTGGAGGGGAGGGGGCGGCAGGGGGAGGGGAGTATATGGCACTTTTAGTCATTTCTAATTTTTCCTCAGCTATAAAAAGAGTTAATAAGAGAAGCTATTCAATATATATATATTTTCCAATTAAAGTGGGATTTTCAAGCAAAATGATTTGTTTAAATATTATTTCCCAGGCTTCCAAAAAAAAAAAAAAA
>NW_017729024.1:174406651-174414249 GCF_001723915.1 Gavialis gangeticus | reverse complement strand
CCCAGGCTTCCAAAAAAAAAAAAAAAAGCAAAAGACTAAAGAACAGGTGTAAAATAATATTTCACATTGCAGTAAAACCTGTTTCCAAGAAAAATGCCATATTTCAATTCTATTTTTTTAAGTTTGTTTTTGAAAAAATTAGATACTGAAAAATATTTCTGAAAAATATTGTTTTTGGTCATGCTTTTTCAATGACAAGAAATAAAGTCAAACTAATTATTCTCTTAAAATTATAAGAAGGTTTTACCTGGCTGTGCTTCCTTTGATCAGTTGTTACTGGAGGGTCAACTCATGCCATTAGCTTCTGAGAAGAGCTAGAAACTGTCATCAGAAGAGAGACAGAAGTAGCTAACAGACAGCTACATTGATGAAGAAAGGGGAATTTGACTTGTTGAATATCAAGACCCTTAAAAAGAGAGGGTCATTAACACCTATTGAGTGAAGAGCAATTAGCCAGAATCAGGTGTGTTATGATGAACACATGAAGCCAGCTGACTCCATCAGTGCTGTCAGAATAGAAATGCCACTGCTGCAGCTGGGTAGTTGGTTTTAAATTTTCGGTAGGACAAGAATCAAAGTGAGGTGTGACTGCACCACTGTATCCCCGTATCTGCACCTGGATCTGCCTCTGTTCGACTCTACTTCTTCCTTCATAAAGCTGCTGGAAGGAAAGGAATGAAAAAAAAAAAAAAAGCAGCAGCCATTTTACAGCACATCCAAAGTTCAGGGCAGAAAAATAAGCTTTCCCACATAAAAGATGTACCCAAATTTTGGGAAAGAGGAGAATGTGGTATGTGAGTAAAAAAGGTAGTAAGCATTCTGGAGACTTATACGTCCAGGCAGTTGTAACTCATTCAAGTGGGCTTTATTAATTCAGTCAGCCAGAGCACCTTGCAAAACTTTTCCCCATCAGGTACAATATGTTCCATCTTTTCAGATTCATTTGAGCCTTTGTGTGTCACTCTTTAGTGATGCTTGACAATTAGAAGATGATTCATAGGTAATTTTTACTTGCAAATAGACATAGCCTAAGATTTTCAGTGCAGTCTGAAGGAATTTGAGTTGTGGTGTCCATTGAAATAAATAGAAGAAATGTATCTAAATCATCTGGACTGCTTCTAAACTCTCAACCGCAAATCTTTTAACTAAATCACTCTTTGAAGCTATAGTGCAAGAACCTCTGTGATTACTTACTTAATCATATCCTTTTAATTTAAAATGTGTAGCTACCTTGGCTTCCAGTGTAATTAAATCTGAGAACCAAATTCTGCTTTTATATTCAGTTTAATTTTATGGCTACTAACAATAAGATTGAACTTTCAAAGGATAATTTCTTTACCTTTATTTTGTTTTTCTTCTTCTTTTGCACCTCTTCCTTTGCCCTTATTTTCTTATCTTCCTAGTAAAGCAATGTTTTAATCCATGAAGCACATGGCCAAATCTTTTTCTTTATTACTCTTTAAAGCTATGAAGTGATGCTTATTGTGTGGTTACATTAGCATTTTACAACAGTTTCATCACCTTAGCCGTATAAGGTTGGTTGTCATCAGAAACTGAAGCCCAAAGCACCCAGAGCTAAGATATAGACCTCTAGGCTAAGTACAGACAGTCAAAAAGTCCAAGGCTGAATCAATTCAATCTTTGCAGGTTAGTTGGAGCTGTGTAGATTGAACCAATAAGCAGGTGAATAGACATTCACTTTTCATAGATTTCATACATTTTCACGGCCAGAAAGGACCTCAGCAGATTATTGAGTCTGATCCCTGGCCCTGGGCAGGAAAACGTGCTGGGGTCAGGTGACCCCAGCCAGGCGTATGTCCAGTCTGCTCTTAAAGACCTCCAAGGTAGGGGACAGCACCACATCCCTTGGCAGCCCATTCCAGAATCTAGTAACCCTTACCATAAAGAAGTTCTTCCTTATGTCTATTCTAAATCTGCTCTCTGTCAGTTTGCGGCTATTGTATCTAGTTACTCTAAGGGATGCCTTGGTAAACAGAGTTTCTCCTATTTTTTCCTGCCCCCCATCCCACAGACAAATTTGTAGATGGCTGCCAGGTCCCCTCTCAGCTTTCTCTTATGGAGGCTTAAGAGATCCAGGTCCCTCAACCTCTCCTCATAGGACCTATCCTGCAGACCCCTAACCATACAAGTGGTCCTCCTCTGGACCCTCTCCAGGTTATCCACATCCCTCTTGGAGTGTGGTGCCCAAAACTGAATGCAGAACTCCAGCTGTGGCCTCACCGGTGCCACATAGAGGAGAAGTATCACCTCCTTAGACCTGGTCATGATGCACATGTTAATGCATGATAGAGTGCAGTTAGCTCTATTGATCACTTCATCACATTGTTGGCTAATGTTCATCTTTGAGTAAACTATGACTCTGAGATCCCTTTATGCTTCTGTGCTGCTGAGACAGTCATCTCCCAATTCGTATGTGTGTTGGTGATTCCTTCTCCCTAGGTGCAGTACTCTGCACTTTATCTTTGTTAAACTTCATCCTATTTTGTTCTGCCCAATTTTCCAGCCTGTCCAAATCCACCTGAATCTGTCCCATGCCCTCCAGCATGTCTACTTTGCCCCACAATGGTGTCATCCACAAATTTTGACAGCGTGATCACCACACCCTCATCCAAATCACTGATGAAGATGTTGAACAGCACTAGCCCTAGGACCGAACCTTGGGGAACACCACTGCCCTTATATTTCCAGGTCAATACCAACCTGTCCACTACCTTTCTATGGGTGTGTCCCAGAGAGTGGTGGTGGACTTTTGATTCCAGTAATGCAGCCACATGCCTGCAGTGGCCCAGGTCAGAAGCTGGAGGGGATGCTAAAGCATGCCTCCTTGCTTGGCTGAAGCAAACAGTGTGGGCCAAGGATAGCTCGCCCACCCTGTGAGGTGGGGTTTGCCGGAGAGGTACGAAACATCCTGGGATGCTGGGGGACTGTGAGTTAACTTGAATCTAGAGGGAATCTGGGACAGAAATTCAATAAACCAATTTAACTTAAATCAGTTATGTCTGATCCTACATCCCTCCCGGTTTATTTTAAACCAGTTTCAGCCATTTTGAAAATGGTTTATGTGCACTTGGGTGTCCTTTGTCTTACAGATTTGAACTGTTTCTGATCACTTATACCAGTTTATGTGTAATTGCTGTCCCTAGTGTAATGCCTGCACTAATTGCTATTTCCCTTAGGAGGGAGATAGACTTGTAGCTGTCTGGATCAAAAGAAGAGAAAGGCCCATACGCACTGAACAGCAGATTACCCAAGCATATAGATTCTCTGGATGGAAATGCAAGCAATCGTATCAAAAACAACAACAAAAATAAATAAAAAATCAAAATTGACCTGTAAAGAAAACTAGGAAATGCCAAAACAAGGCTGGAAAGAGAAACAAATAAAACAAGATAAGACTCCAGATTTCACAGGATTCTGATTGATAACCTGGGATATATTTGAAGCCTCATCATTCTGAATAATAATTCATAGAGGTTGCATACGCAACATGCTTATTCCAGAGTTACTTCCCCCAAAGCTTATCCACAGTAAATTGACTACCTAGTCAGCCACAGCCTAACTGTCAATGCTACTTCTCAGTGGCCAGTTTGCATTGAACTAAGGACATAATACCCTTATTTTCCGGTCCAAAATCTGTGTCTTTCCTGGTGTACAAACATCAGTAAGTCACCTTTCATTTCAAGGTGCCCACTGTCAGACTGAAGAGTTTAAACTGCAAATTCTTTATGGTAGGGTTTTTCTTACCATGCAGAGAACAGCACCTAACATAACAGGTTCCAGTATGTATCCCCATTATGCAAGGGAAAATGTATTGATGATAACATTTATGAACTGATAACTTTTGCTTGCAGCTAAGTAGGTGAGCAACAAAAAGCCTTATGCAAGTGAATGCTACTGAAAACAATATTTACAAATATTTTTAAAAATCAGTGCTTCCCAAATGGAAAAGGTAGACAAATAAAAATGATCATCAGGCTTCTAGAAGGGTATTTCAAGAATGAAGAGTAGGAGAAATCCTAAACTTTAAAAATGGTAATTGCTTATATCTCTTTAAGGTTGACATTAATCTGACAAGTCCAATGTTACCCTACATCAGACTAGTGGAGTAATTAGATCTCATACCTGCCCCCTCGAATTCGGTGCATATTGCAGTGCATATTAGATTCAGTAACACAGGAATGGATTGATGTGCCTTTAAGTGGGTATGGTGGGGAGAGAGAGATACTGGAAGAGATTAGGTCATAAATCACACATTATGGTATTCATTCAACTTGATATTCCCTTGTTAGGGTATAGGTTAACCATATTCCCTTTAACTGTGTGTTATCTGATCTGTCAGCTAATTCAATTCCAAACTTCATTTGAATGAAAGGATCTTTGGATGCCATTTTCCTTGCATCTTGACATCCATGTTAGCTCACAGAAACATGATTATAATGGAGCAGAGTGGAAGTAGAGCAAATAGTTCATCTGTTTTCATTTTCTTAATTGTCCTTTACAGTTTGCATTTATCTAGCACCTTTTATGCACAAATCTCATAGCTATGCAAAGAGGAGCAACATATGGATTGCAAGTGTCTTAGTCTTGTCACCTCCTTCTGTATGAGCCAGAAAAATTAACAGTGTGTGGAGAAGAAGTGAAGATGTTACATCCTCCCCAGAAGGCTGGAGCTAACTTTCACTTTGGTGAACATTTCTGCTTAAGACTAGAGCAACCACATTTCTTTCCTGTATTCCAGCATGCATCTAGCGTACAGAACACTGCCTTACTCTAGCTCATGCAATAATCCTGTAATAAGGACTTGGGTAATACACAACCTGCCAATAAGAACTTAGGTGATACAATATTCAGGGCTTAGATTTGCAGTGTTTCCTACCATCATGGATTTGGTGCCCAGCATTGTGACTGAGTGTATGGCATTAAGCACCTGAGAATGAGATCCACCTAAACCATCCTCATGAACAGGCAGCAACCTAAGGCCCCTGACACATGTGCACAGCAGGAGATGTGACTGTGAGATCCCAATTGCCCCATATTGCTGATCCCAGGCTCCCCCTATGCTGGCAAGTAGCCAGCCAGTCAGCCGATTGGCACAATGGAAACCAGCCATAAGTTACCACAGGTATTTTATGTAATACCTTTGTGGCTTATTCCCTGTTTAATTGTGCCATTAATTGCATGAATGTGTGGTTGGGTCGTTACTTAAGACACGATTAACTGGATAATCACATCTTAAGTGTAATGTCGTCTGCTAGGGGCTTTTAAGATATCCAACAGCTAGTGCTGGGTATGAAATCATGACCTCCTTTGGGACGTGGCACCTTATTTTACTGCTGTAGGGAAATGTCTTACCCTACCCATACTTCAGACCTTTGAATACTTCATCACTGATAGATTCCCACTAGAGCCCTTTCTCACAAAGAGTTTTGCTTTCCCTTTTTTCCAACACATAGAAGATTGTCATAGGATATGGTTGATCTCCAGGTTCATTTGCTGATGCAGTGCCTGTCTATAGGGATCATATTCAGTGCCCCCAACCTCCTAAGACAGTGCCTTAATCACCAAGATATAGGGCATTTAGGGAGCTGAAGAAGGCCCATGCTGAAGGGAAGGACTCTCAGTCTCTTCTGTTGAAAATGTTCAGTGTTACACAGGATCATTACAAGGTTCATTGAGCCAAAAAGAATAATGATAAAAAATGAGCATGATTATTCACCCCAGTGGTTAGGATACTAACTCACCTTGGAGAAAGGGAAAGCAATGTGCCAGGCTCTTGTTCAGAGTATGTTCGCACATTTTATATTAACCGTTCTGAATAAAATACTTGTAGGATAATCTGAGCAGAGGTTAGAATCAAGCGCTCTCCTTTTCTAGGTGAATGCACAAAACATTAGGCTACAAACCACAGGCACCTCAGCTGGTTATTGGGAGGTAAAAGAAGACAGGATTTACTCTTCAGCAGCTCCACAGAAACTGTTGATGTATATACTCTTACTCTGTGGTAAATGAAAGCAAAACCATAATAATTAGCTGACTGGGAAAGAGGGCTACGCTACCGTTAGTTGGCTCTTATTGGCTTTGGTGCATGACTGTAGAGATGGGCAGTTCCTGCAGAACACATGGAGTGAAAAAGAACCCTGACACTCTTTCCATCCTGGTAACTCTGCATGTGCTAGCCTTCTTTCTGGCCAAATTCACCTTTAATTATTACATAGTGGATATGTATACATGTAGCAATCATGTGGGTCTACATGTGATCACCAACTATGTTACCGTAGCGGTGTGCTCCCCCGGTATTGCATGCTGCTATGGTGACATAGTGGCAAAATCTAAATGTGCACCATGTGCATGGCGCAGTAACCTTCCATACTGTGCCGTGCCAAAAGGAAGTACTAAAACATGGTGCCGTAGCAATGTCACCATATGGCAATGTGTAGATGTGCCCACAAAGTAGAACTTCAAGAAAAGAAACTGAGATCTTCCTTCTACTCTGAATAATCATTTCAGATGGTGAAGACTCCCTGACGAAAGATGATAATATTAATTTGAATCCCCTCATATGGAAGATAAAATTGAATCTACATAGGGAAATATAGGTAGAAGGGTTTTTCAAGAGGTCATCCAGGCCAGCTCCCTGTCCTAGTGAGGATCACTTATATTCAAACTATTCCCAATGGTTATTTCTGCAACTTGTTTTTAAAAACTTTCATGATTGTGCTAGTGATCTATTCTAGTATTCTTTAAATTCCTACCTTATGTTGAAGTAGATTGTTGTCTACAAAAATCTCATCCAAAAGTGAAAATCAAACAGGACTTACATACCTACAATCTTGTGTAGATCTAGCCCCAGTAAGCTACTGTTATATTAGCACCAGTTTTATAAGGAGTTAATAATAAAGATATGGAGAGTTTAGGTGCAAAGATAGTCAGGAAAAACCTTTCCCCCTTACTAGAAATATATGTTTTTTCATTAAAAAATCAGTTTTAATCAAAGTGTGTGGGTGTCTTTGACTTTTTGTGACTATACAAAAATATATATTTTTTTAAAAAGCATGGACAACTGTTAATGGAAGCCCTTTTGAAAAGCAGTCCTCCCCCCTGCCCCCCCCCCGTTTGATTAGAAATAGTTCCACTGATTTTTGTTAAATGATCTGACTTTGTTCAAATATCAAATGATAGATAATCCCCACTCATAAGGCTTTCCGCAACTCACTCCTCAAAGCTAACATCTTCCATAATGCAAGCAACAAATGCAATCTGATATGGAGTAGATTAGGTCATGCTTATTGACCCCAATGGGCTAAGAATTGTACCTACCTATTTTTGTTACTCCCCGACCCCCAACCCCTATCTCAGACTACCTGTTTGTTTTCAACCCTTTGCTATATCCTGCCTTGTAGTTTATCAGCATTTTAGAGCAGATGGAGTCTTTTAATAGATTTCATAGATTTCATGGACATTAGGGCTGGAAGGGACCTCAGAAGATCATTGAGTCCAGCCCCCCGTCCAAGGGCAGGAAGTCAGCTGGGGTCATAGGATCCCAGCAGGATAAGCATCCAATTTGCTCTTGAAGGTGT
>NW_017729024.1:174389372-174401651 GCF_001723915.1 Gavialis gangeticus | reverse complement strand
ATAGGATCCCAGCAAGATAAGCATCCAATTTGCTCTTGAAGGTGTTCAATGTAGGCGCTTAAACCACCTCCAATGTCAGGCTGTTCCAGACCTTGGAGGCTCAGTCAGTAAAGAAATTCTTCCTTATGTCCAGCCTGAAATGGTAATGTAGTAGTTTATGACCGTTCAACCTCGTCATCCCTTGGGGCACTCTGGTGAACAAACGTTCCCCCAGATACTGGTGGTCACCCCTGATAAACTTACATGTGGCCATCAGATCACCCCTGAGCCTGTGCTTTTCCAGGCTAAAGAGACCCATGGCTCTCAGCCTGTCATCGTAAGGTCTGCTTTCTTGACCTCTGAACATGTGCGTGGCTTTTCTCTGGACTCTCTCAAGCTTCTCCACATCCTTTTTGAATTGTGGAGCCCAAAACTGGATGCAATACTCCAGTTGTGGCTTCACCAAGGCTGAGTAGAGGTGGGGAAGGACGTGCTGGGATTTGCTTGAGAAGCATCTATGGATGTAAGCCAGCATTTTGATTGCTTTACTAGCTGTAGCATCACATTGCAGGCTCGTGTTCATCTTGTGGTCAATGACGACCCCCAAGTCTCTTTCTCCCATAGTGCTAGCCAGTGTAGCACTGCCGACCCTATAAGGATGCTGCAGGTTTTTCTTCCCAAGGTGGAGAACCTTGCATTTTTTGGTGTTAAACACCATCAGGTTCTCATCCACCCATTTGCTGAGCTTGTCCAGGTCAGCCTGGATCACCCGACTGTCTTCTGACTTGGATGTTTTGCCCCAAAGTTTGGTGTCATCGACAAACTTGGCTAGTCTGCTCCTGACTCCAATGTCCACATCATTAATGAAGATGTTGAACAATATGGGTCCAAGGACAGAGCCTTGGGGGACCCCACTGGTCACAGGGCACCATGATGAGTCACTGCCATCAATTACTACCCTCTGGGTCTGACCACAGAGCCAATTTCCCAGCCAGCGGTTCATGGTGGACCCAAGGCTACAACTGGCCAGTTTCGCCAAGAGGTGATCATTGGAATACCAGATTGAAGGCTTTTTTGGAATTAAGATATATGACATCAATCTCTTCTTGCTTGTCCAGGTGATAGGTCACCTGGTTGTAGAAAGAAATGAGATTGGTCAAGCAAGACCTTTCTCCCTTTGAACAACATTTTGAATGCCACTGTTTGTTTGGTCTTTAGATGCTTATAATATAAGCAGAGGCAGAAAAAGTCTGTTTTTCTCCCCCAACTCCATCCTTTCTGCTACCCTCTAGGCAACTTTGCAGGGAAAATATGAACAGAAAAGCTCATCTCTCAAAATACCTTTCTCCCCCCTCCCCCCTTTAAATTCCCAAACAGTTAAATTATATGAGTTATATTTAAAACTCCAATTTCCTGGAAGGATGGATTTTCTTTTTGATGGCTGCCTAATTAGCATGCTTTAAATTTAGATAGCATGAATTAATTGCGGCAAGAATTTCTTGGGAGAATTTGTGCTAAAATAAAGTGCACTAAAAAGCAAGGTTTTCAGACGAATGCTGAAGGTATTCTGCCTCCTCCCCCCGACACATCTTTCTGACAGAAAGATTGTAATATATTATTTTCTTATTAATTCCCCACTTAGGTTAGTCTTATGCATAATAACACAGAGGAACAAAGTGGCTAAATATAGTAAGTGATGAAATGTGTCTTACCGCTTTGCTTTATTTTATATACTAATCTCCTGCTTGTTGCCAGCTATGAAAGAAAGCCCGTACTGTGTTTGCCTCCTGGATGGTATGAAGACAAAAAGTTCCATTTGGCACACATTTTGACCAACATTTCCAACTTTGCCTGCCTGATATTGGGAACTCAAATTTGATATAGACTATATTGTTCCTGTAAGTGAAAGGGTGGCTATGCTGCTCCATGGGATGGAGGAGACAGCAGGCGCTGTAATGCTGGCTCTTATTGTAGGTGGAAGCTTTATGGAGAGAGATCCCCCATATTCCAGAATCCTAATGATGCGTCTGTAAAGAGGAGATTGACCAGTTAGAAATGAATTTTCCTTTCTTAGTTAGAATTGCAAGGCAAGAAATAGCCATGCGGATGTGGAAAATGAAGATGAGTGATGGAGAAGATGAGAGATGGAGAAGCAGGCAAGTAGAAAACATTTTTAGAGACAACCTGGGGAATGTAGACAAGAGGAATGGAATATGTGCTGAAGTGTAAGGAAAAGGAACAAAAGAATTAGTGTCCGGGGTGTCCTGTGCTGCGAGGACGAGCTCTGTAGGCAGCTGCTCCATAAATAAAACATTACAATTAAAATGGGAATCTGTGGCTTTTGTAGGCAGATGAGCCAAAAAGGAACCGTCCTCTGTCTGACTCTGTAGGAGCCATGCTGAGCTCATCTAAGAGCTGTAGGTCGATTGTTACATAGCTTGCACACTGCAGAACTGGGGAAAAGCTTCCCCTTTCTCTGTATGGCCTTGTCAGCAGTTCGGTCTTTTAAGATAACATTAGGAGTATTAGCAAAGTGGCCAGTGTCTAACCTGTTCATAAAAATACAAATCTGGCCTTCAATAATTCATTAAATGATTTATAATGCATGGTAAAAGGATAGGAACTCCAGGAAGCTGCGGGGGTTTCCCAGCACTGCAACCTGCATTGCTGATGTCAGGAGTAATCAATGATAATAAAACAAATGATGCTGTAAATAATAAATAACTCCAGCATCATAAATTTGAAAACGGGATGCTTGCAAGTAAAAGCCCTCTGTAGCCAGAACGTTTTAACAGGTCAACTTAGTGGCAAGTGGCACCAAGGGTTGGTGCCTATTGGAGAACTCCCAAGTTACTGTAGATTCATGTAAAAACAAAGCAAGCAAACAAACAGAGATTCATTTAAGAACTGGCCTGGTTGCCAATATAGACTATTCAGCTCCAAGGCCAATGGGTGTATAGAGGGAACGAAAGAAAAGAACAAAGGAAAAGGAAGCAAACAAACAAAGAGGGTGAGAGTGGAAGAGTAAGAGAAGGGGACTGATAAAAGTTCATTGCAGAAATAGGCTCTTAGCTATGTGTCATTTCTATATGGCCCATGGGATTTTCAGAGGAAGGTATGAAGCCCAGCATTCAGGACAAAATCCAGCGTAAGCCATTACTTTTTGAAAATCTGAATGTTTTGGGTATTTTCAAAAGGAGTAAATACCTGCAGGCCTCACTTCCTGCCAGTGTCACTGTGTTATGCCATTTTCAATCCCAGATATGGACACATTTTTTCTATATTGTACAACATGTATAGTGTAGCTTATGATGGCCTCTGGGAAGCCTTGGGTAAAGGGGGATGGCTTTATGACAGCAGCACACTCAGGATTTAGGAGGCATCTCTTTATGCCTGGCTCATCTATGATTTACTTATTTATATATTTATTTGTGTAGTGCTCAGCAAATCGTTTTGGCTGAACTTGGAAAAATGGTAGTGTCTAAAATTAGGCACTCCAGGTCTCCTGCAGATAAACCCAAATTGCCATGAGATCTTCCCTCTTGGGACAAGAAAGGTGATCTCACTACTCATCACACAGCTTTTCATTTAACAGGAAAGACAGTGGGTCAGATTAAGAAACAAAGCAAAACAAAAGCAAATCCAAACTCCCTCTCCTCCCCAACCCATATAGTGCATGCCCATCTCTGATTTCTAAATATTTTAAAAATCTGAGTCTTTGCATAAACCAGCATATTTTCCCTTGCCCTTGGTTTCAAATCATGATAAGAAACTTTGCCTTGTGAACTGAGCAAACCACCTAATAATCCCAACCCTTTTCCCCCTCCCCTTCTAACTCTAGGGAGTAGTGAGTTGGCCATTATTATTTCATGATACTTTCCTTATTGCCTAATTAGTAGTGCCAGTAAGAAGTAGTACTGTACTTCAGTCAAGGAAATAATACATCAGTCCTTGTTTAATTACAGCAGAATTACTGCCATGCACGGTATTATAAAGTATAACCTCCCTGGAATGAAAGAGGATCAGATGCAAGATTCTCTTTGGGTTCTATTTATTAGCTGAGATTCACCATTATCTCAGAGGGAAATGGATTCATTGCTCAGCTGGCTTAATGACTCTGTACTAAAGTTTGCAAAGGGTTTAATGCAAATTGCTGTACAGCGACGACAATTGTTATCACCAAATAGCATAATCAACATCATACATGTTGCTATGAATCATTTCTTCCAGCTGCAATTGTTTCCTATGGGAAGAATAGCTTCCAATTTCTATCTAGTTGTCATAAAATGGAGTGGGGGGAAAAAATCACTGCCTATTTCTCATTATCCGCTATGAAAAATAATGAGAAGTTACATATAAAGCGCAAGCAGATACAGAAATGGGCCTGAACCTTGAACTAAATCTAGTTTGAGACCCAGAAAAATATAAAATCCCTTTTCCCTTCATTTTTCTTTTTCTCTGTTCTCATGGTGGGCTCAAAAAGATTGGGTTCTGACTGGAAGATGTGGCAAAATAGAGGAATATTCTGAATTTATGGATTGTGTGGTCCAGTGAGATTAAGAGTAAGAGCTAGGCTCTACTGCTGATCTAAGACAAGTCATGAAGCCTCTGAAAGCTTTGTTTCCCTGCTTGTACATTGGAACAACATTTACTCCTCTGTTTTTTAACGCTTTGTCTTTAGGTACACAGGGACCTAACTGGAAGGGTCTCCTGGGTCATTAAATCCAGTCTCAACATGCATCCTAATACAGCCTAGATGTGTTCAAGCCAATACATACACATTTGTTTTGGGGACAGCATTATACTTTACTTCCTGTCCCTAATATTTAACTCACTGGAGATTTTTGGGAGACAACAATGATATCCATTCTCATAGCCTTTGTTTTGTTAGACTAAATAATAACCCAAGGCCGTGTAAATCTATTCACTGTTG
Organism: Gavialis gangeticus; assembly: GCF_001723915.1. NCBI lineage: Eukaryota > Metazoa > Chordata > Crocodylia > Gavialidae > Gavialis > Gavialis gangeticus. The sequence continues at coordinate 174,396,739 of NW_017729024.1, read as the reverse complement.
CCTTCGTCATCCTACTAGCTCATCTCTATACTGTTCCAGTTTGAGCTCCTCTTTCCTGACTATGCATGTGTGATCCCGTCCGTGACTTGTTGAATGTTAGTTCTTCCATGTCTCTACTTGAAATACCTTGTTGAACATGGCCTAGGATTGATCGCCTTTACCTTTTTCAAGGCTGCATCATACTGATGGCCTTCTGTCATCCTGTCAACTAATGCACCCAGCTCCTTTCTCCTTCTCTGTCATTGCATTTGATAGGGTCTTGTATGCCACAAACTGTTGTTGTTCCCCCAAATACATAACCTTGAACAGTGTTATATTACAGTTTACCCCATTTCTATAATTTCAGTCATCTAGAGATTCCAGTCGGACATTTTAATTTTCTTCTATAATGATGTTGCCTCATCATTTAATTTAATTCATGGGTTTTTTGTACCACAATTATTATAGAAAGTATTTAACAAGCCTGTATCCTAGACCAATGCTTTAATGACAGCATTCTTCTGAACAGATAGTTTCCCTTGCAGTGCAACATATTGCTCTCATCCTTTGCTTAGCCCATTCTTCTCTCTTTACATTTCTTCATCTTCCCCAGCAGAAAGAATACTTTCCCATGTGGCACAAGTTCAGGTATTTTACTGAAGTCCAGTTAGCTTAGGTGTAACATATGTCCCTTGTCTAGACAATCAGTTGTCTTATCAGAGAAAACCATCTGGCTATTTTGAAGTGATTTGCCTTTAGTAAACCTATGTTTTATTTATTCCACTTTCTGTTTGCCTTCACACAATTATTGTCTCTTTTAAAATATGTTTTAAATCATGACACCCTATTGATGCTTGCAACTACCAAGATCACCTTCCTCTGCCCCCACCCATATGCACTACTTTCTATTCTCCAATCCCACAGCCGAATCCTTGACTTGATTATTTTAATAAATGTCCTTCCTAGCAGATCTTCAATTCCATGTGCTACTTCTTTCAGAATGCTAGGAAATAGATTATGATAAGAGATGGGGCACTAAGAAACAGATTATGACTTGCCAATTTGAGTGCCTTGAACTCCTTGAATTCAGTTTATACCTCAGTTGCGGTTATAGTCACCACCTTAGCTTCATTTCAATTAGTCATCTCTTTTTGTTGGTTTGTTTGGACACACAGGGCATGTCCAGAGGAGCAGGAATGTGTTTCCCTTGGGGACAAATAGAAACGGCAGACTTGTAGGACAAGTAGGAGCCAGGCTGGTAGCTGGAGCATGGTCTTGGCCAGGCAGGCCCTAGTTTTGGGCAGCACACACTGCCGCCACATGCATTACCCTACTTTTATTTGGCACAGGTTTGTTTGACCCTGAAATCCCTGTACTTTATAAATACTGAAACATTAACCATATGGTTATGAATGAGTACAGGAGAGGAGCACAAGCCTGTAGGGACACAAATCAAGAAGGTAAAACTACAAATTGAGCTACTGCTAGCAAGGGATGTAAAAAGCAACTAAAATAACTCTAAATATGCTAACAGTAAAAGGAAGAGCAAGGAAAGTGTAGGTCCCTTAAAAATATGGAAGAAAAGGTAATAATGCACAATAGGGAGAAGGGTTGAAGTGTTTAATATAATTTTTGCTTTATTCTTCACAAAAAGGTCAACTATCAGACTATCAGACAAGAAACAGAAGCAGAAATAAGGGTTACATAATCAACCTAGAGTAGGGATTACATAGATAATTTGAAAACAGCCAGTTTGTCAGGGCCTAATGGGATTCATACTAGAGTACTCAAAGAAATGTTTGAAGTAATTGCACAGCCATTGTCTATTATCTCTGAGAACTCATAAAGGTCAGGTGAAGCCCCAGCAGACCGGAAAATAGGGCAAATATAGTGCCCATCTTTTAATGAGGAAACAAGGAGAATGCAATGAATTGCAAACAGAGATGAAAGAATCTAGTACTAAGCATGATGTGCATAACAGGGTGCTAAGGGACAACCAGAATGGATTTGTCCAAAGCAACCCATGGTTAACAAGCTTCATTTCCTTCTTTGACAAGGTGATGGGCTTCAAGGTGGGGGGAGAGCAATGGATGGGAGAAAGTCTGACTTTAGTAGGGGTTTTAACGTAATTATTCTTCATTGCATTCTCATAAGTAACTAAAACAAAAGAAAACTGCTATAAGGTGGGGGTAAACCTGGTTGGTTCCCCAGAAGTTTGTCCTGATACCATTCAATACCTCGTTAATGATGTGGAAGATGTAACTGAGCATATACTTAGTCAATCTGTGAACGACAGCACGCAGGCGGAGTGGCACATCTTTTGGAGGAGATCATGATTCAAGTTGACTTTGTTCATTTGGGAAAACCACTAAAATAAATCAGATGAAATACATTGACTACGACTTTTACATATCTTACAGAACAATCAAACCCACAAATACCTGTCTGTAGGTTGGGAATAAAGAGGGCAATACTCATCCCTCCTGTTGAAGCTGTGTCACTGTATAAAAAGAGAAGGAAGATTCGCAGGGTCAGAGAGTGAGTATGCAGGAGCATCTCTGCAGCCTAGTGTTTAGGGAGCTCAGCTAGGAGGGGAGTCTTGACTTCTGATCCCTGTTCCTAGGGCTAGCTAAGCATTTTACCTGAGGCAGTTGTTTAATAAAAATGAAAATAATCCAGACTGTAGGGCCTCACTTTGTCAATAGAAGATGTTGTTTTTTTCCTTCGCTGCCCTGATACCTGCAATATAGTTCATTCTATGCTAAGGGAGGGCAACTTTAATTGTTAGTCCTTGACATTACATAGATTAGGGATGTGGACAGAAATACAACCACCTACTGGGGCCACCAGTGGAGTTAAACTTGGCAGTTCTAATAAGGAAAGCATTAACTTCCATCACTGGATTGACTGATCGCCATCAGTCAATCAATCTCAGTGCTAGGATGGACTCCACAAATGTTAAGGTTTGTGTCTGTGCCTGTTCTAAACACGAAAGAATCAGATTATGCCTTCACAGAAAGTATGCCTATATGGCACTTAAACTACTATAGCATTTTCCCATTGTTTCATGTTACTGCACTATACCACCTGTATTTTACTCTCCACTATGATTATGAAAGTTACTCCATTTGCACCCAAATCTAATCACATCAGCAGTTTTTCATTGTGTTTTATTAACGTTGTATTTTTTAAGGCTGGCTGTGCTAATGAGATTTGAAAGTTTTATATTAAGGGCGCACAGAACGGAAATCATTAACAGGAGAAGGTCTTTTTTTCTACTCTACCATATTCATAAAATTACATGCTAATGAAATAGGAATATGATTTCACCAATTGCTAATACAAATTGATTTTCATATTAATGACTCCTGTGTCTAATTCTGGGAGCAAAAAAAGTGAAGACAGACTGTATATACAGAGACAAAAAACATAAATCATTGATGTTCTTGCTAAAAGCAGAGAATAAAAAGAGCAATGACCAGTGCCTTAGCTTAACCTTCTGCTTGTTGACCCACTTTTCCTTCCTGTTGCTCAGTATCACCTTAGATAAGGAGTTAAAAAAGTCTTCACTAGGTGCATCTATTATTTCCCAAGGAACTCTATTGCAGCAACAGGGAGGATAGTTTTCATTGCCCTGCCCCTATCCTGGATACTGCACTTTTTAACTTCATGTGGTTTCAGTTAGGCAGGTTGGTTTTCTTCGCTGCCTATGGAATACCATATTTCCATATTAGCGTGGTGAATCCTAACAGGTACTGTAATCTAATGCTGAGGCAAGTTCCCATATAGAAAAATACAACACTCCTCAAATTCTAACAGAAAGTGTTTCACCGGAAAAGGGCTGATTTAGCTTTATCAAAATGTTTTGATGAAATGTATCAATTTTGTCAAAAAATGGGTGGGTCGAGTTAGAGCATTTGCTTTCAGTAAGGACAAACAATTCCAAGCTGTTAAAAACAAGTGTTTCAGAATGACTTATTTCCCAAGGAAATCTGAGATTTGCTTTTCCTCATGAATTAGAATAATAATAAAACAGCTGAAATACAGACTTTCTATCATCTAATAAAAAACACACCAACCTGCACCTTTCATCAAAGTTTTCAACTTACAACAATGAGTTCTTATGAACGCACTTAAGGTAATTCCCGAGGCATATGATGCTATTTTCTATATGCACTGGAAATGCAGCATCAAGTCACAAGTACATACAGGCATGCCTGGTCTTGTGTTGTGTCTGGTCAGGGCACTTGCTATTCTCTAATGAGGTGTCAGATTTTAAAAGTGGTCCTCATGGAACAAGAATAGGTATTTATGCTATGGTAGTACCCATGGGCACTGATGGGACTGGATCCCTCCTGTGCTGACATTACTTAAATAAAGGAAAGCATCAGTCTGTACATCTTTAAATATATTTTGGACTTAAGTGTAGACTTTTAAGGCCAAAAGGTATAGCATCACAAATGCTCCAAAATGTGATTCCATTGAATATAATTTTTCAATCATTCTTCCATTTCTCCTCCTTAAATAAAACATAAATAAGAATAGAGGGAATTTCTATGGCTCGTATGACACAGCGGGTCAAAGCAGATGACCCCTTCTTGCCTTATAATCTATGCATTTGTGAAAGACAGACCGTCATTGGAGATAAAAGATGGAATGGAGATCCTGAGAAGGGGGTCAGTCGTTGGCATTTAAGGTGAGCGCAAAGGCAGGATTGGGGTGAACACTGCTGCACAGAGGCTTTAGTGAAATAGGCTCCAGTGCAGAGTCGCTCTGATACTGGTAAGACCATTCGTCTCTTCAGCAATCCCTCACAGTCAAGGATGCTTGTCTTCCATGACTGTCTTATCTGTAGGTCCAAAGATGGCTGATGAGGGCTATCCAGGATCAGCAGATTCTGCTGCAACTCCAGCACGTGTTCCCGTACACAGTGGGTTGCTCTGGATTCTTGATACAGGCAGCAACACGCTCTTCCTGCTGCTTCTGCTTGTCCATCTCCTGTTGTTGGAAGATTTCAAATGAGAGCCCTGCATCAGGCATCCATTCAGGATGGTCCTGGGTGATTAGTCTCCCATGAGTTGATGTTGATGTTGCATTTTTTCAAGTTGGTCTTGAGGACATCCTTGAAGCGCTTGCTCTGCCTGCTTGAGCATATGCCTTGACTGAGCTGAAGGAATGAAATTACTTTGGGAGTCTGGATAATGTGGCTGGCTTAGCGAAGTTTGTGTTAAATGATCATCAAGTCAATACTCACAGGTTTTGTTAATGACAGGACACTAATGAATGTTGGTGCCTCTGTTTTCCCACTGGATTCAAAGGATCTTCTACAGGCAGTGCCAATGGTACTTATCCAATGACTTGAGGTGTTTCCTGTACACTGTCTGTCTCAGCTCCATGAAGTAAGATGGAGATCACAACTGCTTTATAAGCCATGAGCTTGGTTTCAGATCTGTCATGATCTTTGAACACCCATTTTCCAGGGCACCCAAGGGCTGCACTTGCACATCTGAGGTGATGTTGGGTTTCTTTGAGGATGTCAGCTTGCTGTGAGAGATGACTTCTGTGGTATGGGAAATACTCAGTGTCCTCTAGGTCATTTTTTTACATGTGCAAGTGCCGCAGAGCTAGGCGCTTTGAAAAGTGCCTGGCACTGTGACACTTGAAGTTGTATAAGCGACCAGGTGCATATCAGTGCTGAGAAAATGGTGGTGGTGTGCTTTTGAACTAAAACAGCTTGGAGGTGCCTTAGTTCAAAAGTGCACCACCACCATTTTCTCAGCACTGCCGTACGTTTTGTCGCTTAAACAACTGCACGTGGTGCAATGCAGTACACCTCAGTTCGTGTGCGGAGCAGACTCAATTAACAGAGCCTGCTCTGAAGTGGAGCATCTCTGGTGAGAAGTGGGAAAAAAGTATGTGTATAATGGCCCTTGAGTCTCACCATGTAGCTGAATTACTGGAGGTGGGGACTGCTCATTAAGAGCTTGTTGATGGGGGACCTTAGTCTGTTGAATGTTAACCATCAATGAGGCCATCATTTCTATATCTAAATTCATCCCCCACCCCCACAAGCTTCAGAAAAGAATTATGACAGTCTCTCTCCATTTCTCTCTCCTGTCTACTTATATTTGTTCACTTTTATGGACAGGGGCCGCCTTTCGTGTGGCCCAGGCTCCACTGAAGACTCTGGGCATTGCTGGGCATGTACGTAAGGTTATATATATGTAAACTGATATGTCTAAGCTGCTGCTAAGATTACTGTAAGGATCTGAATCTTTCATATCCTTAAGATATAATCTTATTGCTTGTTCAGTGTTTTAGGAAGTGGTCTTTATGGCTCTTCAGAATTGTACTGACTATCATCTTATGATTCCTTTGAATCTACTGCCATCTGTTGTTCACAATGTAAATAGGTATGGGGAAAATTGCTGCTGCAACCTAAACTCCAGCTGCAAAGTGGGAACATTTTGGGGTGCAAAAATTCAGAGTTTCTAACAGAGGTGGTATTACATATTTGCCATAATTATGCTAGTGGCAACATGAATAAATATCAATGACTTTTCACAAGTTCTATTTCAAGGCTCTTCTTTTTTATGTGTGTGTGTTTTTTTATTTAAATCCTACGCAGTGTACTCTGTTTAAAAGCATAGCCTCAGGACTGTGTAAATACTAAGAACTTACCATTCATTATCACTAATTATTCAATTAACCTGAGTACAGTATAGACTAGGTACTAAGTAGACAGCAGTACTGAAGAGTGCCTACGCACTTGAGTGGCTTGTACTATTAACCAATATGTATATCAGTGTTTACTATAGTGTAAGGAATGAGACAAAAAACCAAGACTGGAATCACATTATGTAGTTAAATGACTTGCACATGTATCTTCTATGTGTTCATATGGATTACACTATAATAGGTATTTTAAAATCAGTATATTCTATCTATTTGGTTGTCTTAATGTTTTATACAGTTGTGCACATGTACTATCAAATAAGAATCACTGGGTGCATCTACATATGCACTTTAATGCACAGTAGCCTATTTTACTGTGCATTAGGGCATCACAGCAAAAATCGTGCTAATATGCTAATGCACAGTAAAATTAGGCTACTGTGTATTAAGCATCGCTAAAAAACATGCACTTTTGCTACTGTGCATTAGGGCAGCTTAATGCATGGTTAGTCATAGCATTAGAAGTACTAAATGTAATGTGCAGTAGCAAAAGCACATTAAATGTGTAAACACACCACTGTACCTTAGGATGCTTCCTGGTCTTTGTGTAATGACTGTAACTGAGGCCAACAGAAAGGCACATGGACCTTGCCTGAAGCTGCCAGGCTGTATAAGCTTTGAACGAAGCCTGGACTACATTCTGAACTATTTTA
>NW_017729024.1:174365811-174384372 GCF_001723915.1 Gavialis gangeticus | reverse complement strand
CATCGCTAAAAAACATGCACTTTTGCTACTGTGCATTAGGGCAGCTTAATGCATGGTTAGTCATAGCATTAGAAGTACTAAATGTAATGTGCAGTAGCAAAAGCACATTAAATGTGTAAACACACCACTGTACCTTAGGATGCTTCCTGGTCTTTGTGTAATGACTGTAACTGAGGCCAACAGAAAGGCACATGGACCTTGCCTGAAGCTGCCAGGCTGTATAAGCTTTGAACGAAGCCTGGACTACATTCTGAACTATTTTATTGCCTTGCTGCTTATGCTCACCAACATCATATTGACCATTGCTCTCAAAGTGAAAACTATCTCACTGATGGTTCTAATAGTTTCCTCAAGGCCAAGTGTGGGGTGCAAATCTAAACCCAGGTACCCTTGCCTTCACCTCTAATGGTGGGATGGCTTTTGTGCCACTGGGAACAAGGGGCAGAAGATGGACCTCCTCCATTCCAGGACAGTACCAGGACAAGCATCTGACTGAGCCATACACATGTTCTTTTCTCTTTCTAGTCCTACATATTTGATCCTCTTCATTGCCCAATGTTCTGGCTTCAAGAGAAGGCTGCTCTTGGCCCTGACTAGTGCATAGCTTGGAGATTAGCATGCTTAGATGGAAATTGGGAGATGTAGATTCAAACCCCCTCTAGATAAGGAGCCTAGATGTGGGGTCTCCTGCTCCTTAGAGAAATGACCTAAGCAGTCATTGAACTAAACTATAGGACCCTAGTCAAACTCTTGATAGTTGTGTTCTTTCTGCAAATAATAGTTCAGGAAACTAAATGGATTTGGGGCACTTCCCGGGTGATAAAGCATAAATGGATTGAGTGGGTCTCTTCTTAGCATGCTCAGAAAAGCAAAGCAGGACGCATGGGGTGGAGATGGGGCACAGAATTTAAAATCGGACTGAATCCCTCAAAATGCCACTTATATGAATAACTTTGCTGTGCAAATGCCACTTAGGCATCTAGCAGAGAGCTGGATTTGGATCTAGGTCTCTATTCCATGCCCATCTTCTTTGGTTTCTTTGTTGCTTATGGAACTGCTGACCATGTTTACTATCAGAGCTTTGTCTTTTCCGTGGCTTTTTATGGCACCTTCCAACTATTTATTATTTTATCATCTGACTTCCCACTCTGTAGGAGTGTGTTGTCTATCTGTTTTCAGATGCTTTCTCTTGGCTTCTGTACCTCCTTTCTCTGAAAGTGGGATTATATGTTAATAAATACTAGAAATCTACTTTTCTAGTCCTAATGGGGATCCTTAGATTTAGTCAACTGAGCCACTGTCTGACATCTCCTCCTGGATGTCTCACTGGCAGCTTAAACATCACACTCATGAACAATGACCCCTTTTTATTTCTTCTCAAATCATCTCTTCTCTCTCGTTCTTTGTTATCACTGACAGCACCACCACCGCCTTTCACTCAGGCCTTCTACGTTTCAGCTATAATTTTCTCATTTATTTTATCCAGTCCATTTCCAAATGCAGCTGTTTCTTCATACCTAATATTTCTGGTATCTGACCTTTTCTTCCTACTGCCAGCTCAATTATAAACACCCTCTGGTTGCATCTACATATGCAGTGGACTGCACAGTTGTTACTGCACAGCCATTTAATACTTGCTTAACTGGCATTACTGTGCAGTCCTGTCACTGCATGGTTATTTTTAAATACTACTGCACAGTAGCTCATTACTACTACGCAGTAGCATCACCATCATTGTTCATGCCCAGCAACACTACGACAACATAGCAATAAGCTCATTGGTACTGCGCTGTAGTGTCTTGTGTAGGCACACCCATTGGGTATTTCAACATCTTACATCATTTTTAACAAAAACATCACTCCTCTGCCTACTTGCAATCCACATAACTGAAACTGTCCCCGCCACTCTTCCCTCCTCCCCCACCCCCTGGAAGATGTTACACTTAAGACATGATTAACCAGGTAATTGTATCTTAAAGTGCAACATGGCCATACATTCAAGGAATTAATAGCATGACAAAAAGCGAAACCAGCCACAAAATTATTGCCACTATAATTTTGTGGCTGGTTTCATTCTCACCTTAAAGTGAACTTGTGGCCAGATGGACTTCACTAGGACTCAAATAGCTGCCCACATGGTCCAGATGCTGCCCTGGATCAGCTGATCCGTAGCTAGCTCCAGGGGTATGAACTGGCAGTGGGTCTCCAGAGCCACCTGGCAATCAGATGATTGTTGGGCACAGTTGCCAGGTGGATGGAACTCAGGATCGTGATCCTGGATTTCCCCTATATTGGCAAGAATGGCACAACTGAGGTCTGATCCCTGATCCCAAAATTGCGCCTCCTGCCATTCACATGTAGCATGGCAGAAGGCATGATTGTTTCATAGTTTCATAGATTTAGGGTCAGAAGGGACCTAGTAGATCTTCTAGCCCGACCCCCCGCCAGGGCGGGAGACCAACAAAACCCCAAAACAAGAAACGGGACTCAAATGAGTCCAGCCAGGTAGGCATCCAGCCTCTTCTTAAAGACCCCCAGGGTAGGGGCCAGCACCACTTCCCTTGGAAGTTGGTTCCAGCTCCTAGCTGCCCTAACTGTGAGGAGCATGGATCAGATCCCATCACACCTTTAACTGAATGTTTGTCAGTGACCTGATAAAACCATCTCCTTTGTCCATAACTCACTCGAATTATAGTACAGGTACTCCTCACTTAACGTCATCCTAGTTAACGTTCTTTCATTATTACATCGCAGATCCATTTGAGAACATACTTGTTTAAAGTCAAGCAATGTTTAGTTATAAGTTTGTTTTGCCACCTCTTGCTAGTAGGTAACTGCTGTGATGTAATTGGATTCACTTAACATCGTTTTGCTTAAAGTCACATTTTTCAAGAATGTAACTACGATGTTAAGTGAGGAGTAACTGTAGTCTCTGTAGTTTAACTGAAATTGCCATGGTGTACATGTTCAGTATAGAAAGCCTATACCTTAATGGGCTGACAAACATGAGACAAAAAGGGTGGGAAGGGAAGATGTGGCCCAACTAGTTTAAATGACTTGTTCAAAGTTACACAACAGGGGGCAGTTACAGATCTGGGAGCATAACGCAGGGCTGCAGTCTCTAGTATTTTATATACTAAAATGTAGGATCCACTTACATATTTTTTTATCTTCCCATAACTTTCTCCTCCCTCCCATTTTCTACAGCATCCCATTCAAGCTTGTTGTCAACACCTTCACTTTCCCTTCATAACCTCTGCTGAGTTGCACACTTTTGCCTCTTGCTGTCTCACTATAGGACTGTCTTTAGCTGTGATGCCTAAAGAAAACATCCCTCTGTTCATAACAGATTTGACGAGAGTGAGGAAAAATATATTATAGGAAGGAGATGGTAGACACCACTCTACTTGGGTGCCAATCACTTGCCATTTTAAAAGATGTTTGCAGCTTTTTTGAAATGCACCAACCCTTCTATTAGTAACAACAGGTCTTTGAGGGTCAGAAAAGAGTGCTTTGGAGGGGTCTTTGCATGGTTCTATGAAATTCTGTTCAGATTTGCCAAAGGGCGAAGCTATTCAAAACTGCCATTTCTCAACTTTTGCTTGCATTGTGGATCTTTATTCTGACAGTACATCAAAACCTGTGAACACTCTGAATCTCAGCACACACTATAAAATAGGAAGTCTCTGTAGCATACACCCCAGGAGCTCTCCTATCTCCTTAAAGCAGACATTCAAATAAATACCATTGTGCCAATTATACAGGGAGTGCCTATTTTGCAACATGTAGGCATTTTCTGTTGTTCTACCAATGCAAGGTAGATAGCCAACAACATTTTTCCCCAATACACTATGAGCCAAACTGTATTCCACCAATATCCTTCTAAGTGGCATTAATATAGCCACATAAGTACAGGTTTGGCACATGGACAGATTTTGAATTTGATTTAGATAAGTTTAGATATTTCCACCTCTTGCAGAATAGAATCACTTGGGTGCATGCACAAACTATCTGAAATAAAATGGAGGAGACTTCTGTCCCTCCACTCTGTCCCCAAAAGGGCAAAACTTCCCCCAAATTGTTTATCCAATAAAGATTGTATTCAAAGTGCAAAAAAAAAAAGCGATTGAAGAAGATACCAGAACACAGAGTCCACTCCTTTTTTTAGGGTGGTGTCCATCTCACTGAACTACACTTCTTCTGGCTTGCCTCTTCCCAGACCCACATGCCTTCACTCTTGACTGCTCATATGGCAGCTTCAAGAGGAAGGATGGAGGTTATACTGGGGAATGCCTAGTCCATAGCCAGGTGGTTGGAGTACTTTGTTGAGAAGTGAGAAATACAGATTAAAAACTACATAGGGTGACTGGGATCTAGAATCTGGGTTTCCCACTCTCTCAGCAAGTGCCTTCACTAGTAGGCCAAATGGTTGGAGAAGAAGAGCTTTCCTAAGAGTAACATGTTATTTTTTTCTAACTTGGTTGGACCTCCATGTCATTATTCACATGACTAAGTACTTCTATCCCATCTTCAATCCTATTCAATGGGAGCACAATCTTCTGAGAATGCTCAGTTGGGAAGCTCAAGGTGGGCAGAAATACACATAAAGCAGCAGAGTTCAAATACTGTAGTATTTAAATACCAACAATAGTCACACAGGTGTGAAACATGAAATAGGAATTAGATGATCTGTGTTGTGAAGAGTCTGGATATCTCAGGGCCTTGGTCACAGAGCTACCTTTTTGTCACTTGAGGACCATGCTTCCAGTAAAGAATACTTCTTCTCATATAATATTGAGGCAATTTTGGCCAGCCATCTTGCTAACAGTTATTAGTTTTAAATGGCTCAGGGCAAAGATTTGCTCATTTTTTCATTTATTATGGCAAAAAATCAAAATTAGCTAGAATCTGCCTTGTCTACGATTAGGTTTCACTTCTTTTTTAAACTGGGGCTTTGCTTGGGTGTGTATCTTGAAAATATTCTTCCTGTTCTAGGTGCCTGATTTGTACCTGATGGAGTTTGTTCAACATAGTAAATTAGTATCTAAAGTTGATGGTCATGTTTTGTAGATGGCTTAGGATGATATTTTCAACAGAGCTGGCTACGAAACAAAGATTATGGAGTTGAGAAAAAAATAAACCCATTTTTCATGATTATTTTTGTTTTTACCAATAAAACAAAACAAAACAAAAAAACAGAAACAAAGAAAAGAAAAGAAAAGAAAAATGCATAACAGAAAGAATAGCCAATAACCCAGTAGCTAGGATTATCCACATGGGCTGATATGGGAGATCCAAGTTCTAGTCATGTTTCTCTTAATTTGCAGCAGAAGTTAGACAGAATCTGGCACCTCCCACTTGAGAGCCTGCATGGGATGTTCTTATTGAAACTGCTACACTCCCATGAAAATATTTTTATAACTGAAAAAAAAAAATCTGATATGACCAGTGGAAAAGTGTTCTGGGAAAAAAAAAAACCCTCCTAACTAGACATAGATCTCAGAACATCAGGAGAAAACACATGCATACACTGCACAAATGCAGCTGAAAGTAAGTGGCACAAAGCCAGTTCATAACGACAGCAGCATGGAAGGAATAACGCAGCTTGTCTTCCCTTGAAGAAGCTTCCTGCAGATCAGAGTTCAGACTGCTGGAAAAACTTGTTTGAGCAAGCTTGAAGTGCAGCGTTCTGTTTTAAATGTATTTTTTGCAAAGAGGGTTTCAGCCTTGAGGACTTGGAGTCTTAGATACTTGAGCAATATTAAAAGGGTTTTTTTGTTTCATCCTTCATGAGTGAAGATGACCACATCCAGCGGAGGGGGGGGGAATAGAAAAGAAATGGGAAGGAAACAGGGAGGGAGAGAAGAGAAAAGAAAAAAAGAAAAAACAGAAAAGAGAGAGAGGAAAGGGAAAGGAGGGGGGGTGGAGGCTAGGTCGCATGGGTATGTAGGTGCCTTATAAACCTGATCTTTGTCTTAAACAATCAGCTGTAGCAGGGGCAGGAAAACAGTGAGGACTGGGTACAAGAGGTTTTTGTTTTCCTGGCCATGTGGTTCTTTCTTTGCCTCTGTCGTGCGTTGCTGTTCGAAGGCCAGTGCTCTGTTCTGGATTGATGACCTCCAGGGTGGACGGTTGTGAGCAATTTGCTCCCATGGCTCTGGGTCAATGCCAACACGCTTTAGGGACACCTTTAGGGTGTCCGTTTACCACTTATTTTAACGTTGTGATACAGAACAAAACATTAAAATAAGTAGACTATAAATGCTTGGTGGTGAACTGTTCCACACTTTATCCCATCTCCTAAAATGCATTGTGATTATTGCTTGTAGCTAGCACATAGGAGCACATCTATATCTTATCTCAGTCTGTTTTCAATATCGAGTTCCCTATGTTCTCAACATGTTTTATGCCATGTCTTTAAGCTTTACAAGCAAAAATATAACTTCCCTTTCATATCTGCTTACATTCCCAACCTAAATTATTAACAGATCTTGTCACCAGAGAAGCAAAGCTGCTAAACAATCCCATATGGAGTCATCTTAAAATTCAAAAGTTTATAGTTGAGTTGAGCTAGCATTTACAACTTCCAAGCATTTGTTTTGAAAAAGTTAGAGGAATGTAGGTAACCGAAAAGATTAGAAGGATAAAATGCTTTAGGTAACCACCAGACTTCTTAATGCTGAAGATAAATTATGAGTAAAAGACTGAGAGTTCATGAACTACCAAGAGAGAGCACTGATGCTACTGGATATTCTGTGACTGGAGAGACAGAGCAATCAGGAAGTAGAACAGTGATCTATAAAAGCCTAGTGCTTGAAACATTTCAGGGAAAAAAATGCCCCAACCTTTTATTCATCCAGTAAATCAAAGCCAGATTTCACATATGAGAAGTCTTTTCTTCTATGTCCTGCTTCTTATACTAGAGGCAGCTTCCACGTTGGCCTCACTTACTGTCAGAGCTTTATTTTATAGGGTAGAAGCAAGGAAGCCCCTGGATCCAAAACAAACCCGTACTTCCAGGCACAGGCAGGGATAACCCAATGGGCTGCTCTTACTTATCATAGCTTCTGGTCTGTGCTTGAAGGGGTGAATTGTTCTCCTCTGAGTTGGAGTAGTCCTCTCTCACTTGCTGCGTGGCTTGGAGGAGCGATCAAGTGATGTTTATTCCTTTTCTCTCCAATTGCTCACTTGGTTCTTCCACCTTCCGTACCTCGTTGGCTGTTAACCTGGTTTGTGGGAGTCCATGGTGATCTCCAGTTTTGTCCACTTTTCATTGCACTGTGGAGTTTGCAAGTTGAGCTTTCGGGGGCGCGTCCTCATGAGTGCACATGTGTAGTTTGCAGTGCTGCAGACCCATCTGTGGCACCGTAAACCCCACGCACTGCACTTGCAGGTGTTCGCCACACTGCTAATTAGCAGCAAAGTGGGGTTTTTTTTGTTTTTTTGTTTTTGACACTGGAAGATCCCACTGGGGTGTCAAAAAAAACCCCACACCACAAAAAAGCTGGGTGGTGTATGTGGCTGCAGCATGCACCACTTGAAACTGGAGCCTGGCTAGCCCGGCTCTGCGCACCTGAATCACCACTGCTGGAGCCCTGGGAGGCCTCCAGTACCCAAGGTAAAGCTCCTGGGGCCATCCCAAGTTCTGGCCGTAGCCTTCCCTACCCACCCGGGGCTATTTGGTGCACACCAGAGCGTGCAACTATGTGTTGCTACTCTTTGTCCCCAGGAAAAAGCACGTGCATGCTTGTCTGGATGTGTTTCAATAGTCCAAATCTTTTTGCTTTATCACAACAGACCCTTCAATCCCCACTAGAAACTAAATAAGAAGGATCTCCTCAGCTTATTTATACTGAAAAATCACTAGTGTTTTATGCATGTAGCCAAGGACAGAATTTAGCCCTTCATTCCATAGATTTCCCTAGCAATTGTGCACCAGGAATATTAGAGTTTACTTTTATGATTGCCTTTGATTGAATTTTTACCTGCTAGTTTGTCCACTGTCCTTGACCCATAAGCATTCACTTCTCCCCCAGTGTCTTTTCCTTTCCTTTCCTCCCTCATTTTCCATTATTCTTTGCTGCCTGAGCTGGCTGTGCTCTGGTTGCTTGGGGAAACATTAACATATCATGGGTTTGGTTTTGCACTCATTTTAATACAGCTGTGGGTTATCTTATTGGCTATTCTGCCCAAATGAAAACAGTCAGCACCGTTTTGCCCTATACACTGTCCTCACATTATAATCTTTGTCCAAAATGTCCTTTACAGCTTGGTTACTCCTTTCGCTCTGGCATCTCCGTGTCCTGCAACCTCTTTGACCCTCCACTGAACGTCATAGCACCTTGGCTGAGAAGCTCTGTAGTAAAATTCCTTAGCTTGAAAGCTCTGGCTTCTCCCATATTAAGGCTGTAACTGCAAGTTCCTTGCTGGCTTTCTTCTTACATAGCCCTAAAAATGCAGAGCCAAAGGTGGACAGGCCCAGACCCAGGGCTACCCCAGCTGCTCAGTAATTGAAAAATAGCACCCACTTGCAATAGCATTTGTGTGTGCAAATGTACATAAAATAGCTATGTGTATAAATCTCTCTGTGTTTGCATACACATTTTTAAATAAAATATACTAAATAGTATACAACAGTTCAGTTATAATTTGTATATGAAATAGCTACCATATATATGTGTTTATACGTGTGTGTGTATATACACACACACACATATATATTATTTATATATAGTAGCTATTTCATATATAAACATATAGTTGAACTGTTGTATGAATTCATATTTATATATGAACTTACATGTATTATTTTCACATCAAGTATGTGTTCAAAGTCTAGTGATGTTCATAAAAGGATACCTATTGATGCCAATAGACTTTGGATCATGCCTCAAATGAAGAAACTGAAGTCAGCAGCAGGCACTCAGGTCTTCAATATAATAAGATAACATGGAGTTTCCTGAAGCATAGGGGATGGATTTATTTTTCTAAAGACTCCCTCCATCAGAAGCACAGATTAGTACAGAACCACCAAAAAAGGGACTGAACATTTCAAGGAAATGCCTGCATGTTCTTCTTCTTCTTCTTTGAACCCAGAGGATGAAATGATCATCAGTACCCAGGAGGCAGTTTGGGTGGCAGGACAAAGACAGCTGGTTGCCAAGCCCTCCTTGATGTTTCCTTTCTGGCCTTATGTCAAAATGTGGGATTGAAACAGCAGACAGCCCTGCAGATTGGATGTGGAGCATCTACTGTCTGCTTAATGGGGCAGTTTGGCAAGAGCTGTCTGGTGTCTGACACTGTGAGGCTATAGAAAGCTTTAATTAATTAAAGCCAAGAGACTCTCTCAGGATTGCTGATACTTTATGTGGAAAACAATTTAATAGGACTTTTGGAGCTCTCCCTTCTCTCATCTCCCAGGCCCTACTTTGCTGGGATGAATGAGACAAATACAACATTTGAAAGGAGATGTTCATATATAGAAATTTATCTCTCCTCCTCCTCAGATATGCTCTTTGAGAGCTCAGCTGAGGCACTCACTCTTCTCTTCCCTTCTCCCAAGAAGATTACTCTTTATTACACTGGAATAGATTTACACTTGAGTATCTGAGATTCTTGAAAATGCATCCTCTCCAGCTAAACGATTAATCTCAACAGTCATTTATACCTTCCCACTGAATTGATCTGGCTTGTACGTATGTATGTTGTTGTCTTCACTCAGAAGCATTGAAGATATTGAAACGTATGCCATTGGCTCTACATTGCTGGCAGCTAATGAAGATTCTCCTTTAGCATGTGTTTTTGGAGCAGGGATTTTCTATCCTGTGGGTACATCTATACATACATTTAGGTACAACTAAATGTAATGCACATTAAGCTAGTGTGCATTAAGCAATTTTTGGCAGATGTCTACATGTGCAGGGACTTGGTGCTAAAGTTAGTGCCAAGTCACTGCAGCCCTGCCACGTGGCCCTGGTGGCTGGGCAGACCTGGCAATAAAGTTAGTGCTGGGTCACATCTACAAGTGTGTTAATGCGCTTCAACTAATTGTGCCTACATTTGATACCTGCTGGCGTTTTTATACATGTGAGCACCATAGCATTGGGCATTTATACAACTGTAGCATTGTTCCCAGCTACCTTTTAAGGAAGGAAGACTAAATCTTTTCACTGTAAGAAATATTTGAGGGCTTCCTGTGGCCTTTATTATGGGAGAGGAGAGATCAAGTGTTCCATTCTGGCTTTTTAATTCATGCTACCTACAGCTCTGAAAATCAATTACTCTGTCATTTCTTTTCCTTACCTGTTTTCCTGGCAAGCTATATTCTGTATAAAAAGAAGTTTTCTGGCAGTATAGAAAGTTGTGCAGATAAAAGAGTTTTCACTTATAAAAAATACATTTAAAAAAATATTTCTTCTTAACCTCCGAGATGAAAGTTTTTAAAAATGTTTGGTGAAATGAAAATGCTGGTTTTGGGGGTTTTTTTTAACTAGATGTTTAGTTGAACCTGAAACAAAGCCTTTTCTTTCATTTTGAAATTGTCTTGAGGTTTTTTTTTCTTTTATATTAAATAAAAGTACATTTTGTAACACAAGTTAGTTTTTAACTGAAAGTCAAAAGGTTTCATTTAAGAACGTTGAAGCAAAATGTTTATTTCTTTTCGGGATTTCCGTAAAATATCTTGGACTGAAAAAAACAAGGTTATGGTGAAATGAATATAATTTAGGAACAATTCCTTCATGAAACCTGAAAGATTTTAAGGAACAGTCTTGAGCTATCATTCATTTTATATTTAGTGATTTTTTTTTTTGTGGTGGGTCACACATTTCACACTACTTTTGTAACTTAAAAAAAATGTATTTCCTCCTATGATTCTTCATGTTCAACATCAGTAGCAATACTCATCTTACATCTTTCCTTCTGTTCCGCCTGGGTTATAGCCCCTCAAGGGAAAGCTTTAGGTATTGGACTTCTGAGGCAAGCTGCCTGCAGACTTACATGAAACATGCATTGAGGAAAAGGCTCCTTTTGTTTTTAAATCACAGTATCTTTTGTGGTATCTTTCACTGTGTTGGCCATCCTTGCCTTTCATGTGCTTGATTTTTTATTTTTCTTTTTAAATAAGAACAAAATGACTCGCTTAGCAGCTTCCCCCCTATTGTCTTGAATCAGAATGACAGCCTTTTTAGTGCAGTTCAGTGCAGGACACCCCAGTAACCTACCCACTTATATATGCCAACCTAAAACCTAATGGAAGCATGAATAGATGCATATTTTTAAGGACAGTCACTATATGATCCTTTATTATAAAATAGTTAGGAGAATGATGAGCTGTGATTATTGCTACAGATAGGTTTATGATGCCTAAATTATATAGATAAGTAGGGTGAGAAATTCAAGAATTCGGCACCTGCAATTAGAGATACATTTTCAACATGGCCCCTGGACATTACATAGGTATATTACAAATTTCAAGGGTATTGAATTCCTTTGGACATCAAGTTATTTATTCAGATGTCTAAATAGAAAATAATCTCACTGGAAAATCTAATCCCAAATGTGACACCCTCCCAAAATTTCTACTCTAGTCTACATTTTCAAAAGTGCTTAAGCAGTTTAGGAAACTAAAACTGATTTTCAAAGTGACCTAGACTTCAAAATCACTTAAAGCAGTTTGAAAATGGTATCCAAAATATGAGTCAGAAGACTATCAATGTTACTTTTTCTGCAGCCTTCCTCCCACTCTGGCCAAATTGCTTATTTTGCCACGTTTGATGTCTTCTGTCACCTACCTAGGAAAAGGACTATTATTTACTATTGGTTTGTGCATTTCATAGCTGTAGCAGGCCCTGACCTGCTTGAGGCCAGTAGTTATTGCTGCAATATAAATAATAGAGAATAATTCTTGAATGTGTTTTGCTTCTGAACACTCAACATGAGCCCTCCAAGCATAGACAGGGAAAAACCTTTCAGACAGGGACAATCTTTCATGGAATCAGAGGTCCAAATGAAGAGTAGAGATGTCTGATTCCTATTTTCACGTTTATCCGAGACCTTGAAACTCAGCTTTTCCATCTTATCCCTAAAGAGCACACCTTTATGGTACTTTAACATATTGCCAGTTAACCCACAGACTTTGTGAGCATCCAGAACCTAAGCATTTCTCCATCCAAATATACCTCTGGGCTTCATCTAGCAGGGATTTTTAGTGCGTACACCCCAAACATCTACAGGATTAAGTTCCTTTTGATGTGGAAGAAGCAGCTTTCTTTTCTACAACAGCCAAAGGATCAGAGTAGTCATCCTGGATCAGAGAGCGCCACATTCAGTTTTTGCACCATTCTGTAAGAAAAGTATTCAAGATTCATTAAGGAAGAAGAGCCAAGAAAGGTAATGATCTTGTAGCCAGTGGTTAGAATACTCACTTGACATGGAAGGGATTGTGGGCTCAGGTCCCTCAAAGGACTGTTTATGACATACATTTAATGGTTGTTCCATGTAAAATCCTTAGGCTATCTTTGAGCCCCAGGGATTTTTTTTTTTAAACCTACATGAGCATCCTATGCAGTAGGCTATGCTGTCATCCCCCCTTGAATGCTCTTTTTCTGGCCCTGTGAATCCTGAATTCTTTTCTGCATTGTGGCACAGCTCCAGTAGGTGTATAGGATGCAATACTGCCTCGCTCCAACCACGAAATAACCAATACACTACTTCTTACGCCACTCTGCAGGGAGATGAGAACTGAAGCATCTCTCATCATCAGAACATGTTCCACAGCAAGGCTATTGCATACAAGGGGGTGGCAATTCCCTTTCTTGCTATGTTCAAAATTAAAGAGGAACACTCACTCAGTTTCTGTAAGACAAATTGTAATCAGCTACTGTCAGGAGGGGCTGTAAGCTGTGGATCCCACGTTAACAGAGGTGTTTTCTTATAACCAGAATGAAGGGGGGTGGATTTGATACACTTTTGTCATTAGGGTTTCCTAATGGCTAGGGTTGAAAGGCTCCGTGATAAAACTTCTGATTTCAGTCAATGTGCATTAAGCCTACGGGCCATGTTGGATCACATTCTGAAGTACTTACCTCTCCCAATGCATTTTATAGGCATCTGATATGCCTGATTCAGGGCACTGTATTCCACTGCAGAGGGCAGATGTCTAAAAGCTAGATGCTGGGATGCCTAACATTCAGGCATCTACATCTCTCTTTGGATCTAACTGTGACTGATGAGGAGATAGGGACACGTTTCCCAGTGCGTTTAGGTCACCTAGATCTCTAGGACTGACCAAGCAGTGCTCTCAGCCTTATACAACCTTACACTAGTTAAGGCCAAGTCCCATTCACCTTACAAGAATAAACCCACTGGCCGTAGTATTCAGTGGGGTTTGGCTGAAGTTTTGAGCACAAAAAAAAGTTATTTTTTAATCCCAGTTCAATCACACAAACCTTCTTGGAACGTATTTATATTAGGATCCTACCACAATAATTTAAGATCATCCACAGGTGTGTTATGACAATAGAAAACAATGAAATGGCCCTCCTAGTTTTCTGGTGTTTTAATTTTAGATGATTAATTACAACGGTTGGAATATAAGAGCCCGAGGTGTGTTATATGTAAATGATGTTCAGTGACAGAGAAGAGCTCCAGTGAAGCTGGTGCTACATTCTTTGAATACAATTCAAAATCTGGTCTTTGATCTTTTCATTTCAGTCAAATAGTACTTAGTACCCTTTGGTTCATAGCAATTTGCAATCAGTGGAAGTGTTTACATGTGCATTTACTGTGCATTAAATTTACTGTGCAGTAAATTACTGCACAGTAATTGGGAATAGGCAGGCACAGAAGCGATGCATAGGGGGTGCACACAGGTGCACATGCATCCCCTGAGTGTGGCTGTGCACCCCCTGAAAAAAGGTGCCACCAACACTGCTGATGGTGACAGCAGGTGGTCACTGACCCTTGGTCAGCGCTCGCCACCCCCACTCCCCACTGCCAAACATGCTGCCAGTGGTGGCAGGAGCTCCTCTGGTTACCACTGCCATGTTCCTGCTGATCCCACCACCATCATCATGCCCCCTCAACCACCAGGGCCACGCACTGTTCATGGGCTGGCATCTACACATACAGGTGACCTGAGACTAGATTTAGTCCCAAGTCAGAACAGCCTGCCATGAGCCCCTGTGGACACTGGGAGGAGCTCCAGCTACTGGCCACATGGCTTCCATCACTTGGCAGTCATGTTGAGGCCATTTTAAGGGCCATGCCCACTGTCTTAAAGGCCATGCCCACCAGCACAGCTCTGCCCATCCCCTCCTCTGCCCAGAAGCTTCATGCCCAGCACAGGGCCAGCATACGGCAGCTCCCTCCCTGACTCCCCATGCCACCTCTGGGTCAGCCAGCTGGTGGGTGCACTGCTGGTACATCTGGACAGTTCCAGCAGCAGGCGGTGCTGACTTGGTTCTCACATCTCCACTGGGGCTGGTGGACTCTCCCCCACATCCAGATGCTGGCCCTGAAGAGGCAAGTGACAGAAGCCTTTTGTGAGAATTTGCATAGTTCAGAGATAAAATGGTCTGCACCAGGGGCTTTTCTTTACCACTGGGTTTGATGCCGTCCTCTGGGTTCGAAAGGCCCACCCAGCTCATGCAGCTGAGGGGACACATGCTGCCCAATAAAGTTCTGAACTGTGTCCCACTTATTTGCATACTGCAGGGTGGGGCTCCAGGGCCAGGGGAGTGCAGACAGGCCAGGCAGGGAGTGGGGGCAGGTCCTGGGGCAGGAACTGAGAGTGCCCTCCTCCCAGTGCAAGACTTACCACTTGTCCAGGGCTGGGGTGGCTGGTGGCTTGGCGCAGGGCTCCCCATTGGCATCGGCAAACAGCTACACCTGGTGTCTGTGGCCCACTTTGGTTGGCAGGGCAGTGCCTAGTCAGGGGCACCTCCTGGGGGAGAAGCTGGTGTTGCTGGCAGCTAGGGATATCATGGTTGGCCGCTCCTTGTGGCTGGGTGGAGGGGTGCAGAGCTGGCAATCCAGCTTCTGGCCAGGGCTCCCTGAGCTGCTAGTGGGTGCAGCAGCCAAGGAGGTGGGTAGGGTGGGGCACTGAACACCCAAGGGCACTTCACCTGAGGAGGTGTCATGCCTGGAGGGGTCAGGATGATGCTGAGGCTGTGCCAGGCCGCCCGTTAGTGAAAATCTCAGGTGTGCAGCCTGGGTCCTGGGGCACCAGAATGCTAGCATAGTCTTACGGACCCAACTGGACTGACAGTTGTGCTTGGCCACAGCCACTCCTTGTGCGTGAGAAGCCTTGACCTTTATGCAGCACTGCTGTGCCAACCAGGAGTGGCCTCTCTCATGCATCCCACCTGACACAACCTCACAAACATAGGTGGTCAAATGTCCTCCCTACGCAAACTGCCTCTGTATCTCTGCATCCCCCCAGAGGCCCATGAGGTCATGCATCTCCTCCTGGGTCCAGTTGGGGCCCCGGGTGCTCGGCTCAGGTATGTGCACATGGATAGGGCCAGCCCTCACCTCACCAGGGAGGACATAGTGGATCCTCCCATGCCAGCTTTTGGGCCCCTGTGTGGCTGTCCATGGACAGCGCTCAGAAGCACTCAGCAGAAGGTCATAGCCAGGGACTGGAAGCTGTGTGGCAGAGGCAAGTGTGCCACAGCATGTGTGCACTGTTGCAAAGGCAGAAGACAGTGCCAGGGTGTGCAGAAACAGGAAGCTGGGGCTGCCCTTCTGCCATAGGCAGCCAGGTAGGAGCTCCAGGGAGTTCTGAGGTATGGGCAGTCTGCAGCCCTTTACAACAATCACCTATGGCAAGAAGCAGCTCAGGGTAGTGGACAGGATGAACAGCAGCAGTCTAGGTCCTGTCCAGGGGGCACACAGGGCTTGCAGTCCCCCAGTTCCTGTGCAGTGTGCCCCAGGGCACAGAATAGCTGCAGGCTTTTATACCCTACAGCTGGGGGCTGCCAGAGAGCATCCCAGCCCTGGGGGAGAAGAGGGGGCCAGCCAGGAGCCCTGGAGCCAGCCAGAAGTCCTGGCCCTCTAGTGGCTGGGCCGACCCAGCAAGAAGGGCCACTGGTTACTGCACAGTATTGCATCTACATGTGTGTTATTGTGCAATAACTAATTGGCTATAAATTTGATACCTGCATGATGTAGGTATCAAATTTACATGCAAGTCAGTGTAAGTTACTGTAGTTACTACTAAGTATGGGTGTGCATGTGTAGACACGTGTCCACAGTGCACAGTAATTTATGTTACTGCACAGTACATGTGAATGTGTAGACATGCCCAGTAGGTCTGTGACAGGTCCTGTTATATAAAGAGAGCATTTTGATTGCCTACCAAACTATTTATTTTAATTCAAGTCCTAATTGCAATTTCTAGAATACGAAAAGGCTTAAATAAAATGGATACTCATTTCAACCCGCCATTGGCACATTTGATACTCTTCCTAGTTTACTACACATTAATTGTTATTCTAACCTCAGAGAAAGCTTTTACCCATCACTTCTGTGAGGGAAAAAATAGCTCTTGCAACATTCTCATCTTCTCAGCTGATGAGTGGATTATAAGGAGGTTTAAAACTCTTCTTTGTTAAATAACAGGTAGAATGTGAAAAAAAACGAAAGCTGTGTTTTTGAAAATTTCCATTTAAAGATTTTTCTGGCAAGGAAATATTTATATCTTCCTTTCCCCACTAGATGTCATCATGTATCTATTCTAGTGTAGATATAGGATGCCATGAACCCACACAAGTTGTGATGTGATCCATCTGCCAATTTTCAGCTGTTCTCCTAAGGGCTGGTGCTCTCTCTAAATGACCAGACAACACCCTATAATAATGATAAGAACAACAACAGGGACAGCAAACACTTCAGCTTGATCATTTATATAAATAAAACCCATCCCAGACAACACCTTTCTTTTCCCCATGCTATACACTTAGGCCTTATGACCGAATTAAAAGCCACCACTTCATGTGCCCTGAAAACCCAATCCTCATAAAGTCTTTTCTGAAACATAGCCAGACATATTTTTAAAAAAGCTGAGTACCCAGAAGCTCCCTTCATCTTCATGATAGGAAGATTTTTTTCTATTTTTTCCATTGACAGCTGCTGAAAACATTTTAAAATCTGGCCTCTCCAGTTAAGCACTTAATTGAAAAATCGGTACCCTTTTGAAAATCTGGCCTCATGTTTAAGAGCCTGAATGGGGGCTGTTAGGTGTTGTGCTCTTTTGCAAATATGACTCGTAGTAAAAAAGCAGTATGCCTCTACCAGAATGTTTTTGTTACAGATAAAACCAAGACCTGGATCTTTGCCTGATGCACTAGATTAAATGATATTTTTGCCAGTGATTTCACTGAGGGTTTAATGTGTGGGATTCCAGTGACTGAGGAAAGATAAAATGGCAATGGGAAGCTCGTTAGATTCCTTAAATAATCATGTTCAGATTTTGAGAAAAAAACATTTAAAATGTGAAGTCCAGACTCCTGGGGATGCACTTTAAACATCCCAGATACTAGTGTGTCTTGGCTAACAATTTCCTGTCCCTTATTGTGGGCAATGTTGAGTTCATGTTTTCTTCTTTACTTTTAAGTGGTTACACAGCTTTATCTCATTGAGCTTGGCCCAAGTTGGCCTGTCATTTCTGTTTATATTAGAGTTTTGTAACTTAGAACATTAGTTAACAATGGGGGGGGGGTTATACTTCTTTCATTGTTGCTGCTCTGAAGTATTTCAGGGTTTCAAGGACCTCAATAGCTTGGCCCAAGTTGGCCTCTGATTGATATATATGACTCTATCTATCTATCTATCTACACAGCAGAGGTGGGGGGGAGGGATTGTGTGTGTATATACATATACACACACACACACTCACACACACCATAGCCCTGCCCCCTTGCCAGCCCCCCCACCTCTGCTTTCCCCCCCACCCGCTGTGCTGACCTCAGCCGAGGGAGCGGGGCCATTGGGGGGGTCTGTTTTCTCCCTACCTGCCCCCACCATGGGTGAGAAGCCGGGGGACTGGCAACGAGGCCAGGCTGGGGCATTCGCTGCATTAATTGGTTGCTGGGGGAGGCCTAGAGTAGGGGTCCATTCCCCCTTTGTCCACCCCCTGTGCCCCCGCCTGCCAGGCTGGGGAGCAGAGGCTTTGCTTCCTCAGCTCTGTGACAACCCCAAACCAGGGCCGGCCTGACTCAGCTGGAGCAGAGGACTCCTGGCAGAGGCTAGCTTGCATGCCCTGTGAAAGACAGTTAGCCAGGCCTGCAAAGCATCTGGACATGCTGAACGACTGCAGCCTAACTTGAGTTAGGAGGGGATATGGAACAGAAGTTCGATAGAACAGCCTAACCTAAAGTGATTTAGTCTGATAAAACATCCATCCAGGTCTTTAAACCATATCCTGCCATTTTGAAATGCAGCTACATGCACTGAACTTCTGTTTTGTTACAGACTTAGGCCAGTTGATACCAGTTTATGTGTAGTTGCTGCTCCCAGCCTAAAAGTTCAAAGTTTATACAGAAAAGGAATTGCTGTGTT
>NW_017729024.1:174347194-174360811 GCF_001723915.1 Gavialis gangeticus | reverse complement strand
AAAGTGATTTAGTCTGATAAAACATCCATCCAGGTCTTTAAACCATATCCTGCCATTTTGAAATGCAGCTACATGCACTGAACTTCTGTTTTGTTACAGACTTAGGCCAGTTGATACCAGTTTATGTGTAGTTGCTGCTCCCAGCCTAAAAGTTCAAAGTTTATACAGAAAAGGAATTGCTGTGTTTATGATATAAAAGGAACCCACCCTTTGTGATATAAAGTAAGCTTATGAACTGTTTGTGATGGGAGCGTTACCAGATCTACTATTTCTAGTTGTTCATTTGTGCGGCTTTTTTTTTCTTTAAATCAAAAAACATTCACAGGTTTTTCTATCTATGACCTCTCTTATTTATAAAGGTCAAACTCTCACACTTTTATATGTTTAATAAAATATGTTTTATATTTACTCCTTTCTTAAAGGAAAAGACACATAAGGGAAAAAAAGACCTTGGGAAAAAAGGAGGGTGAGGGGGAAAGGAAAAATTAGAAAAAAGGGAAAAGCAAGCTTTGCTTAAAAACCTGTCTGATCATAAACAAATGTCATTTTTCCACCCTAAAATGTATCCTAGTGGGGGGCTTTGAGGTGCTTTGGGGAAACGGGAAGCCAGTTTAAGGGTTAACAAAAGTTGATGGCTTTATATTAGCACTAATCACTTTGCTAACTAATTATAAGATAACTACTTTACAAACACACCCTCCACACAGTAAAATCCAAATAAATTTGAATAATATTTATCCCTGTGTTCACCAGATAGCATTCACCACCTCAAAATAATGACCAAAAATCCCCTGTGCTGAACAGAAAAAAAAGTCTTTATTTGCTTAGACAGGTTTAAAAACCATTGTGTAAAAACTTTTACTGACATTTCTTTTTTGCTGATAAGCCAGTGCAGCACAAAATGTAATTGACTGATGGATCAGCACCAGGAGAACTTTAAAGCTGTTAAAAGGAGTGGAAAAATCCCAGATTAGCTTAAACTAGTTTTTTATGTTATTATACAATGCTTTGTTGCTGGGACAGGAGTCCTCAGACCCTTGTATCATAGGCTGTTACTTTTATTTTATTTAGCTATTTCTAAAAGCACAAGCAAAGCAATTGGTTTGCTGCTTCCTGATTTTTATAGATTTAACTTTGCTTTTTAATTAGTTTTAGGCAGTTTAATATGCACTCTTAAGATCCTTGGCTTATTCTGTCAGTTTAGCTTTTTTCTTTTCTTTGACATATCTATTCTGGCAGACCTTTACCTTTGGTCTCTCGGCTTCGGTCTTGGGGGAGGCGGCAAACAACCTATTTGCTATGGAGGAAGGTTATCACACTTGCATTACTAATTTAACGTGTTTAATCTTGTTGATACATTCAAGTGCTTTAATGTTTTTATATGCTAGTTACAAGTCTTTTTAATGTATTTGTTGATGTTAATCACCACTTAGTTCAGTTACCTTACATATATTACTTAGTGGGCACGTCTACATGTGCATTAATGCTCCGTAGTTACAGCTCATTAAGTTTAGTACCTGTAATAACAGGTACTATTCAATACGTAGTAACCAGCACTACTGCACAGTAGCATCAGCGCTCGCCTTCTTAGTGACTCTGATGTGCAGTAGACTAATTCTACTGTACATTAGCCCATTAGCACAGCTTTTGTCAGAACGGACTGATGCACAGTAGAATTAGCCCAGTGAGTATTTAGCATCTCATGTAGACATGCCCACTTTCACCCCTTTTATTCCTTAGTGACTTACAGTTTGACCATTTCCCTACCTTTCTCTCACTTTTGTGCACAGTTACTGGAACTCCTGAGCCCATTGCCCCCATACTTTGATCCCACATCACCTGCTATTCTGCATTAGCTGGACAGCCTATAGGGCAGTTTTATTCTAGTTTCCCAAAGTCTGGAGATTCTAAACTTCTGTACCAGATTCCAGTTTATATTGAGCAGTGATGATCTTTTCCCTGTAACTTATTATTTATCGGCCTTTTTAAGTGACCTTCATTTCTGTTTCAACCTACTCTTTAACTTCACTTCAAAATTTTTCAGTGAAAGAATGCGTACTTTATTGCTTCAGCCATCAAAAACTTGGGCTTATTTCCCTTAACCACATTTACATCAAAGAAACAAAGTATAAAACTCCAAAGGTTTTGCTGTTCCACCACTTCCTCTACATTTCTGACACGCAAAGACTTCCAAAATCCTTTGGGTTAAGCTCAGAACTGAACCAGTGTCTTTTATCACTTTGAGCGGGGTCACTGCCCACTTTACCCCATCCAAACATCCCAGCTACATAGGCAACCACTTACTAATCCCTTTTCTATATCCCCAGTTAAGATCCTTTATCAAAGTATGATATAAACTTATGAGATCAGAGTGCCATTGATGTGGCACTTTTATCTAGAACAAAAGGCAAGGGGGGCTTATCCTAAGACTAGAGGAATCCAATAACTTACAGGAAAAGCTAGGCCTGACTCAGCTGCTAATTAATTAACAAAGCCCATATATCTAGGTCAAATTCACTAAAATCCTGTCCAGGCTGAAATCAAAGCCTCTATCATGCAAATCATTATTTTCAACAAAAACATTTTATCTATTTATTAAATGTATATAACTCCTTCCCCAGAAAACCCCAGAATGCTTTACTATAAGAAACCCCCCCAAGGTAAACTATGAAAATAAAGTATTAACAAGGAGTAATATGCAGTAAATAAACTCATCAAATACTGCCCTAATACAGAACCCCTCCTACCAAATATCAGCCCAAATGAAGAAGCCTGATACACTTCCTGAAGATACCCGGGCTTGGGCTGTGACAAGCCTCAAGAAGGAGGGGGGGGGGGTCCCAGAGACGAAGGAGAAGTGCCAAGAATGATCCCCCTTTATGTTTTGTCCAAGAGTTTGGTGCACTCCTGGTAATTACAGGAGGTTGCTCTTGGCTGACCTTAGGGATCATGATGGCATGTCAGGGAGAAGGGTAGTCCCTTAGGTATGTAACACTATACTTAACGCCAGCACTTTTAGAAGACATACGGGAAGAACAAAAGGACGCAAAGGGAAAGCAAGCACCTCGTCAGCACACCCACCAAGAAGGGGGGGGGGGGGTACTCTTAACTTCCTGAAAATGCCAATACTGATCTTTTTTTTCAACTGTGCTGTTCTGGAAGTGCTCCAATCACTGCTCTGATTCTTGTTCCCAGAGGATTAACTGAGGATACACCTATCTGGCACAGGTGTAACTAGCTATTTCAGCAACAGGGGCAGATATGCCCCAGAGCAAGGTGGAGAGTTTCTGGCTGATGCTGCCATGGTATGGCCTCTTTCACGGCCACCACTGTGGCACCCCTATGAATTAGCACTCTGTCCTAGTTATGCTGCTACCATCAACCAACTTCTGCTCATTTGATTGTTTTCTCTTTTATTTTGTATTTAAGTGCTTACATTGCTGTAAGCATATTGTGCTCATCCTGAATTGGCCTCAGGATGAAGCCCTGAAAGGCTTTGGAGCAGCAATGCTGACACTGAAAGAGCTCTCTGAAAATTTAAATTGAGGCTAAATTTAAAAATCCCTAATGATTATGGTTATGGTAAAGCTTGGAAGTAAGAAATCACATACATCACCTTAACATAGCCTGGTAATCGAGCAGCACACAGTCCCAGGACATGCTTCAAGTGGGAGATCTCAAATTCAAAATCCATTTTTATACTATTGTGTTTGCTTAGCATAAATTATTTAATTGCTCATAAACCTGTTAATATATATCAACACCTTACTAATAGATTAAATCCCTTATAACACAAAAAGCGGCATTATTGTCAGTACATTTGCAAGTACATTTTAAATCTATTAGTTTCCAAATTCCATTGTTAGCTTTGCATCCCTTGTATTTCAAGAACATGCAGTATCAGTCCTATATTCTCAGGGTCAAAACTGACATTGGGTTTATCCTAGGTCTGATTGTCTCTGGTTTTGACTGGTGTCAAAGCAGATGCAAGACAGTCATTTACACAAGCAGCTTGAATGACAATGAACTCTAAACAGCCTGGATTGTCCCAGGAAAGATTGTTACTTCACAGGTACTTAAGGTGGGGCAAAGGGATTGTATGTCCATAGGATCCCAGAGTAAAAGGCTTTGTCCTGGGAAAAAATGTCTGATGACTATTTTTAGCCTCAGTATCTTAGCAACTCAGCCCTATTTTTGCTTCACATAATTAATTCATCCTATTCTTGCATTTATCCCTCAATTTGTAAATTTTAGCCTAGCCTGACTCTTAGGCCCCCTCTACACATTACAGATATTGTGCATTTAACTGGTTAATTGCTCAATTATGTGGATACCAGCTACATTTGCAAAGTACTTATCACATGATAAAAAGCTCCAATCAGGTATAACGTTTGACCTCAACAATATGTGTGCTAACTTTATAGCTTGTTGCTACCAAGCTTTAATTTGGACATGTAGCAGGGTCTCCCCTGCAAATGGGACTCCATCAACTGACAGGGCTCCCAGCCACAGGGGTGTAGCATGCTCAGTGTAAGCCCCCTGAGCCCTAGGGATCATGGCTGCTGTGTTCCCTAGGGCTTGGGGGTGCCTGAAACCCACAGGATCTGGGGAATGAGGAATTCACAAACCCCAGGGCTTGGGAGTATGTGACATCCCCAGCCCTAGGGATAATAGCTGCTTTAATCCCCCAGGGCCCATGTGTTTCCCCCCCCCCCACACACACACGAGATGTGGATTTCACCTGCCTCAATCCCCATGGCTCAGGGGTTTCATACACCCCTGAACCTGGAAGACTGTATCTTCCATGATCTGCTAGCCCTGGGGGTGCATGGGGCATCCCGGTGGCTGTGATCCCCTCATCTAAGGTGGCTTCCAGCCATGGGACCTTGCTGCTGGCTGGTGCAGGGGGAGCCCAAGATAGGCTCCCCCTGTACCACCAATGAGGAAGGATGGGATCTAATATGTAATCCCACAGTCATTCCTCCTGCCATGCACATGTAACATGGCAGAAGGTGTGTTTGTGTGTATTGAGCATTAGGTCCCATCACACCTTTACCTGCACATGTAGACGGGGCCTTGTTTACTTAAATCCTTGGCTTCATTAATACAATATCAATACAACACACACACAAACACACTATACAGTTAATTTTCTCTTAAAAACTACTTGGACAACACCGGCATTTTTCACATGGTGTGTAGACTGTATAGCCTTCAGACAGTTATAACATATCTATTGTCATCATTCTCATCATCATGTAGGCCCTAGAGATGCTCTTAAACTAAATGAGTAAAATCTGAGACACAATCCTGGATGCTCCATGGGCCTTCAGAGTCCAATTTGTTTTCAGTTGTAATTTGCTTGGGTGCAGTACCATATGAATGGGGCTCTATTGATTCTGTATCAGTGGTTAAGCTATGGCCACCTCCCCTCCAGATGTAGTGTGGCCACTTCCAAACAGTGCCATTCAGCTTACCATCCTTTCAGCAGATGTTCAAGGTAGGGGCTGGTCAATATGGGAAGTGATTTCAATTGGTCAATGCTGGGAGAAAATTCTTATTTCAGGAATTTTCTGGGGACCCTAGATCCCATCCTCAAAATCTGGGACTCTTGGGGAAAGTTTTAGAAAGTTTGTCCCTGTACCTAAGACATGGGAATTCAAGGCAACTGCCTAAGGGTACCTATGTACAAATAAACAGCTAAACCTGATAGGGATGGGGGATTCATCTAGGTAGGAAAAGAGGTAAATTTTCCAGGTTAAAGCAGATTTACCTGTGTCAAGAGGCTATGTCAGCTTTTTTTTTTCCCTCAGCTGTGGTTTTCTCCATTTGTCTCTGCCGAGAGATTATACTGAAAAATACTTTAACTATACTGAAGACAACTGCTTATACCAACACGCTTAAGACCAGTAATTCTAATGGCAGCATTAGAGCTAGCAAATCTACTTTGTTTCTAGGTCAGTTTGGGAGACTAATGGAGTATCCATCACTGTATGAAATCCAATTAAATTAATCTCAACTCTCCATGCACAAAGAAAAAGAAGCTGATTCCATCCCCTGAGACTGCTTAAGACTTTGATGACAGCTATGGAAAATTAAAAGCAACTGTTTTGCATGTGTGGAAATTTAAGCCATACACTGAATATCAATGGGATGTCTAAATTTTGGGTAGATGAAAAGGGATAAAGGACTACCATAGGAAAGGAAGTTAGCCTGATGGGCATAGAGCTAGCTAGAACTATTGAGATATAGTCTGTGTATCACAGGCTGAAGATGTGCTACAACA
The DNA here is from genome assembly GCF_001723915.1 of Gavialis gangeticus. Lineage (NCBI taxonomy): Eukaryota > Metazoa > Chordata > Crocodylia > Gavialidae > Gavialis > Gavialis gangeticus. The sequence continues at coordinate 174,354,525 of NW_017729024.1, read as the reverse complement.
GAGTCCAGATTGGGAATGTTAGAATACCCTCCCCAGTTGCTATGGGCATCATTAATCTCTAAGCACTAAACTGTCATTATTCGTTTCTATGTTTTAATCCCCAAAGTGTTCTCTTTGAATTTCCAATATAACTTAATAGCTCTTGGAAAGCCATAGAACAACCAACTCTTTCAGAGGTACATACGTGTGGGCCTGCCCTTGCAAGAATTAAAATCTGTTTGCATGAAATAAATGTGGAATGACAATTTTGCTCTCCACTGGTGGAAGATGCGTGCAAGAATCTGATGGTCCAGACTTTATGTCCTTACATGTTTCCAGGAATAAAAGAAGCAATCAAATAAACAACCCCCCCCCCAATAAATAAATAGAGAAAAATATGAACTAGATGCCAGTGTGATGAAGTAATAAGTAAAGCTAACCACACTCTTTCTTGCATCAGCAGACGCATCACGAGCAGGTCTAGGGAAGTGATAATTCCCCTCTATGCGGCATTGGTGAAGCCGAAGTTGTAGTACTGCATCCAGTCTTGGGCGCCACACTTCAAGAGAGATGTGGATAACCTGGAGAGGGTTCAGAGGAGGGCTACTTGTATGGTTGAGGGCCTGCAGGTAAGACCCTATGAAGACAAACTAAGGGACCTGAATCTCTTCAGCCTCCACCAGAGAAGGCAGAGAGGTGATCTTGCGGCTGCCTACAAACTCATCAGTGGAGTCATCAGGGACTAGGGGACACTCTGTTTATCAGGGCGCCCCTCAGGGTTACCAGAAATAATGGCCACAAACTCAAGGAGAATAGATTTAGATTGGACATAAGGAAGAAATTCTTTATGGTGAGTGTTGTCAAAATATGGAATGGGCTCCCAAGGATGGTGGTGCTTTCCCTTACCTTGGAGGTGTTCAAGAGGAGATTAGACAGGCACCTAGCTGGGGTGTCTTAACCTCAGCACTCTTTCCTGCCTGGAGCAGGGGGTTGGACCAGATGATCTACCAGGTCCCTTCCTACTCTAGAAATCTATGAATAGGAAGCCAGTCTGACATCAAAACTTTTTTAGGCTCATGTCTTTGTACCAAGCCTCTGAGAAGGTGAGCAGCAGCATTTTGCATGTGTTAGAGTCAACAGTAATTACCCTGAATTTGGAATTTGGTTTATACTTTGGTTTGGGGTATATCAGAATGGGATGAAACTCCTCTGAGTGTTTTGTAGATTAAAGATGCTCTAGCAGTTTAGATGCTACCTTCAAGCTTGAGAAATTATAGTTTAATTTCCTAATCTACAGTAGTTTACTTTTGTCTCCCAGGGCCCATCTTATGTGAAATGAATTCAAAGCAATACACTGTGGCACAGCTTATACTGGAGTTTATTGCTCCCGGGCGCAGTGTTTCCATGTGTGCCCAGGACTGCAGCACATTGAGCCAGGGAGGTGCAGCCCCAGCTGGCACAGGGCTTGGGAGGGGGTCAGCTTGCCAGCCCAGGACTGCTCCTTCCTGTGTACTGCAAAAGGACTGGCTGGGGCACAAGGGTACTACAGAGAGGGTCTAGCCAGCAGGCAGCCCTGCACTGTACACTCTCATGCCCCAACCAGCCCTGGTCACCATCTACTCCTTCATGCCCCAGCCAGTCCCAGTCACCGTCTACACGTGCACTGCAGCAGAGTAAATAACTCCGCTGTAGGATAATAGTTGTGTCAGGCAGTACTATCCTACAGTGGAGTTAATGAGCTTACTCCAGCCTAATAGCACTGCATGTGTAAGAGCCTAATGCTTTACTGCAAAGCTAATTGATGTCTCAGTTCCCCATCTGTATACATAATGGGGGGATAGTACTCTCCAACTTTCATGGGTTTGTGAGGATAAATACAATAAACAGTTGTGAACTTTTCAGATGACACAGGTGTATTTATTGTCAGCTACTTTTCATAGTAGAGCCAGTTTTCAAAGTGGCATAATATTGCACTTTACATTTTAAAGATCTTCCCTGCTCTGCCCCACCCCCCAAAAGCCATTATATATTGCTAGTTTTGGAAGCTGGTGAGCAAAACATTTGATGAGCCCAGTTTCTATTGGGAAATGCAGGTTTATCGAGATACTTTGCAAAATGGTGTCCAATTCAGGGAGAAAAAAATATATATTAAAAGGAAAGGGGGAAAAATAAATAAAAGACCCTGCTCTGAAATGTTTAATCAGTTTGGGAACAAAGAGGCCCTCCTTTCCTTCCCTTCCCTTGTCTCCCCTCCTCTCTGTATAAGTTCTTATTAGAGGCTTAGCAACATAATACTTGGATACTTTTCAGTAGCGCATTAAGCAAGATGATTACACTTCTGTCATATGTTGTTTTCTCTTTCCTCATCTCCCTAGGGAGAGAAGCATATGCCGTGAAGCATCTCATTTTTCTGCAGTGTTCAATTCTCACTGGAGTTTCCTCCGTAATGAAGGCATCATGCTCAGGAATAATGAATTACTGCAGTTTAGGTTTGGGGTGGCAAAGGTATAGCTGAGGCCAGATCATCATCTCCGAGGATGGGACACAGACTGCTAGCTGTCTTAATTTGTTTTTAATCATGTAGAAACACTTTTTCATTCCAAGCTTTATTATATTTAACTCTATATGTGAGTGGGCATGCCTACATATTTATTAATGTGCCTTAGGTACTGCGCATTTAGTTATTTCCTTAATAAGGGACTAACTAAATGCACAGTACCTAAAGTTACTGCACATTAGTTCCAGCATACAGTTATTTAGTGATGTTTACTGCACATTAGCCTAATAACACTACACAGTAAGCTAGTAGCACAGTTTTTGCTGTGACACACTCCTGCACAGTGCTATTAGGCCAATGCTCAGTGTCTTGTGTAGACATGCCCAGTATAATATACAGTGTGTTTATGTATGTGTGTGTGTGTATATATTTTTAATAATAATACATTATTAAATATTCTCCAACTATGTAGTTGGTCTAATAAAAGATATCAGATTCACCCAAAGACCCTTGTCTGCCTATGTCCTTAGACCAACATGGCTACAACCTATACCCCTGTATATATATCTAAAATATAAGATAACAAAGGTAACATCACAACTAAATGTTTTGATCAATCTAATATTATCATTTTAAAATTTCCTTTATGGAAAATTTTGAAGCTTGCAGGTTCATTTTGGCATGCAATTTTATGAAACTTTCCATATTTTTATGCTGCTCTGATTTAGTTAATCTGTAAAGTGCAACTCTCCCCTGGATTCTAAACCTAGCCAAATTTTGAAATCTTTATAAAATGGAATTCCCCTCCTCCTCTTGGCTCTGTTCCACATCAGGCAGATTCTTTTCTACTTTTCAGATGATCTGTGGCTTTATTTTTGTTAGATATTTCTTAAAAGAGCCTTAAAAAAATAAACTTCCCCCCTGCACAACAAGTGCTCTTGAAATACCAAATAGCCTTTGCCAAGCAAATAAAGAGATCAGTCCTGATGAAGCTCTGTACTGGATAGAGTTGCTTTTTGCAATCTGTTCTCATTAATTGCATTTCTGAAAACAAAAGTCCCAACTGATTACTTGTTTATCATCTACCCTAATAACCACAATACTGACAAGTTGGTCTCAAGAGGCCTTGATTCTATTCCAATGAACTGCTGCATGACTATAGGCAAGTCTCTTCCCCTCTCTGTGCCTAATCCCACCCTTTGTCTTGTTAATTTAGGGTATGATTCAAAATGATACAGTAGGAGTCTATATACTTAGGCATTGTGATGCCTAAATATTAAATTCCTTGCTCCAGACAGCAATTAATTTTGTAAAGGGTAGATGGCTAGAGTCCATATACAGTTATTGGCAAGACTTGAGGTTTCTAACAGCGATTTGTTTTGGTGGTAGGCACTCCTCACAGATAAGAGGGAGAGCTACATGTTTCTGAAGAGCTATTCAGAAAGCGCAGAGAAGCCTAGACTCAATCAATAGGAAATGAAAAGCACAGGGGTATGCCTGAACTTGGGAGTGAATGTACCTAATTTACACTGACCGTTAGGAGCTTCAATTTATTGCTGTATGCACACACACAAGCACGCTCACCCACTTACCTGCAACATGTGGTTAAGGCTAAGGGACTTCAGGGTTTTGCCATAATAAGGACCTAGACTGCAGCAGCTGGGGTGGTAACTGCAGACGCAGGCAGTACTGATTACTGAGGATGGAAGTGGAGGGGCCAGATGACTCACTCGCACAATATATGAGGCTCTGAATAGTGGACCTGGGAAGAGAGGAAGGAGGAGAGATCAGTAGCTGGACCCAGAGGGGAGGAAGCTGCCAGGAGCTGCAGCAGTGAGAAGTCCACACACCAGAGAGAAGTGGAAGTGGTAGTGGTGGCTGCATAAGAATAACAGAAGGCATTGTATGGAGAAACAAGCTAAATTCCCAGACTTTTGTGTGTCTTTGCTTTACTTCTGATGGCAATACTAGTGTAACTACTTCCGGTAGCGTGTACCCTGGCAGAGCACATCGGACTGCCACTCATGAGCACAGCTGAGCCTTGATTCTGGGAAGTGGCTTAAAACTGCACAGAGACTGAGAGGGGAGAAAGAGCAACCCGGAATAGAAACATCATAGGCCCATTCAGAGGGCATAGGCCCATTCAGTGCTCAGCCAGGAGTTGCCTGCTGATGCAGATTCACAGATTCATAGATTTTGAGGCTGGAAGGGACCTTGGAAGATCATTGGGTCCAGCCCCCTGCACCAAGCAGGAAAGATAACTGGGGGTCAAGTGATCCCAGCAAGGTGACTGTCTAGTCTCCTCTTGAAGAGTAGGTGGATTGCACCACCTCTGGAAGGAGCTTATTCCACAGTCCGCACACCCTAGCTGTGAAGAAGTTTTTCCTAATGTTGAGCCTGAAACGGTCTTCCAGAAGTTTGTGATCATTACTCCTGATTTCCCCCAAGGGTGCCCTGGTTAACAGTTGCTCACCAAGCCCTTGATGTATACCCTTGATGTAGTGGTAAGCTGCTATCAAGTCCCCTCTCAGCCTTCTGTTTTTCAGGCTGAAGAGTCCCAGGTCCCTTAGCCTTTCCTCCTATGGCTTGCCGTGCAAGTCTCTAATCATATGGGTGGTCCTTCTCTGGACTCTGTTGAGCTTTACCACGTCCTTGTTGAAGTACAGTGCTCAGTACTGGATGCAATACTCCAGCTGCAGTCTCACCAGTGCCGAGTAGAGTGGAAGAATTACTTCCTTGGTTTTGCTGGAGATGCATTGACTGAAGCATGCCAGAGTATTATTTGCCCTGCTGGCACACATTCAGACTATAGTCTATTATTACCCCCAGGTCCCTTTCATTCATAGTGCTGCTCAATTCAGCATTGCCAAGCCTATAGGCGTGTAGGTGGATTTTGTCCCCAGATGGAGCACTTTACATTTCTCAACATTGAACTTTATTTGATTCCGATCCGCCCAACTCGCTAGCCTGTCTACGTCTGCCTGCATCTGCAGCATATCTTCAAGCATGACCATGCTTCCCCATAACTTGGCGTCATCCATGAACTTAGCCAGTGAACTCTTTACCCTTGCATCCAAATCAGTGATAAAGATGTTGAAAAGCACTGGATAAACATTGACATCGCCCAGCTTGGTAGCCGAGAGCCTGGGATAGGCTACATTGTGCCTAAAGCCTATGGCCAGAGCCACAAGGCACAGCTAGAGTAATAGTGGACAGAGGCAGGCAGTGCAGACCCCTGTCCAGACAAGGACCAAATACCTCAGAGCCTGTTCCACTGGGGAGACTGTCTTTAGTTAGTATATTCCATCCAGTCATGGCAGGTGAGACCTCTGACAATGACAAATCTACAGCTGAAGAGAGGCAAACAGTGCAGGAGGACCAAGGGGATACAATACATGAGGGTACAATAAGGAATTATGCACCTAAGCAAGCTACTGAAATTTTGACCATAGGAAAAGGGGATACATTGCAAAATTTCCAGCCCATTTTCGTTCTTTTTGACATCTAAAGAGAAGACAGTTGAATTACTGCTGTGCTTCTTAAGAGGTGACTGCCTAATACTTCTCTTCTACTCGGGCAAGGAGTCTAACATGTTGAGGACATCTCCCAGTCTACACTGGAACAACTTTGTGGCCCAATACTCAGTAGAATTTAAACTTTTTTATTTATTTTAGTGCAAAAATCAGAAAAAAATATATTGGAAAAACTCAGATTTTACTTAGAAGAATGTTGATTTTTGTGAAAACCACAATTTCTGTGAGGAGGAGGATAGCAAAGGAAAATCCCCCAACCATCTCCCCTGTGTTTTAATAGGTTTGTGTTAGGGTTTTAGCCTATAACTAAGCACCTGCTTGGCAAAAGGAATTAGTTCATACTTTTTGTGGCTAAGGATTTCAATTAGCAAGCTGGCTGCAAAGCAGGAAGAGGGCTCTTTAACAGTGAAGTGCAATACATTAGTTATCAAACATTTAATATCGTCTCTGCTTGTGTGGACAAAATATCAGGATGAATTTCTCTTATCCCTAAAGCTGGCTAGATCCTGATAGGAACTGATTTGCAGCCTTTAAAGGGATGTTTCATTTGGCACCCACTTGGTATGCAAAAAGGTTGTAGAGAAGACCTATAGCTGATGAAACATGGCATTATTATAATTAAAGAAGTAAGGAGAATGACAAGGTGTTTCCATTCCTTCAGGGTCATTTCTGTGGCAAAGTAAAAAAAAAATCATTACAGAACAGGAGACATAAGATAAATATCTGCAATGACAGAAAAGACAAAAGAAGCTGTTAGTAAAATGAGATGTTAATATGGGTTTGCTGGTGAGTACCTACACCAAAGCTAATCCTGAAAAACTTTATTTTACCACATAAACCTTAGTCTCAGGAGTGGTTACTCTGGAATGGTCACTCTCAATTTATATCAATGTAAAAATATACATGTAAATAGGATTTAGATTTCATAGACTTCATAGACATTATGGCTGGAAGGGACCTCGGAAGATCATTGAGTACAGCCCCCTGCCCCAGGGGCAGGAAGTCAGCAGGGATCATAGGTTCCCAGCAAGATAACCATCCAGATGTCTTTTGAAGGTGTTCAGAGTAGGTGCTTGAACCACCTCCGGCAGCAATCTATTCCAGACCTTGGGGGCTTGGACAGTAAAGAAGTTCTTCCTTACGTCCAACCTGAAATGGTCATGGAGAAGTTTGTGACCATTCAACCTTGTCATCCTTTGGGGCACCCTGGTGAACAGACGTTCCCTCACATCCTGCTGAACCCCCCGATGAACTTATAGGTGATGTTGAGGGGTAACCAGTGATGTTGAGGGGTAACCAACACGGGTTCATGCCAGGCCGAT
>NW_017729024.1:174336839-174345455 GCF_001723915.1 Gavialis gangeticus | reverse complement strand
AGTTTGGTGTCATCAGCAAACTTGGCCAGTCTGCTTCTGATAGCAATGTCCACATCCTTAATGAAGCTATTAAATAGCATAGGCCCAAGGAAAGAGCCCTGGGGGACCTTACTGGTCACAGGGCACCATGACAATTGACTTCCATCAACCATCATCCTCTGGGTCCTACCATGGAGCCAATTGCCCAGCCAGCAGACAGTGGTGTAACCGAGGCCGCAGTAAGCCAGTTTTACTAAGATATGGGATACCAGATAAAAGGCTTTTTTAAAGTCAAGATATATGACATCAATCTCTTCTCCTTTGTCCAGGTGATAGTTCACTTGGTCGTAGAAGGAAATGAGATTGGTCAAGCAAGACTACCCACAACAAACCCATGCTGGCTATCCCTCAGGATGTTGCCATTGGCCAGCCTGTTAAGAATGGTGTCTTTGATAATCTTTTCTAAGACTTTCCATGGGATAGAGGTCAGGCTGATGGGCTATAGTTTGCTGGATCCACTTTCCTCCCTTTCTTGAAGATAGGCACCACATTGGCCTTCTTCCAATCATCGGGCACTTCACCAGAGCGCCAGGAGTTCTTGAAGTTTCATGTCAGGGGCTGGGCTGTGATGCTCGCCAACTCCTTGAGGACCCGGGGGTGTAAACTGTCAGGGACAGCTGACTTACAGCTGTCCAGCCTCTCAAGGTGTTTATTCACGAGGTCAGTATTGGTGGAGGGTAAGGAATCTCCCTTGCCCAGGCCTCCCTGTCCCTTAGTGGTCAGGGGTGTCCCATGGGACTGTTGAAAGACCAATGCAAAGTACCGATTTAACAAGTTGGCTTTTTCCTGGGTGTCGGTTGTCAGTTGTCCCATCTGGTTTAGCAGGGGACCAATGTTGCCCTTGCTTTTCCTCTGGCTTCCCACATATCTAAAAAAGGACTTTTTGTTGTCCTTGATATTTGTAGCTAGTTGAAGTTCCATTGTAGCCTTGGCTATCCTAGTTCACTCCCTGCAGGTCCAGTGCAGAGTATTCCTCCTTGGTGGTGGATCCAGTCCTCCATCCTTTGTAGGTCTGTCTTTACAGATGCAGGTGGTCTGCTAGTTCCCTGGAGAGCCAAGGTGGCTGCTGTGCCCTTTTGCTGCCTTTCCTACGGCATGGGATAGACTTTGCTTGTACTTCCAGGATTACACCTTTGAGGAGCAACCGTTCATCCTGAACTCCCCTCCCCTTGGGTTTGTGGCCCTTTAGGGCCACTCGTATGAGCCTCCTGAGTTTGTCAAAGCCAGCTTTCCTGATGTCAAGGACTTCTGTATTACTGACTGACTTGACAGCTTTAGGGCAGATGGTGAAGGTGATCAGCCCTCGGTCACTGTCACCCAGCTTCCCTTCGATCATTAGGTCACTAATTAGGTTGTCCCCCATTGCCAGAACCAGGTTGAGCAGCACTTTACCTCTCGTCATCCCATCAACTTCTTGCATCAGATAGAGCTCATCCATGCACGAGAGAAAGCTTTGCAACCACTCAGATTTGGCCAAGTGCTCTTCCCATGAGATGTCTGGGTAGTTGAAGTCTCCCATGACAACCACGCACCAGGAGCATGTGGCCTCAGCCAACTCCCTGGTGAACTCCTGGTCAAGTTCTTGATCTTGGGTCACAGGTCTTTAGTAGATTCCCACCATTGTGTCCCCAGCACCATGTTTTCCACGTATTTTAACTCAGAGGGTCTCTAGTCATCCACCCTGGGTGCCAACGTCAGCTTGAAGAGACGTGTAGCTTTCCTTGACTTAGAGAGCTACATTTCTCAGGATGAGGTCCCCAAAGCAGCAAGCTTTTGCAACTACAGTTACATAAGGTTGTTTTGGAAGACCTTTGATGTTGTACAAATTAGACTGACGCACATAAGAGACAGTGATAATTGCTACTTAGTGTGTCCCACACAATTAAAATGGTGGCTGAGGAAATGGTAATGTTTTCTGACAGAGGGAAGGTGAGTTTTGTGATACTTGCAGAATCAAAAAGAAGCTGTGGAGTTCAGGTAGGTCAGCCATTCCCTAGGGAAATGGTGAAAAATCTGCTGGTGCATGTAAAAATCCATGCTTTAAGAAATCTGATTTCACTGCAGACATTGCATCAAAAATGGAAAAGTTTGTCCAATACTGCTTTAAATTGTTTCCAAATAGCAAAGTACCCTGGGATGTCTCTGGCATGATGAATGGTACTTCACTGTGCTTTATTGTTGTAATTTCCATGGAAAGTAACATTTACTTGTATAGTTATCACAGACTTTGTGGAAATAATGCCACCTAACTCTTTTTGAAATATAGTCACTAAGGTATCTTCCATCTGATTCAAGATTTGAGCTACATTAATAACTGAACTTGCTACAGGCTTCAGTTTCTCTTCCACATGTCCCCTTCCCCCCCCACCCAGTTTTGGGTCGACCTAATAATGCTGAGATGAATTTTAAAAATCTCCAGATATTTTATATAGTTCTCTGCTTAATATATTTCTGGAGTGCCTTCAGATATTATTGTGATGAAGTCAGTCCAAGAACTGTAGACAGTAGAATTTAAATAAGCAAAAGCAGTCTGATTGACACCCATCACCTGAAGTTCCTTTTTTTTATTCTCTTTTCAAAGAGGACTTTAGAGTTCTTGATCAAATTGAACAAGTGTTTTCCACAATGTTCTTTGGGCCCTTTTTTAAAATAACTTTTACCTAGAAGTTCACCTGTTGGCTTCAATGACTGTAGTACTAACATACTCTTCAATGTGGGTAAGGAGGGAAAAAGAAGGAAGGGAAGCACAGGTTCATGACCAACATGTTTCTTCCCAAGACAGAAGGATGTGGACAGATTGAAAAGAGTCCCATACAGAGAGAGATAAATGATAAGGGGCCTGGGAAACAAGACTTGTGAGGAAAGACTGGAACAACTAGGGTTATTTAGTCTGGAGAGGAGAAGATTAAGGAGGGATTTGATTACAGTCTTCAGATATCTGAAGAGAGGCTGGTCATGGACTTTTCTTTGTGGCCTAAGGGGACAGGACTAGGAACAATGGCCTCAATCTGCAGCAAGAGAAGTGTGGCTTGGAAATTAGGAGGAATTTTCTGTTTATGGAGGTGGTCAAGCACTGGAACAGGCTACCCTGAGAAATTGTGGAATCTCCATTACTGGAAGTTTTTAAAAGCGGGTTAGACAAACATTTGGCTGAGACAGTTTGATCAGGGATATTCCTGCTTTGAGAAAACAGCTGGACTAGATGACCTTTTGAGGTCGATTCCAGCTCTCCTTACCCATGATCCTAATATGAAAAGCTAAATAGATAAACGAGTACATGGGCTTCTTTTAAATTTGGAGAAAAATCAGGATAATTGACGAGACAGAATTTTAAAAATCAAATCTAGGGCATTACTTTTGCTGGTTCTAGTGTTTGTTTCTATAGAAGTCTAATGTTGACAGTCACAAACAGTTATGGAAAAAAACATGGGCTACTGGTGCTTCTTGAGTCAGGGGGGCACTTGCTCCCCCAGTGGCCAGTCATTAACTGGGGAGGGGTGGGAGATCCCTCCGCAGCTGATCCCACTGACTTGCAAGTGGCAGCAGTGCACCACTGGCACTTCTGGGCACCCGGCTGACACTTCTGGGAGAGTACTGGCACTTCTGGGCAAGCCTCCACTTCCCAGCCAGTGCTCTCAAGGTGGGCACCAGCGTTCTCACCTGTCTGTGAATGCTGGCTGATGGGGTGTATCAGTGCTTTCAAGGGGTGTACATGCACCCGCTATGCACTGCCACTGGAAAAAACCCAGACCAAAAATAATGACATGTTACAAAATAACACACAAAAGAAAAAAGACGACCTTTAGCTTTTGAGCCAAGCAGTCACATTTTCCAGTTTTTCCTCGCAGTAATGAGGACTAGGCTTTTATTTTATTTTATTGGATGAAAGCTGGGAAATTCACATAATCAGTGGCCTCCAGGAGCTGATGCTGTATCTAAACCTAGAGTCGTAATACAATTCTAAGGATGGTAGACACTAGAAAGGAGGCATTACGTCTGGCACAGAAAAGCTATAGTCTTCCCCTGTATGGATTACATATAATTACAGTTCCAAGCACTGAATAACCACAGAAATATTGCGTGAAGAGCAACAAGGAAAGAGGGTGTTGCAGCAATAATGTAGAAGGAACACTTAAATGTGTTTAAATATGTAGGATATAGCTATAAAATACAAAATGTCACAAAGTGAATCATTACATCCCACAGGTGTAAAAAGAAAGGCTGCAGGTGATTCGTGGTGGTGTTACAATGGACTACCAATAGAAACAATGCATTTGTGTTAGGACTAGGGAAACTAAGCCTGAAAGTCTTCCTTGCAGTGTGATGCATCAGATCATGGAATAACTTCCAAAACAAGTGCCTTTCACTGCTTCTTACACAAAAAACTAAACGTCACAAACCCTACAAGATGTATATAGATGCTCTGGCCGGTGTGGTCTAGAAAATGAAATAGACTGTTGCAGTCTCTGATTCTACAAAGCTCCAGCTGTACCTCAGACAACATGGACCTGCTAAGCTGCTACTGGACTTTTAAAGTTGTTGTAGTGTCTTGTTTTTTGTGGTCAGTTTAGGAATCATTTCATATTGGCACTTTTGATAATAGTTGGTTGGAAAACAGAATTTCTGATATTGCAAAACTGGTTCTTGTGTTAAGTCAGATAAAGAAGCTACAGTTTTCTTCCTGTCTAACCCACTCCCAAAGAATAGTCATCCTGTGTGATGGAGAAGCAGCTATTTAAATGTATGCTCTGGTATCACTCGGCACTTGCAGTAGTGTGGCTTATTGACTAGAACATTTGTCTATAGCACAGGGAATTTGGTTTCTATAACTTGCTGAGCCCATGACCTGCTGGAATGACTTTGAACATGTCACGTTTACCTCTTTGTCTTGCTTTTACTAGTTGCAAAACGCAGGCAATGGTACCTCCTTACTAAGCTCTTTGAGAGTTAGTCATAAGCAATGCAATAAAAGAAATACGTATCATTGTTAGCATCTTGTCATAAGAAGTGAAAAGGGATCCCACATCCAATTGATCTTTCCACATAGATCAGTATATTTTACATTAACACTGAGAACTTTCAGAAAGATTAAATAAAACAAGCCTTGGTTAAAACTGTTTTATCCATCCATCCTAGTGTCATAAACACAAAGAAAATGACTTCTAGATTTTCTGCTTATTTTTTCTGGTATTTCTAACTTAAGTCAGTATTAATGTCAGTTAGGTAGTTTCAGTGTCTTTGACATTTTATGCTTGACAAATTGATGATGGCTTGGTAAGGCTGTACACATTTCATTATCAAAAGCCTTTCATTTTGGAAAGGCTCTTAATTGCTACCCATTCTAGCCAACACTGGTTTTATTTCTGATTAAAGCAGTCATAGAGATCTCTACAATGCTTGACATGCTCCTTCTGAATTTAATTAACTTTTTTTTTTTTTTCTAAACTGCTTGGAGGTTTAGGAAAATGACAAAAAAGAAAAAGTTTCCATTTTATACCTAGTAACAGATGCTCCTGGTAGCACAGTAAAATACTGACTTTAATGCTAAGCTTTGATTAATTAGGGAATTCTCATTTAGATAATAAATGTTTCCTCTAGAGTTTGTAGAATATGTTTTGAATCAGCTTCATGAAAATCTGTCTTTGTCAAGCACACAATCAGTAAACCCTGAGTTCACTCTCCATATGTTGAGTTCTTACCTGCATTCATGGTTAGCTTGCTTTGGTAGGAATGCTTGAGCAGTTTCTGTTTCAGCATTGTAAAGTGCAGTGACACACACAGAAGCGGCATCAGTGGTGGTCCCCTTTCGATTCCAACAAGTCAACCTCACTCAATATGCAAGTCAAATGACTGTTTTTAGGCCTGTAGGTGCCATAGACATGGTCTGGGGTTTCATAATTAGTTTGTTTGTCTTCCTTTTTCCTCTTTATCAGAAATTGATGTTCTACAAGCAGAATTTCACTGAAAGGTCCAACAGTAATGTGTAAGTCAAAATAAAACCGCACCCCCTATTGCTCCCTTCTTCTCTCCCATTGAAGTCTATGGAGCTATGTCAGCTCTCAAAGGCTGAAGAGCTGTGTTCTAGCTTTTATTCCTTTTGAATATAAGACACCCTTGAATTTTGGATGCATCCACATTTTCTGACCCTAATATTAAGAAGAAAAAACAAAACATGAAATAGATAATATATCCTGGTAAATGTGTTTTTAAGGTGCATGTGAAAGACTCAGCCCCAAAGAAAAAATGTAGTCTCTTTCTTAGGTCTGGAAAATCTCCTTTTTCGTACTTTGCCCATCACGACTTAGATGTTAGGGAAGGATCCAAACACACAGGCTGTCTGGAGGGATAAAGCTGACGTTAATTCCTGCAAATTAGGACTAGGGCTCCACCATTCCCATGCCCTATTCTTACCACACCAGATGTTCTCGCATAGATCTTGTTAAGTCTCATTTGTGGAAAGCCAATTCTCTACGCTGTCTTGCATGAAATTTAGGCAGCTGGTCTCTGGCCACAGCCCTCTGGTCCCTATCCTTAATATAAAGTTACAAAGTTCCTCTCTTTTCCCTTAGCCTTCAGGGAAGGGTTGTCTCAGGCCTCTGGCCCAAACTCACAATTCAGGTCCACTTCTCCTCCTTCCTTCTCCAGGTCCCTGGGATGAAGCCCCACTGTCACCAGACTCAAGCTTATGGGTTCAGCTGCAAGTGCTTTCTTGTCATCTTGGCTCTTCAGGTACATCTGCGGGACACCCTTGGTCTCTGTGGGTCCTGGCTCTGCCAAGCTCCCCTGTATGCTGCTCCCATCACTGGAGGAGAGCCAACTGCCTGTTTGGCTTCCTTTTAAACTCCTGCACCAATCATCTGTGAATGCTGCTTCCATTCCATTCACTGCCTTTCTGGCTCTCCAGCTGATTGCTTTAATTAACATCTGGGGTTTAATTAACATCTGGGCACATCTTTTCATCTGCCCAGGCTTGCCGTGTCTTTTCTCTCTATCCAGGCTCACCACCCCAGTAAGTTTTTTTTCTTCTTGTTTTTGTGGGGTCATGTGGCAGGGTAGACTCAGTGCCCTGTCACAGTGTATAAGAGCCTTTTTTTTCATTTTTTTAATATAAATTTAAAATGCAGGATGTTTTTAGAAGAAATATTTGGTTTTGAAAAGCAAGTCTCATCCAGGAAGGCATGCAGCACTTTTAATAAGTATTCAGAAATTTGCATTACTCATCAGAATGAAAATTTTCACCCTCAGTTGTCTCCCCTAGGTCCATGATTTGATCTCTTGGGATGCGTCCAGATGAGCACGCACATGCCTCTTGCCCTGTCTCAAACCCCTTTGAGACAGGACAAGAGGCATGTGCAGGGATGAAAAATTTTTCCCCGCACTGCAAGTCTGCAGTGCAGGGAGAAAATTAGACCCCTGGATATTCAGGGGTCAAACAAAAACCTGGGGGAATAAACTGGGTCAGGGCACTTTCCCAGACCATGCCCTGAGGCAACTAGAGGCTCAGTATTCTATGATTGGCCCTTTCCCCACTCCTGAAGCAGGGTGCCTTCCCCTGCCCGACAAGCAGGGGTAGAAGCAGGAGGCTGGAGGCAGCAGGGGAATGCCTCCAGGACTGTCTCCAGCCCCCTGCTTCTTCCCCTGCTGTCTCCAGCCTCAGGAGAGCAGAGGACCACAGGGGAATGCCTCCGGGGCAGTCTTCAGACTCCTGCTCCCTCCCAAGGCTGGAGACAAGCAGGGGAAGGAGCAGGGAGCTTGAGGTAAGCTGGAGACTTCCCCTGTTTTCTCCAGTTTCCTGCTTATTCTTTGCTACTGCTGATGAATGTGGAGAAGCTGGGAGAATGAACAGAGAGTAGGGGGAATGAACAGGGGGAAGGGGGAATAATTGGGGAGCAGGGGAATACATGGGGAGCAGAGGGAACAAACAGGGGGCAGGAGAAATAAATGGTGGATGGGGGAATGAATGGGGAGCTGGGGGAACCAATGGGGGTGGGCGAAATGAGCCTCCTGTTCATTCTCCTATTCTCTCCAGCCTCCTGCTTGTGCTCCTGCTCATCTCTAGCCTCCAGAGGCTGGAGAAGAGCAGGAAAATGAGCAGGGGGCTGGACACCAGTGGTGGGGGTAAGGGGGGTGGAGCTGTCACCCCTGAAGGGGCTGGGACTCTGCAGGCAGGGTAGTCCACGTGGGGGGCAGGGGATCATTGGCGATGAGTAGGGGGTGCACATGCACTCCCTGAGCATGGTGGTACACCCTCTCAAAAAAGGTGCTGCTGACACTGTCGGTGGTACCTGTAGACAGTTGCTGCTTGCCACCCCCTGCCTCCAGTGGTGTCTGAGGGCAGTTAGTGATTGCTGCTGATGACTGCTGTTGCTGCCGGTGGTGTCTGTGGGTGCTTGCCACTCACCACCCCTCCCCCGCTGCCGACAGTGCCGGCAGCATCTGTGGGAGCTCCCCGCTTACCACTGCCACCATGCTCCCACCACCGCCAGCCTCGCCATGCCCCGCCAACCACCAGGGGCATGTAGCATTCATGCAGGGGCCCACCCCTCCTAAGCAGCCCCCACACCCACAGTCCCCCCC
>NW_017729024.1:174333877-174336777 GCF_001723915.1 Gavialis gangeticus | reverse complement strand
CCAGCTGACACAATGACACAAGGGCTACTGTCCCCAGATACCAATTGTCTGGGTCCCAGAAGCTCCTGAGGTCAACTAACCCTGAGCTGCTGGCCAGGACAGGTTTTTGTACTGCTGGGGCCAGGACAGGGAAGTTTTTTTATACTGCTGGGGATAGCACAGGTGCTGGCCCTGGGCTCTGGCTCGCCCCGGCTGCAGATCCAGAAGGAGCCAGGCAGGGTTATTTTGCTCCAAGTGGCACAATTTGCTCCACAGCAAAGTGCATGTCTGAGCATGTGCTCTGAGGCAAAAAGCCCCAGCTGAAATTTGCACTGCTTCTATTTGAGCTGCTACAAGCACACATGCTTGCATGTGCGGACGCGTCCCTCTTGTTCTTGTCCTCACTTGGATTATTAAGTCTTAGGGAGTGTCATTCATTTGATTTGTAAAACATATATTTGTCACCATCAAATGTACAAAATAACCCCAAAAACCCACTAACAGAATTGTGGTCGTGGTTTGTCTATAAACTAATGGATAACTTTACAATAGACAATGGTCATATAGTTTTTAACAGATAACAAAGTAAGATTTTTAGAGTTTGTGTTCAGATCACAATTAGCATTAATATGGTATTCGAGGCACCTTTGCCAGACAGAGGTTAATTCCAGGCACTTGACAAATGTTCAATTTATTAATCAAACATCTGATTCATAACTTTAAAACTACTGATATTTCCCCCCCAAAATATTTTGCCTGCTACTTTTAGTTCTGCAAACTGCATATAAAACTTTTTAAATTAATTGCTCCCAGCAATGTTAATGAATGGACATGATTTTAATATGCATTTAGTTAAGTACACTGTAGAGAGTGATCACTGACCAGAGGCTAGAGAGTTTTTTTTTCATAGAAGGTAGAAATTAAATTCAATGTGATAAAGATTAATGCAAAAACCACAAGATAACAGTTCTTGTAGAAAAAAAACCCAAACAGTCCTTCCAAGTACTAAAATTTACAAGGTGCTTGTAGAGATAAAAGTTATGATTTAGAGATACTCCCTAATTTAGAAAAGTTGGGATTTGGTACATACTCCCTGAGTTAAGTAGTAGCTGTTGGTCAGTGAGAGATAGAGGGAGACCAGGGGTCTTCAGCTATTGCTCCACAATAAAGTATATTATTTAATTTTCATTCTTGTATGCCTATTTACTGAACCTGGTAATTGCTACAAGTGAAGTACATATATTCCATGACTTGCTCATAAAAATCATAATGGCAGCTGGACTGAACTCCAAGTGTCCAAAACTGACTATTTGTACAGAAGATGAAAACCTGATGGCACCTTTTCTATTAAATTAAACAGGGAAATAATGCTACACAGAATTTACAAATATTACCACTGACTAGCTGCATCTACACATAACACTGACTGTACAGTTGTTACTCCACAGTCATTTAGTACTTGCATACTCAAATACTAAATGACTGCACAGTAACTGGTGTTACTACGCAATAGTGTCCTTACACAGCTTCATAGTGATGCTGACTGTACAGTAGCTCGTTTCTACTGTGCAGTAGCGTCACATCATGGTTCGTGCCACACAACGCTACTGCACAATAGTAACGAGCTATTGCCCAGTAGTAACAAGCTGCTGCACAGTCAGCATCTCGTATAGACGTGGCCATTGTCCCCATAAAAACAAAACAAAAGAAAAAACCTTCAACTAAAGAAAGGGGGATGTTTCTTAAAATACTTGATTATCCATGCATTATTACCTGGATATTAGACCAGGTGTATATAATAAAGTGAATTAAGACTCAGAGCCAGTAGTGCAGTCCATTTAGAATTACCTTCTCAAAAAAAATGGTGCAGTATGTCACTTTTGTGTACCAAGCTGGTCCATAAGGGTACTCCTGTTTCATAGAAGTTCTAGCATCAGCTCTAACGGCTTTCTAAATGGCATAATGAAAGTAAAATACCTGACTCATCCTGTATTAAAAACATTACAGTATAATGTGTCTGTAGTGTTAATAAAAGGCTCTCTATATACCATTTAAATCTGTCTCTTTCACATAAATTATACATAATGAAGGGCAAAATAGAAGTGCCTCTGCCAGATATCCTTACATAGGTCCATGACCACACTTCAAGATAGACCTGACAAGAGACTTAGGAACCTAAAGCTGTACTTAAATAGAAAGCATATGCCTAACTTCACAAATGATATCTACTCCTCTTCCCCTTCAACACCCACATCACACCTGCAGCCTCATTGTGAGAGTACCTATACTCACAAGGTACTTCCTCATTTGACTCAAAATACCTTGGGTTCCTCGAATACTGTTTTTGGCCTTGAATACAACTGCCTCACTGTGAACAACTTGGTGCCCATTTCCCAATCATAGCAGCTAAGGAGTTAAGCATTCTTCTGCTAACTTCCCATTAGAGGCCCATGTTCAGAGCATGCCTAACACACACTGATGACTTGGTTATTTGTGACTGTTTTCACAGGTGGTGCCATCCAGTTATAAAGCCAAATGATCAAAGTTCTCATTTAATATGTAGGACACTTAGGTTAAATATTCTCCTTAAGTTCAGAGGAGTCCAACCTACAACCATCACTTCCCAAGGGAATGACAGAGCCATTAGGCTATAGGCTAGGCTGAGTGTAGCAGGACATGCTCCACTCCCCTTGGCCCACTGGGAAGAAAGGACTGCACAGGTCATGGCTATGAGAAAACAGGGCTGGAGACAGAATGAGAGGGTGAGTATGGCCCTTGTTGGTTGATGATAGGGAGCACTGCTATTGAAACACATCCCGTCCACTTGTTCTTGTTTTGCAGTCATCAAGTGCCGAAAAAGTATGAACAATTATTTTTTTTTGTATTGGTCAAGAGTGCATCTGTCCCATTCTCAGAGATTC
>NW_017729024.1:174325391-174328877 GCF_001723915.1 Gavialis gangeticus | reverse complement strand
CCTTCCTGTTCATCAAGTGCCGAAAAAGTATGAACAATTATTTTTTTTTGTATTGGTCAAGAGTGCATCTGTCCCATTCTCAGAGATTCAGTCTTGGGCATACACGTGTGAGTGGCGTCATTGCTCAAATGACAGCTACATGACAGGGGTTCCATTAAAAAAAGTTTTTCATAAGAAAACAGATGGGTCAGAGCCTCAAATGACCTTATCATAGTAATGTCATGAAAGCTGAGGTTCTGACCTGACATGCTGATCTCTGATTGATGGTAGATTGGTGAACTGATCTAACAAGATACTTAATCATATGCCTAACTTCAAGAACAGAGTAATCCCATTCACTTCAAGGCCAGTATTTCATTTCTGTTGTGCACTTAATTGGTAGCAATGTTTATAAAGTTTCTATCGGAACAAGTTTTGTTTTTTTATCTCTCAGGATATTTCATTTAATCAGAATCAAAACTTCCCATAAGACTATGTGGAGGTTGAAGAATGCTTCTCACTGGACGTTTGTAATAAAACGTTCCTCCAAGATGTATGGTGTCATTTAATATTGATGTAAAGCAATAGGAAAGATTAGGTGACTTGTTCAGGTACCTTCCAGCCCTATTTTTCTTCGAACTTGACATTTTCTTTTTTCTTTTCCTTTTAAAGAATCAAGCCTAGCCATTTTGATAATGTTATATTTTGACATTTTTCAGACTGGGATATTTTCATTTTCTATTGCAAAATGACATTACTTTTTGAAGTGCACATTATGTTACATAATTACAAAGTAAAACTCAATATAATTCCATTAAAACAACGTAGTGGTATTGACCCAAAATGTGCATGTGTGTGTTTGTTTGTTTCATTTGATTTCCCAGGAAATTTTGAATTTGTTTTCTATTAAATGGAAATTTTGGTTTCTGAATAGAACTGCTAACTGGTATTTTGACAAAAAAAAGAAAAGAGAGAGAAATAATACCATACTTCCTTGTGATTCCTAAATGTTGACAAAAAAGAGGGTGTAATCCTGCCATCTTTCCTGAACAGCACAAGTAGTTCTACTAGAAGTATTTTTTTAATGCAAACTTGATGTATTTCAGATTTCAGAGCTGAAAAAGAAATGTTTTTTCCACCTCCTACAAAATTTTGCAGTGCCAAAATTTTCCATTCCACAAATGAATAAAAAGGTGAAATATTACAATGTTTCCAGACTGCTAATCAACAATGAGAAAACGAAGAGAGAGAAGCAAAAGTTTGAATGAATAACCATGTTCATTTTTCTTAAAGAATACATTCTGATCTGACCTTTCTTCTTGTTAACCTTTTCTGTGGTCTAAATGTACTCAATTTTTAACATAAATTGTTGCCTTGATTTAAAAAAAAAATAGTTGTAGTTAGAAAACGTCAGAAGAGGACACTGACGGTTGATAATGAGCTAGCATTCTGTTTCACTGAAATGGCATCTTTTATTGAGAAAGCAGTTCATAAAACAGGTTCCCGACTATCTTTACTTCATCTTCTCTTGCTTTAAATTGTGGGCAGCAATACTACCAGTTTTGTAAAGCCCTTCAGAGACCCAGGATTGAAAGACAACAGAAAAGTGCAAAACATTTTGATGTATATATACACTTCAGCACTAAAGACGTTAAATCCAATTGATACAATTTGCTCATTAGAGAAGAATTCTGTTTTGAAGGTCCATTGCTTTCAGAAAATAACAGACTGAGGGGATTCCATTTTTATGCTTTTAGAAGAGGGAGATATTTAACTTTAAAACTTACTAACACAGATCAATCCTGCTGCATAGTCACATCATCTTGATACTTCATGTATATATAATCAAAGAAAGTCACCTGTGCCTCAGATCAGCAAGGCCAAAAGAAAAGAAAAAAAAAGGCTTGACTTGCTTGGATGAGAGGCACATTTTTCTCAGGCTGCTATAACAGGTCACAAGCTGTTTAGCTAGGTGGGAACAACATGTCCCAGCAGATAAGGTACATAAGGATCCAGAAGACTTAGGTTCTATTCCCATCTCACTTCCTCTCTTAGAATCAGAGAATCATAGAAAATGAGGGTTAGAAGGGACCTCAGGGGGTCACATCTAGTCCAACCCCCCTGCTCGAAGCAGGGCCAGCCCCAAATACATCATCCCAGCCAAAGCTTTGTCTATCTGGCTTTTGAAAACCTCCAAGGATGGAGCTTCCACCACCTCTCAGGGTAACCTGTTCTGGTCTTTTACTACCCTCCTAGTGAGACAATTCTTCCTAATACCTAACTTAAACTCCCCTTGCTGAAACTTGCAACCATTTGTCTGTCATCTACTGCCACTGAGAACAGTCCAGCTCCATCCTCTTTTGAACCCCGCTTCAGGTAGTTGAAGGCTGCTATTAAGTTCTCCCTCCATCTTCTTTTCTCTAGACTAAATAAGCCCAGTTCCCTCAGTCTTTCCTCATAAGTCGTGTCTCCCAGCCCAAACCATTTTTGTTGTCCCCCACCCTCTCCACTGGACTCGTTCTAATTTGTGCACATCCTTTCTGTAGTGGGGGGCCCAAAACTGAACACAGGACTCCAGATGTGGCCTCACCAGTGATGAATAGAAGGGGAATAATCACTTCCCTTGACCTGCTGGCAACACTCCTACTGATGCAGCCTAGGATGCCATTAGCTACTAGGGGCTGCTGAAGAGTAAAGTCTCCTCCAAGGGAGAAGGAATTTGCAGATAGCAAAAAGGGAAACTCAGGTAGAGGAGAGAGAGATTGAGAGAGGGAGAATTGTTCCGGTGTCTGGGAACTTCTCTCTCCTCTTTTTCTTTCCCCTTTATGTTGAGGTTTTAAGAGATTAATCTTGGGAAGAAAATGTTGGTTCCTTGGGTTGGCTGGCCAGGAATTAGGCGTGGCAGTTGAAACGAGAGTTTCTAATCCAACAGGGTTGAAACCGGAGAGTTTCTAATCCTGCCAGCTTTGGACGAGGGTTGAGGTTTGCAACTTTCTTCTCCCCATGGAGCTGTGGACCCAAACTACTTGCAACCCAAGCCTAGAGGGTAGTCTTCGTTTTTCTCCTTTGTTTCTTTTGATGGTCCTTTGCTCCAGATAAGCTCTGTGGTTGGGAAAGCTGTAGCCATTAATCAACCTGGCTCCTTTTGGAGTTTTTTCTGCACTTTTGTTTTAGCAGGCCATATAATCCAGGCCAGAATTTTTGGGTGTGTGCATGCTGTTTGGAGCTGCAGTCACTTCCCTTCTCTCCCCACCCCCCGCCTCCGCTTTTCTGTGGGAGCAAAGACTGGAACTCTACCATTTCTCCAGGAGCAATGGAGTCTCTTGCAATACAGAAGGAACCACAC
This sequence comes from Gavialis gangeticus, assembly GCF_001723915.1. Taxonomy (NCBI): domain Eukaryota; kingdom Metazoa; phylum Chordata; order Crocodylia; family Gavialidae; genus Gavialis; species Gavialis gangeticus. The sequence continues at coordinate 174,325,552 of NW_017729024.1, read as the reverse complement.
TCTCAAGCAGCTCCCTGTGGTACAATGAAACCAAGGAGCAGCTTAGAGGACTCTCTTCTGTTCTCCCCTCCCTCCAGCCCATTACTGAAGGGCATGTATAGGGGTGGAATCCAAGTCCCAGATGAACAGCTTCCAGCAAACCAACCCCCTCCATTCCACCT
>NW_017729024.1:174268107-174320391 GCF_001723915.1 Gavialis gangeticus | reverse complement strand
TAGTGTTTTTAAATGATAGTTAATATTTTCTTTGTTTATTATTCTCTATAATAAATGTGGCTGTTTGCGTTTACACTGCTTTTGTGGGGGGGGGGGGAGAGTTGATTATACGGGACACCCCAGCATATTTAGTGTTCCCAGATTTCTGGGTTAGGACTCAAGCCACCAGAAAAATTTATGAGATACCCCAAAATATGAACCCAGCCCGTTTTGCTGCTGACCAGTGCTGGCAGAAGGGTTACATGTGTTTCAGGGATGTGCAAAGCTTTGTTCACTGATTTGATTCAGTGAAGATTCAGCCCAATTCGGAGGCCAACTCACTGAATCCAGATCAAATCTAGAGAGGAAAAAAGCCCCCTCTGAATTGATTCTGAGACTCTAAATCGATTTGGAAAACATTTGGGAAAAGATTTGGAGATTAGGAGATTCAGAAGGCAGTCTTTCAGGGGAACAGAAACTGAGAAGAGGGAGAGGGAGCAGGGTGGGAAAAACTGACATCTGTACCTGACCAGTGACTGTAATCTTTCCCTGAGTCCCCTTCCAATCACAGTGCTCTGGGGGAGGGATGTAGAAACAGCATATAAGCCTCTGTTTGCAATCTTTCTGACCCTTTTATGAGCTGTTTCTGCCTGAGCACTGGGAAGACCCCCTGTTACAGGCTACCATCCTTGCTGTTTTCAACCTGCTCGCCTTAACACATACAGTCACACGTCACGAGTTTCGCTTTCAGAAGCTTGAGGTGCAGTTTCCCAGAAACCCCTGCACCTATCTCCTTGAAACCTGGCAGGCTTCATGGCCTCAGCAGGGGCTACCATGCCTGCACTTTTCATCCTGCTGAGCCTTAACACACAAAGTCACACATCACCCGTTTTCTTGTCAGCACCTTGAGGTGCAGTTTTCCAAAAATCCCTGCACCTATCTCTTTGAAACTTATCAGGCTTCATGTCCTCAGAAGGGGCTACCATTTCTGCTGTTTTCATCCAAATCTGCTAAAAAATAATAAATTTATAGGTATTTTAGTGATTCCCCATTAGAGTCTATGGCCTAATCACCAAATCTCTTTTATTGGACCAACTCTATAGGTTGGAGAGATTTGCTGAATAAACCTTTGGGAATCAAATGCCTTTCTTTAAGTCCTGACTCTCCCCCTCAAGAGCAACATAAAAAGACAACAGGCCTAGAGTGCTATTGAGCTTTATAATTTATATGATCTTTCCTAAATTCCATGCCGGTGAAATAACATGTATCCAGAGTATTTTGATTCTGATAAAGACTAAATTTTTATCCACAATTTTTATGGAGTTTCCAGGCAGCTTTACCTCTCAACAGCCACATGAGATCACTATGGTACTTTAGTCTGACTTCCTGTGTGACACAGGCCATACAATTCCACAAACCAACCTCTTTCAAATAGAGCATAGTAGCACATATTATTTTCTATAGTTCCAGTATCCTATAATCATTAAGCCTTTGAAAGCACCAGGAGCTGTTGCCCAGAGTATGCACTTCCACAGCTACCAGGCTGTCATTGAAAATTGAACCACAGTCCAATATATCTGAGATACCTCACTTTTCTATTTGTGCATCAGCTCATTCTGTACACAAAGAATAAGCTAGATTTATAAACTAGGTTGATCTTTATTTATTAACAAGAGAACAACTGAATAAATAGAGGTAAAGTTGTAAGATCACAGCAAGTACATCTCATTTGTAATGGGTGGGTTGTACCCCAGCAAAGAGGTCTTTGAAATATAGGAAGGAGGACTTATTTCTATTTTAGGTGTAGGATACAGAACAGACGGTAAGCATGATGGAGTGAAGATGTCAGAGTAATTGTTAATAATGAAAAGAAAACCAGCAGGCAAGTCTCTATAGTTATATAGACTAAACCAAATGTGCAACATTCCCTTTTGAAGTGAATGCCATAAACTGCATAACATACAGGTTTAATGAATATGTCTTCATAAAAGCATAAACAAGACAAACCTTTCCAGTGCAGTGTTTATATTTACAGCACATAAGATACAAATTAAATTTACTTTGGGATGTGCTTCTGATATGAATGACTTTTCTTTGGAGAAATATTATCCATAATCATCAGTTCACGGAGAGCAAACTGGATCTATTAGTGATGTTGCAAATGATGAACTGAAGTACTGTTTAGTGGCTTTTAATTATACTGAAAGATAAAAATGCTTCTTCAGGGTATAAGTCATACCTAGAGGTAGGAAAATGAATGGGCTTTATTTATGCAACCAGACATAGTTATTCTGGGCAATTTTAAGCTGATTGCATCGTATATTGATATGGTTTGGGGGAAATGATCTATCCCACAATTTTTCAGGTACGTTGAAAAAGCCTTGTGAGGCAGGTTCTTAAGGATCATGATTTGGGTGGCAGAGGGAAAGAGTAGTAAATGTGGGATTTTTTCTCTGTAGGTTTCCTGGTTTCTGGGCGCATCTATGTGTCCCCCCCCTCCCCCCCCCAATGGTGCAGTAACAGCCATTACTGTGCTGTCTCAGTGGTGCAGTTACTTTTAGCAGCTACATTGCTGTTGCCACGTGCTGTATTGAGGTAGCTCATCATGCAGCAATGTGGTGTAAGTGTCATGGTTTGTGCCCACTGATGCTACGTTGACAGAGCAATGAGCTACATCACTGTAGTGCATTGCTATGGTGACCTAATGTCATGTGTAGATGTGATGGAAGGATGGAAGTATCACCAGAAGGTGAACCACACAAACCTAATAGTACGATGTAGCTGGCTCCTACACCTTTTCAATGAATAAGTTTGCTTAAGGGCATTCTCAGAAGTCAAAGGCCTTGGTGGTGCACGTATTTCTTGTTTGCAATATTTTCCGTGTATGGGATAAAACCTTTCTAGCTTGGTAAGGGATTACATACCTTGGGGTTTTGAGGAGCTATAGTCAAAACATTTATTCCATTGCATTTGCCTCTATTAGGGGGGGAAAAAAGTGCCTTTGTGTCTGTCTATATGGTAAAGAAAATAGAAAACGTTTCTTTTTGGCCCAGTCACATGGGCTTAGCATAATTGCCTATACCTGCTCTCCATCCAGGAAAATGAAAATAGCTTGACATTTGGCTGTGAGCTTTTTTTTTTTACCCAAGGATGTCTCCTACCTCATCTTTAGTAGCATTTGGAATAACTGGGACAATAGGTCGAGGGTAGTGGCATATTCTTCTTTTTTTTTTTTTTGCCTCTGGCTCACGTAGTTGATAACGGGCTCCTTTTGATATGTTAATCATCTGGAATGTTCCTATAGTTCTTACACTGGGAAGTTATAACTATCTAGTTTTGTGGGTTCCCTGTTCTTAACTTATGGTTTGCCCTTTTATACCGTGTTTCTGTCCTGATTTTACTGAGTGACCACCCTCCTGAAACATTTCTTCATACCCGTCAGAGTCCAGCCTCATCAGGAGTGGCAGTGGCATGTGGTGGTATCAACTGATGACTTGCCATCCTCTGTTTTCCTTTGGATTGTAGCTTGTGCATTTCCATGATGCATCTTGTAAAACTCACTGGAAATGCTTGGGCACTCATCTAGCACCTATTTTGTTAGGCTGGCCATTACTAGTATCTATGTGATGTTATATCAGCTTAGTTCAACCAATCTGAAAATCGTCCAGCTAAATATTTATATATACTGGCCCAGAATGCCTCTAATGAGACTTTCTTGTGTGTGTATCTTACCAGTGAGCTTCATTGACCTCTAACCCTTCCATTAGCTTAAAGAAGACATTTTCCATGGGAAAAAATGCCCCAAGTTCCAAGTACCTCTAGGCATAATATGGCAATAGGCTTTAATTGTTTTTAGCACTGAACTTCCAATTATGGATTATATTTTTTTACAACACAGAGATCATTGGTTTGAGAAGCCCATCTGAAAGCAAATTTAATTTGCATCTACTGTGCAGTAAAAAATATAAACCCAACCTTGTTTATAGTTTTGGAAAGTCACACTCATTAAATCCATATGGTTGGCACTTTACGTAATTTGCTCCATAAAAAATAAAAATGTTATTTTGTTTAAGACAATTTGACTGCAGGGATTTGTCTACTGATTGCTGCTCTTCATTATAAACAGTTTCCCAGGATGGATTCTAATATTCAGAACTGCATCTTGTGCAAATCCCAGCTGAATGAAAGAAATTGGTATTTAGCTGAAATAATACCACTGATGAGTGCACTGCTGGGAGTAGTATCCTGTTAAATAGGACTGACGTATATGGTTTAATAGTAAGACCTAACTTAATGCTGCTAATGGAAAAATGCAATATTCTGATAGGATCACTTTGTGAAATATAATATTATAGCTTATGTTAGGAAGAAAAAAAAAAGAACTTAATTTGCACATGCTTGTTAGCTCAGTATGTATTTTTCATTATCAATCATATGATTCTAATCCTTAACCCAATACTAGTGTTTTCCTTTATTTGGTGGTTTCATTTTAAGCCCTAGCAAATCTTTTCATAAAATAAATTCATATTTCACCTAAGCATTGTAAATTAAATACAGCATTATTTTCTTCAAAGTGGCTTTGCTAGAATTAAGGTAAGATTGAAGTCTAGCATGACCAATTATGCATATGAGATCAGCCATAGTTGACATTTCAGATTGCAGTGAGTTCAATGTTGTTAAAAGTTGGTTCAGAGTTGTATTTGTACTTGGAACTCAAGTCTACATTTGCAAAAAGACTCATCTCTTTTCCTTACTATTGTCCTTAAACAGGTTAATTTGTCATTGGGTTCAGGTTTATAGATTAAGCCTTTATTGCTTATAATTCCCACAAGGCAAAGCTACGAGGGGTTAGAAGTTTGAGAAATTTTAGATCTGTGGACTTTGCCATCCACAGGTTAGAGTGCTCATTGCTTTTCCCCACTCTCTGAGACTTCAGCACATTGGGATGATGAGGACCAAACCACAAAGATGCTTTAAGTTTGCACGCCACATTCATCTGAGTGCCATTCAGCAAAGTCCCTTGGTATTTATCTACATAAGCAAACTTTTGACCTCGGTGAATGCCCTAAAGCAAACTCACTTGTTGAAGATGTGTAGGAGCCAGCTACATTGTACTATTAGGTTTGTGTACTTCACCTTCTGCTGATACATCCATCCTCTACTCCCAGCCCTCATACCATGAAGAAGTCTGCTACATAAGACTCATTTATCTTGGCTTAGTCTAATACAGAGGTTCCCAACCCCCAGGCCATGAAGAGTTGGCTGCTGGTCTGCAGAAGAGTTGGCTGCCATACCGGAAGTATATAAGTGACTGGCATACTGCGGACTGGCAGCCAACTTATACTCTGTATAAAAAAGGGTTGGCTGTCGGTCCACAGTATTCCAGTCACTTCCAGTCTGCAGTATGCTGGCCCATAGTTTGCCAATCTATGGTCACTTCTGGTCTGAGGTCACTTCCATTCAGCAGTCACTTCCAGTGCATGGTTTGCTGGTCCATGGTCCAAAAAGTTTGAGAACCACTGTTCTAATACATGGCCGTTAGTCAAACAAAGCACTTGTTGAATGGGAACTATGTATCCAGAAATACTTAAAAGTAAAGACAAACACAAAAGCAGGCATGGTGATATATTTTATTAGACCAACTCAGCAATTGGGGAAAAAATGCTTAGCAAACTTTTGAATACAATCATATTGGAGCCCTTGGAACTGACAGAGGAAGGCACGCTCCAGTTGGCCCAATCACCTTTCTTCAGCCGTAGGAAGTCAGGACAAACACAAAGCAGACAGTTGCCAGTTTGAAGCAGTCAGTTGCAAGTTCTGAGAGATTAGGAAAGATATATAACCCAAGTTAGAAAAAAAAACACAAAATCTATGATGTGCAACCCAGGTTTAATCAAAGCCATGGCTACACCTATTATTTCTTGGTGAAAATCAGAAGCATAATAAGCAGGGTTTGTACCCTGGGAATATCCTGCTAGAGAACAAGGATAGGAGGTTGGAAAGCACCACTGAGCACCTGATGAACAGGGGTTCTGAGAGCTGGTGGGGCAGGCACAGGAGGGACTCTCAGTCCTCAGCTGCTGCTGTTTCAGTTGCAGCATGTTCTGCCCACCCCAGTCAGAGCTCCCATAGCAGCATAACTGTGTCAATGACAAGAAATGCAAAACCTGCTAACACCCTGCCCCCACAATTACTACACCCCAAAACAGAATCATCAGCATTCCTGGATCTTACAGCTGCACCTCCAGAAATGTAATATATTTCATCCAGTGCATCAAATGCCCTGTCTATTTGTATCTTCCAGAGATCATGGACCTTAAGGCCCACCTCCTTAACTAATAGCCCCCACTGTGTGGGGCCAAAGTTTGAAAGAAACAATTGATTTTTTCTTTTTTTGTGGGACAACTAAGAAAGAAAAGGGTAGGAATGATGTGGGTATCAAAAGATTCAAAATGTGAAAAGAAGTATCACCTACCCTGGAGGTCTATCACCTAACTTGGAGGTATTCAAGAGGAGGCTTGATAGTCACCTGGCTGGGGTCATCTGACCTCAGTCCTCTTTCCTGCCAGGGGCAGGGGGTTGGACATGATGATCCATTGTGGTCCCTTTCGACTCTACAACCTATGAATCTATTAATCTAAGTTCTCCAGAGGGGGACACTGAGCAGAACCCTCTCGGCTGCACCCACCAGTACTCAAAGGCATCCAAGGAGCGGGTGGACACTGCCCACTGGTGCTCTACCTGGAAACATGCACAGACAAGGGAAAGAAAAGTGTTCCCACAGTCTCCTGGCACCTTCCCAGCCAGAGCCTGCTTCCTGGTTGAGTACAGGGCCCACTTGGCCAGGGCCAGGAGGAGGTTGACCAGGAGGTCCCGGGACTTAGTGGAGCCACAGATGGGGTGATCCAAAATGAAAAGGTGGGGGTGAAATTCAACCAGAACCTTAAGAGAAGGTTCTGGAGGTGGAGGTGGAAGGGATGCAGCCTGGTGCATTTGAGGGTCATGTGCACCAAGGTCTCCCTCTGTCTGCAGAAGGGGCAGGAGACTGGGGTGTCCATGAAGCTCTCCACACACATGCCCATGGTGATGGCTCCATGGAAAAGCCACCAGATGAGGTCCCCAGTAGTTCGTGGGATGAGGGTGGAATATAGACTCAGCCACTGGGGTGCTCCAGACACGCCCTCGCTGACCAGGTCCCACCACTTGGTACCTGGGTAGGACATGAGGGTGGCATGATGAATCGTGTAGCACATGAGCATGTAGAGGTGATGGTGATGAATGGTGGAAAAGCACACCAGTATGGTGTCCTGCAGCCAGCTCAGGTGGTGGAGTGGGGAGCGCTGCGAGGCCAGGTGAGGCACCAGTCCCATGACAAAGTCCAGTGGGCTGGAGGACATAGGGTGGGTGCAGACTGCCCCCGTACGGGACCTGGTCAACATAGGCAAGGGCAAGGGCATGGGAAAGGGAGGTAGGGCAGATTTCATGTCCTGGACCAGACAGCAGGTCGCACGTGCCATGGGTAGACCCATGCGCTAGGCCAGCAGAGCAGGGTACATCCACTCCTGCCTATTGTAGTGCAGAAGGTCTCCAATATGGGTGACATCAGCCAGGATCCACCTCTGTCACAACTGGGGTGCCTCTGCCATTGACACTTCCAACTGCAGTTCCAGAGAAGGGGCTCAAAGAGGTCAGCACCGTGGGTGAGTGTTGCAGGGGACCTGGAGGCAGAGAGCAGCCTCCAGGCCTGGTGGTGGTCCTGGTTGAACTCCGGCAGCTCTCACAGGTCCTGCAGGGTGAAACCCCACAGGCTGAGGGGCTGCCAGTCATATTGGAGCCCTTGGAACTGGCAGAGGAAGGCATGCTCCAGTTGGCCCAATGCCACATAGCTACCAACACCATATAGCAGTTGCTGCAGGGCCTGAAGGCAGAAGATCAAGACCTGGCTGTGGAGGCAAACCAGGCCCTGGCTGTCCTCCAACAAGGGGAGGCTCAGGACCTCCACAGCAACCCAGTGCTGTCCTGGCCAGAAAAACTCCAGTGCCTGTCTCTGGAGCCCTGCCAGGACCTCGGGGGGCACAGATAGGGCGTGTAAGTGATGCCAGAGCATGGACAGGACCAGATGGTTCAAACAGCAACTGCACACCAGAATGAACACATATTAGAAATCTATTAAAGACAAGAATACTCAATTACCATTGGGGGCACATTTCTCACAAGAAAACCACTCTCTCTCCAATCTCTCAGTCCTGATCCTCAAAGGGAATTTACAAAACACTTTACACAGACAATCCTATGAATGTCACTCCATCAACCACCTGGATACAAAAAATCATGGACTAAATATAGACATTGGATTTATGACACATTATGACCTGCCTGACATCTGACTCCTGAGGTACCTCTCCACTATTTACCTGCCACATTCATTCCCCTTCCCCCTCCCTGCCCCCCACAGCCTGTATCTCACCCACTGACTCCTCGATTTACATCTTCACTGACTGCCTTTCCTGCATGCATACCAGCCTCTAGCCACTTTACTATTCATTCCATCTAGGAAGAGCACACACCAACTCAGTAGCAATGCATAGGGGGTGCATGGGGCTACACATGCACCCCCTCAGAGTGCTGGTGCACCCCCCAACAGGCCACATGCACCACTTAGGTGACGGGCAGATGGGAGCACCAGTGCCCCCCCTAAGAGCCCCAGTTGGGGAGTGGGAGTGCTGGATGAAGCATCGCGGCCACTTCTGAGTGTTGTGACCACTTTTGGGACTGCCATGGCCACTTCCCTGTTGGCAAGATTGGCTGTAGGGGGACCCCACTCCTGGTTGGAAAGATTGGCCAGGGGGGGACCCCCCCAGTCACTGATTGGTGTCGCAGGAGACAGACTAAGGTAGCACAAATTGCCCATGCACCAACTACAGATTGTTCCTCACCCTGATGAAGGGTTTTAAAAACTGAAAGCTAAGAAAAAAAATTCCAACTACAGGAAACCCTTGTTATTTATGGGTTCGGGATACTGAACCCACATTTTAAATACATTTTATACACTTCCAGGAGCTCCTTGGGAGCTCTGCGCTTGCTGCTGCTGGGCTCCAGCCACCATGCTCCTATTGTTGCCACCAGAGCCATGCCCCCACCACACCCAGCTGCCAGGGGCACTGCGTTCATGAACACAGACTGCGTTCATGAACGCAGTGCCTTATTTGTGGATTTCACCATTTGCAGGGGATACGAGAATGTATCCCCCTTGAATGGCAAGGGTCACCTGTATTTAAGTTGATCTAATAAAAGATATCAGATTCACCCAAAGAACCTTGTCTGCCTGTCTTTAGACCAACATGGCTACAACCTACACCCCTGGCACTGTGTTTATGCACCCAGCTGCTACTATAAAAGCAACACTGTGAGGCAGCTTCTGCTGCTGGACTGCCCAGGGTTGGTGGCACAATTCTGGCACCCCTACTACATTAGCACTTGGCACTGGTGCCCCTCTTGCCCACCTGAAGTTATGCTACTGCTGAAAATAAACTATAGCACTGGATGTGTCATGAAACCGCATGTTGTCCACACATGATAATGGTGTTAAGTGTCATGAGGTCTACATGACATGTAGACCATACTAAATCTGCGGATAATGGGCTCCCTTTGACATGGTATTAGAGTTGGAAAGTTCTCTGAGCAATCATGTGTTAAGGGGTAATATCATTTTTTGTTTACACAGCTCTAACTTGTCAATAGAGGGCTGGCAAGCAGGGGCATGGTTAAGAGCCAGGATACATGGGCTCTATCCCTGCTCCGAGGGAGGGAAATGGGTGAGGCTGAGAGTAGTGCATCCTGGGATGCTGAAGGACTACAAATTGCTGATTTTTTTCTCTAAGGAGCAGACTGAAGTTACCTTAGCATGCAGACCTGGACACAGCCATGGGCAAACTGGATGGCTACCTGGGGCCCTGACAGAAAGGGGGCCCGAAAATGGGGGAAAAAAATTACAATTGCAAAAATTAAGTTTTAATATTGTGCATATATGGAATTGGCAATGTTATCAATAGAGAATGAACAATTTAAAGACATTTTGCAACAAAAAAATCATCTCTGGCAAAAGGGGGCCCAATAGGAAAAGTTTGCTCAGAGCCACCAGGAGTCTAGGCATAGCACTGCTAACATGAGCTAGGTAGCACAGTCCAGAGTTAACCCTCATCTGAAATGGCAGAACTTTGCTCAGAGGCACTTAGCATGAGGTAGTATGCTTTAACATGCAGATGTTCACATTTTAAATTCCCTTATTATGATCTAAGTTTAACATGCAACTTCACCCTCATTGTGTATGGTCAGCTGGTTCTTCTAAGGCAATCCAGCCCTTCTCCTTATTGCTCCGGGAAAAGGGATGCATAAAGTCATTATATTAGGTGTCTATTTCTACACTCTAAAGTGCTCAACATCTATATACCTGCTGGAAGAACTCCACATAGATGGGTAAGAGGGAAGAATGAAGTGAGAGAAGCAAGAGCAGAGTGATTTGTATATAGCAGGCTCTTTGCTACCTAAGGATACCCCTGTGTAAAGGGGACTATTTCATTGCTCAGGTAGGGCATCTTTATGGACCTTTTGCTCATTAAGTGATGCAAAGGGACAATCACAGTCCAGCCCAGCTGCTCCACAGCGACAACATATTGATTCATACTGTAATGATGCCCTTTTCCCAGTGACTGTGTTTTCAAAATGAAAGCCCAAGAGAATACTTCTACTGGGATATTTTTATAAGGGTCAAAATGTACTGATACAAAAGGCAGTTTGGTATCTCTTACTTCTAATTAAACTCTGACACCTGACTCTTTCTTGAAGTGGAGAGGTTTTGTGTTTTTCCTCAGCAAAATGGGGCTCTGTGTAAATTTACCTAAAATATTGAAAATCACCATAACTATGACCCCTCTTCTGATAGCTTGTGCTCTTGTTCACATTTTCTCTTCACTCTGAAGGGCTCATCACCAATGTACCTTGTTCTACAGATCTGTTTCTATGTGCACAGATGTGCATCCTGGACAAATATTTCATAAAGATTAAAAAAAAAAAAAAGGTTTGACTGAGGAAGTAGTCAAAAAACAAAAACAGACAAGTTTGGATCACCCAGATGATGGGTATGGGACACCAAAGTGTCATATGGCTCTTTGGGCCCAAAAAGTTGGCCAACATTATTTAACTAATTCACCTTCAAGGGTTTTCCCATGAAGGTGAAAATACTGATGACACAAATCTGGTCCATTCTGGGAGTCACCTTCTTTTGTCAAAAATGGTACCTGTTTCTTTGAAGACAGTAAAACCAAAAGAAAAGAAGAAAAAAAGAAGTGAAAAAATTAACAAAAAAGCCCAACAAAACAAGCAAGCAAACACAAACCCTAGGCAAACACTGCTGGGCATTTCCTTGCTCAGAAATCCTGAAGTCTGTCACTTCAGTGAGCACTGAGCACTAAAAGCTCAATTTAAGAGTATTCCTATAACTACTCTGGGCTTTTTTTTTCCTCCTCACCACACACACAAGCTACATACAATATTCCAGTTTCTGTCCTTGTGGTTAGGGAAAACCCTATTCAACTAGCTGACTTGGCTGTGCCCTGGCCATTCATTTTAGTCCCCGAGGTTGTAACCTTTCTTGTCTGCAGCTGAGAGATCTGATCAGCCCTTTCTGTTAAGCCTGAGAGGGGGCTTTTGATTATCTATTGGCTTTAATGGTGTCTGAGATTATCTCTGGATCTAAGACTACCTTGATAGCAACCATTAGCACCTGTCAGCATGATATGAAAGGTTAGGATGGAACGATCACTTTAGTCTGAGAGCTTTTCTAAGAAATGGTGCCTTTTTCTGAAAAACAGTAAGTGAATTTAAAAAAAAAAAGAAGCAAAATTACTGCGGGGTAGGTTTTTGCAGTGAATTGTCAAGTGTGTCTCGTTCCAGATTACAGGGACTTGAGGCTTCTGTCAGCATAATTTGCATACACAATCATCCAGACATTTTCCAAGAGAGCACAGCAAAATCCACAGTTTTCAGTAACCTCCTGTTCCTTTATTCTAATAGATCTTTGTCATATCTTCAGCCTATAGTGTTTTATCCTGAAAATCCTAAATCATGCAGATTCATTTGGCATTTATTACAGATACAGTAATTGCTGCTTAACAGGTTCCACAGGGTTTTATGAAATATTAATTGACTATTACTCCTTTTGCAGGTTGGAATAATGGAGAGTTCCCTCTTATAAGGTAAAATCATCATTTTCCACTTACTTTATCATACTTTGAAACATTAAGAGGTGAGTGCTTTGAAAATGGATACAGGTTTGAGCCACTGAAAGTCAATCTGGATTCCAAACACCACTGAGTGGAGTTCTTTTGTAGTGCTTATAAAGAAAGGGGTTATGTAGGAGGTGGTCTGCTTCTGGAAGGGCAGGGACTGTCCAATCAACCTGTTTTAAATCGACCCCCCTTGAAAAATCAGTGGACTCACAGAAGTTTCACTTGCATCAATTGGCCTATGTAAAGAGAGTTATCAGACCTAACTGTGAACAGCTTGGTTGTGGGGGTAGGGATTGATAAGTTGATTCGTATAAAAGCTGAAGGAGCCCATTTAGGGAAGGGAAGAAGTAGGGTGGAGGACAGTTTCCAGGTGTGGAGAAACTGGTGTAGGGAATTTTGTGTTGGATTTAACTATAAGGTAAAAAATGTTGATCATGGAGTTTAGTCCTTTCTGGGCTGGGGAGGCTGGCTAATAGCTAATAGGCCATTTCCAGAATAGGTATTGAAACCCTTTGAGGCACTGTGAGCCCAGCAGGATGATTTCACCTCTGCTTTATTCCAGATGTGTGGCACCATGGAAACCAATTGTGCTGCACTAGTCTAAGATGAGTAATGTAGCAATGAATTTAACTAATAATCTATCTGTTTAATTTCAAGTACAGATAATACTGGTTCATCTGATCGTATTGGAGATGCAAAGATGCCCCAGGGGTTATTAGGAAAAAACTAAAATGATATGGAAACCAGATATTTTAACTACATTTTCCCACTGTAATCATGCCTTTGTAACTATACACATCTTTCTTGTACAGTTTTAACTGGAGTTATGTAAGGGAGGTATGAGGTATCTAAACACCAGTATTATGTGAGATATATCAGGAATGGGGTGAAGGAAAGTGGTTTTTCAGTGCAACTTGTTGTCAGAGCTTACAGTCAGTCTTGCCTGGTTTATTAGCTCCTACATATCTCCACAAAAATACATTTCCAAACTAAAATCTTTCATCTCTGGAGGCAACAATGGATTAAAGCAAATGGTGTTTGCTAAATTGTGGGGATCTAAATTTTGAATTTAGGGATGCCTATACACAAGCGGGGGGGCTGCTCCAATGTGTTGTAATTACAGTTTGCTGGAGCAGACTGGATTAGTCATGTCTTCTGGAGTGCAGTAATTACTAGGGCTGTGTGAAACTTCAGCAGCTGTTTCATTTTGGAGGTGTTTCAGCCTGTTTTGGCACCAGAAACACCAAATCCAAATCAAAATGAAAGGCTCTGAAATGAAATGAAAGCATCCAAAATGTTTCAGAACACTTTGGAAAATTTTGCAGTTTTGGAGCTGGGCTTGCAGGGAAATAGAAAGTAAGAAGAGGGAGGAGGAAGAGGGGGGAAGGACTACTTTCATATTGACATCTGTAACTGGCCAGTGTCAACAATCTGTCCCTAAGATCCCTTACAATCCCAGTGCTCTGGGGGAAGGATGGCAGCCTGCTATCATCCCATGTCCAGATCTGGGGGCCTATGCCCCCTGGGAAGAGTCTGGCAAAGCCCAACAGTCTTCCTGCGGTGCATGGGCCCCCGGATCTGCATGCAAAGCTGGGGCCAGCACCAGCACTTGAGTCTGCTCAGCACACCCGGTGCTGAGTACCAGGAAGACCGGCATTCCTGCTAGCCCCAGCCAGCAGTGGCAGTATGCTGTCATCCCACATCCAGATCTGGGGGCCCACATCCCCTGGGAGGGCTAAGGGGCTGTGCCAGACTCTTCCCTGGGGGTGCAAGCCCCTGGATCTGCACACCAGATGACAGCATGCTGCCACTATTGGCTGGGGCCAGTGACAGCACCAGTCTTCCCGGCACTTGGCATGGGGTGCACAGAGCAGACTCAGGTGTTGGCGCTGGCCCCAGCTGGCAGTGACAGCATGCTGTCATCCCACATGCAGATCCGGTGGCCCACGCCCCTGGGAGGGGTCTGGCACAGCCGTTTGGCCTTCTTGGGGGGTGCAGGCCCTTGGTTTCGCATGCGAGATGACACATTCTACTGTTGCCAGCTGGTGATACAAGTTTTGTTTTGAACTGTTTGAGGTGCAGTTTCACAAAACCCCCTGCACTTATCTCCTTGACACCTGGCAGGCTTCATGCCCTCATAAGGGGCTACCATCCCTGCAATTTTCATCTGAATCAGGGAAGAAATGACAATGCTATAGGCATTTTAGTGATTCCCTATTATAGCCTATGGCTGAAACACTGAAACAGCATTGAAACACCAAAACAGATTCAGCTGAATCAAAACGGGACAGTGATCTGAAACACGGAAATGAATCACTGTCCCTCTGAAATGCTGAATCTGAAACCAAAACAAAACAGATGTTTTGCACAGTCCTAATTATTACCGTGCTCTAGCAGCCTTCTGCGTCTCATGTATTAGCCTCCCCACACTTAAAAATGACACTGGGGCGCTTGGACTGAAGCTCATCAAACATGCTTTAGTTCAAGTGCCCCACTGCCATTTTGAAGCATAAAGACACTGATACATGAAATGCTGTGGGTCTTGGAGCTACTTTAATTAAAGCTCCACCCTCCCCTCCCCCACCTCCAGAGTATGTGCAAAAGTGGCTGGTAATCACTTACTATTAATGTCTTTTGTTGTTATAACTTTGATTTTTCTGACATTCTGGAGAAAGCAGCCCCTGATCTGAACCTTTGGGCCTCTACTCATATTGTAATTCTCCTTTTGAGTTATAATGAAGCAGAAGTAGGAATGACCAGAAATACCACACTCAAATTTACAGGGCGAGGTTAATACAGCTCCCTATGCATTTTCCATTCCAGTTATCACAAAGAGCATCTCTCTCTCATTTCATGTCTGGTTATATCTGAAATCAGTATAACATCATGGTTTATACAAAGGTAGGCTGTGGGGAAAAAAAGGAACAGTTGTGGTGACAAGCACAGAGGTTAGTGGTAACAATGTTAATAATTTCTAAGAAGAATAAAAATGAAACCTTCTACCAAACCTCCCAAATTAACATATAGCTATTATTTTTTTAAAAAATATGCATAGGTTGCTAGTTTTAAGGAGGGGAGGTGGAGTGACAAACTAAAAGAAATTTTCATCGCAAGCACTATCCTTTTCAGGATTTATGAGGATCTTTCATGTTTCCTATAATTACTGGAGTCTTTTTAGAGATAAAATGTGTCGCTGATTTATAGATTATTACTGCTTTCAAGCATCCCACCTAAGAAATGCCTTAGGATGTGTCCAGATTTTGATTTCAATTACAGTAGTATAACAGCAGTGGAATTAGTTTAAATTTAAACCACTGTTAATGAGAGAGAATCTGCCTTGTAGCTTATAGTGATTTTGAATATATTTAGCCTACCCAGCTATTATGTTTCTCAGGAAGAAAGTCATGCATTTTTACTTGCTAAATGTAAAAATACATTAGAAAACATCTAGCAAACAAAGGCACTTGTGAATTTCAAATGATTCTTTTTCTACCTGTCTAGACGAGGTTATTAGAAAGGTTCCCAGACTTCCATAAAATAAGCATTTTTTGTCTGGATTTTGAACAAGCATTATAGGGCATTTGTTATTTTACTCATTCAGAATATTTTAATGCATAGATAGGGTCCAGCACATAGCAGCTGTCTGAACCCAACATTACATGTCTCGAGGTCTTTATAAGATGGATCTTCCCATACAGCCATTCATTTCAACAGTTGTATTTTTGGCTCTGCTTTTAATAGAAGAGCTTTAATATTGTTGACCCCAATCAAATATGGTCTGTTTTAAATGTTGATTTCCACCAGCTATATACCCTTATAGGTAAAGAAATAATTCAAGGAAACTGCAGAGGTTTTAAGATTAAGACCTTTTTTAAAAATACATTTCTTGAAAAATTATATGCATGTTATATAACCCATAGACATCACCCACAATTCTTGTCCATTCATGGACCTGTCAAAACACGTGCCACTTGTTTGAAAGTCAAATTGAAATCTGTTCTCATAAGGTTATATCCTTGATTACCACTGTGTTGGACAGCCATTGGGGAAAATGTAGGTGTAGCAATGTCTCTGTTGTATTCTGGGTATTTCCCATGATTCTGGGCTTTGCTGGAGAGGAATTGGGGCTGGAGAGGAATTCCCACCCCCTCCCCCACTGCTGCTACATATGTCAGGGTTTTTTAATGGCTTCTTTATGGGCATTGGTTGTCGGCTTTAGGCAAGGCTGGGGATTTTGATTGGGATATGCCAGTGGTCCTGCTGGGAGTTAAACCCAGAGATTCCTGGCTAGAGGGTCTTGCCCATCCACTCATCGATTGGCATAGTTGGGGTTAGGAAGGAATTTTACTCCAGTCAGATCAGTACAGACTTAGCAGGGAGAGAGGGAGGTTCCCTTCCGCTGTAGCATAGAGCATGGCTGTCTTCCTCAGATCACTTGAGCCATAAATTAACAACCTTTACAGAAGCAGGACGTTAGCTACTGCGGTCCCCCTCCTGCTTTATCTGTGGCATGTTATGGTATTATGTCTTGTGTTGTGAGAGAATGGACTGTGTAGTTTTGCTAAGAAGTTAGACGTATAGGATGATTTGGATAGGAATGATCCTGTCTTAGGTAGGGGGTTGAATTAGATGGCCTCTCAAGGTCCCTTTCAGCCCTACTCTCCTATCATTCAATGCAAGTCAGTTAAGTCTGTGCTAATTATTTTTCTATTTTCTAGTTGTCATTTCTTTGGCATGGCTGTTTAGAAGAAGGGATGGGAAGTATCAAAAGGTCATCTAAATTTTACTATGAACTAAACATATATGTGTGTGTGTGTATGTGTATATATGTATATGCATTTATATGTATGTATATGTGTGTGTATGTGTATATACATATGTGTGTGTGAGTGTGATCTGAAGGCAAGGAAACATCACAAACTGGGAACTGTCAGTTTGAAGAGACTTGCAGAAATTCCACCTTGCAGCTTTTCTTCGCTGTTGTCAAAATGCGGACCAAAATCTGCCACCTAAGCACACTTTAAGTTAGCAGTTTAGAAAAATCATGGCAATTTAAAGGTTAATAAAGACAGAGCTCCCTGAAAGGTAATACTAATTATGATTTCATCCGACAGTTAAGTTTGTTTTTGTTCCACTAGTGTACTGTCTGTTATCCAATTCTTCTTTTATTGTTTGTGCGTGTGTGTGTGTCCCCTCTTCAGGCAGAGTAAATAGAAGTTACTCTTGTTGTTTCACTTTCAGTACAAGGTTTTCACTGACAGCTTAGACAAATGGTGTTTTGTGAAGCCACTCCTAATGATGCTTTATTCCCACCATTTAAAAAAAAAAAAAAAAAAGACAATCCAGGAGTGTCTTTTTATCTAGTGGAAGCTATGTAAGCATTTCTGTCTTTCTAAAGCAAATGTATCGTACCGATATGTTTGTGGCAGCAACTTTATATCTGCCTCAGTTACAATCCTAAGTGGGAAAGGCAGCCTAGCAACTACACCGGTTTTTATACCACCTGAAGATCTGACCCTTAGATGAGAATAGATTAGGTAACTTGTGCATGCATGTGCGTGCACGTGTGTTTTATATTACCCCAGATGAAAGTGTTAAAATAGGAACTGTTTTGCTGCATTTGACTCATTCTAACCCCATTTATACATAACAGTTAGAAGAGAACGTACCAGCTGCTGCCATTTTTGCAGCATTCCACTTCTGAAACAGCTCTAAGCATTGAAGGACTGATGTGTCCGCACCCTTATTTTGGTTTCACCTACAATGAGCTACAATTTTGAGAGCCCAGTATTTCACTTCTCATTATCTAGTAGGTGGAATGCTCCAGCAGCCTTCCCTTGATTTCTTTTTGAGCACTTGTTGAAAAGGGCATTCAAACTCTTCCAGCTGATTCTTCAGATGGGCTACATCTACATGAGACAGTGACTGCGCAGGAGCTTGTTACTACTGCGCAGTAGCACCGCGTGGCAAGAAGCATGATGCAACGCTGTTACACAGTAGTAATGAGCTATTGTGCAGGCAGCATCACCTAAAAGCCATTCGATGATGCTACTGCGCAGTAGCTCTGGTCACTGTGCAATCATTTAGTATTTATTTACATAAGTACTAAATGACTGCAGGGTAATGACTGTGTCATCAGCGTCTTGTGTAGATGTGGCCTCTGTCTCTTTATGCCATTTTCTTTTGCTCTTCTCAAATGAAAGTCCTCTCTGAATTGCTCCACAACCATATCATTGATGGTTTAAGGATGTTTTTTTCCCCCTGCTTCTTTCTCTTTCTGCCTCCTCAAATTCTCTTTCAGAAGTTCTGCTTTGCTGCTGAGTCTCCATGCCATTTGAACTCTCAGCTGGAAATTGATCTTCTGCCTTGGCTAAACTCCTGTCTCTCTATCTGCTGTTATCAGTTTCCAATTTCTATTTTATCTGATAAAGCATTTTTA
The DNA here is from genome assembly GCF_001723915.1 of Gavialis gangeticus. Classification (NCBI taxonomy): domain Eukaryota; kingdom Metazoa; phylum Chordata; order Crocodylia; family Gavialidae; genus Gavialis; species Gavialis gangeticus. The sequence goes on along the minus strand of NW_017729024.1, from coordinate 174,301,686 downwards.
GGAGAAAGGCATGGGGGTTTCAGTAGACAATAAGCTGAATATGAGTGAACTACATGCTGCTGTTGCAAAAAAAGGCCAGCAATATACTGGGTTGTATTCTCAGGAGTGTCACTTGCAAATCAAGGGAACTGATTCTTCTGCTCCATCCAGCACTGGTGAGGCTTTGCATGGAGTATCATGTCCTGTTTTGAGCCCCAAACTTCATGAAGGATGCAAACAGTTTGGAAAGAGTCCTGTACAGAGCAATAAGCATAATTAGAGGCTTGAGAAGCAAAATTTCTGAGGAACGGGTGAAAGAACAAGGGTTACTTAGTCCGGAGAAGGGAAGACTAAGGGGAGATTTGATAACAGTCTTCCAATACCTGAAGGGTGATTACAGAGAGGATGGAGCAGGCTTTTTTTTCTGTACCCATAGAGAACAGGACTAGAAACAAAAGTCTCAGACTTCAGCAAGGGAAATTTTAGGTTGGAGACTAGGAGGTACTTTCTGACTATGAGGGTGGTACTGGAACAGGCTGTCTAGAGAAGTTGTGGAATCTCCATCCTTGAAAGCTGACAACAGCAGGTTGGACAGACCCTTCACTGGCATGGTTTAGTCAGGGATACTCCTGCCTTGAACAGGGGACTGGATTAGATAACTTTGTGAGGTCCCTTCCACCTCTACTTTCATGTGATCTTGCCATATACATGGAATGAAAGACAAAATAATGTCATTGCATACAGAATCCTAATTACCAAGTGTCCCTCCTTGATACAGTTCCTTTATTTTCATGTCATTAGTAAGGTATCCATATCCTTATATAACTTTGTATCTTTTGCCACCTATTTAGCTTCTTTATTCCTCCAGTCCACCTTTATTAAACTGGTAAGTAAAATGCTACTTTATTCATGTATCCAGCATGTATTAATAATTTCATAGACATTAGGGCTGGAAGGGACCCCAGAGGATCAACAAGTCCAGCCTCCTGCCCCAGAGGCAGGAAGTCAGCAACATAAACATCCAAATGTGTCTTGAAGACATTCAAAGTAGGTGCTTGAGTGACCTCTGGCAGCAGTCTATTCCAGGCCTTGGGGGCTAGGACAGTAAAGAAGTTCTTCCTAGTGTCCAGTCTGAATCGGTCGCAGAGGAGTTTGTGACCATTCAATCTTGTCATCCCTTGGGGTGCTTATAGGTGGCCACCAGATCACCCCTGAGCCTGTGCTTTTCCAGGCTGAAGAGTCCCATGGCTCTCAGCCTCTCATCATAAGGTTTGCTTTCCTGACCTCTAATCATGTGTGTGGCTCTTCTCTGCACTCTCTCAAGCTTCTCCACATCCTTCTTGAATTGTGAAGCCCAAAACTGGACACAGTACTCCAGCTGCGGCCTCACCAAGGCCGAGTACAAGGGGAGAATGACGTCCTGAGATTTGCTTGAGAAGCATCTATGGATGCAAGCCAGCGTTTTACTCACTTTACTAGCTGCAGCATCACATTGATGGTTCATGTTCATCTTGTGGTCAACTATGACCCCCAAGACTCTTTCATCAGAAATGCTAGCCAGCATAGCACTGCTGAGTCTATAAGCATGCTGTGGGTTTTTCTAATAAAAATATCACCCTAAGAAATCCTTGCCTCTTAAATAATTTTTGGTCCATTACAGCCACAACATCACTCTTATACTACCATAAGTTTAAAAAAAGTCTAGAGATCATACTTCTTTAGGTACATGCATATTATTTTCAATTATTATTTTACTTGCTATACTTTCATTTCTATTAAGAAAGAAAATTCTCATAATTTTGCCCCTTCTTGGGAGTCTGGTACAACTGTATCCCCATTTTCCTCCCTCACAGACCCTGGCTGGAATAAGTGAGCATAGTGCCAACACAGCTCAATGGAGCTGTGACAGTTTACCCCAAATTGTTCTAGTAATTGAACGTCTGGATTATTATTTCCTATATGTGAGTTTTAATTTGGCAGCGTCCCTTTAAATGAAAAAGCTACATGGTTCATTAACGCCTGCAAATAGTCACTCATATTACTGAATAGTATAAACTGAATCTATATTTTCACCTTCCTATGTGGAGATTTAGAAAACCTCATCAGGATCAAAGCAATTACGCAGGTGAATCTTCCCACTCCCTCGTTGTACTTAGATGAGAATAACAGCCAATTAATATTAGAGTATCAAAGGCAAACATGCAGGTTTATAGAAGCAACTAATAAGATTGAGGTTAAAATAGTACTTATCACTTATATTCATCACCAAATGACACTTTATGCAGAAAGAACACTATACATCCATTAACTAATTAAACCCTTGCTTATTCAAAATTGTGATTATGTGAGATTATTTTAAAGTAGAATTTCCCTAGCCCTCCTTGAAGAAGGAAAATATTTTAAGAAAGAGGGGAAAAGAGTGATGGGGGAGAGAGTTTCAGGAACAACCTATATTACTATGAGATTTTGGGCACAGAGAAACAAGAAGAATGTGAATGTGGGTAACTGGGACGACAGCAATCTGGGCAGAATCAGATGCTGGGAAGGGAGGCTGCAGTCTTCAGGCAAAACTAGTGAGGAGAGATTAAATAATTTGCAAATGAAAGTGGCAGAGCTGAAGATAGTGGAAGCTATTTTGCAGTGAAGGAAGTGATTAAGGAAATGAATCTGGAGGGTTCATTGAAATATATACTGTAATTGCTCAAGAGGAAGATGGGACATTTGAATGAGAAGAAAAGAAGAAAGAACCAAGTGTCAAGAAGAAGTGCAGTACAAAATCTTTAATGAGAAATGGCCATGGCCTATATCATTGAAAAGGTGATGTTTCCATGTTTCTAATTAAAAATAAAGCAGATTTCAGAACCTATAAACTCAGTATAATGACAACTGTGATAGTATTTACTCCTTTGACAAGGATACATTTGGAAGTCCACTATGAGGTGGTGAACTATATTAGAAAAGGTTAATGTCATGTCGCCATGATATTTTGTTTAAAAAAAACAAAACATGCAAGAGTGTTACATGGAGATGCAAGCTATTAAACAGACAAGTATGAAAACAGAGATTGTTTGCATGCCAATACACTATGCCTTAGAAACATGTGAGGATTCTCAGAGCCAAGTCTTAGTTTGCCTTTAGCTGCATACCTACTAGAAGCAGAATAAAAAGAAACAGGACCAGCAATGGCCTCCCAACTTTTAGCTCAATAGCCCACTAGTTGTGACACTTGTCTAGAAAGCAGGGAACTTGAGCTGTAGACAGGGTTTAAGCCTACTGTCTCCCACTTCCCAGAAAAGTGCTTTAACTACTGCTAGGCATTTCCCAGAGCATATTCCAGCCCTCCACTTGAAGCTCACAGAGGTGAAGATATGTGGGTCCATTCAAATTAGAAGGACGGATGTTTCCCTGGAAAGGAGGGAGCAGAAACTCTAACACTATTCATTTCTTCCAATGTGTACTACATGCAAGGTTCAGAAAAGTCACTGGAGGTTCAAGCCCTTTCCTGCTATGGTAACATCTACCACCCCAATCCCCCTTCCCTTCTCTTGGATACACATATTGCCCCATCTGTGTTCCTAGTGCACAAGCTTCAAGTGGAGAGCTATAGAGTGCATTGGGCAAAGTCTAGCCTATGGTCTGGCGGTGTGGTTAAAATATTTGTGGAAGGGATTGGGGTGGTGGAGGGGGTACACTGTTGCAATTGTACAGGCCTTTTGAGTTTTGCTTCATCCAAATGTTAAAATTAACTCCCTAGGTGGGTCAGGAACATCTCTATTCAGGCAGTGTTCAGAGAGTCAATTGACTTTATGACTCATTATATCCCTGATTCCTGTTTATCTCTCTCCAGCACTGTTAATGACCCTCTATCAGAAGGGTGAGCAAAATATGACCCACAGGGCAGATCTGGCCAACCAATTGATTGTATCTGGTCTTCAGCTGCACCTACTGTGCTCCACGTGGGGCCAAGCCCTGCCCACTCATGCCTGGGGCAGCCTGTGCTGTGCTCCTGCCCACATCCAGTTGGCCCAGCAAACATACATTGCCAGCAGGGCTGCTGCTGCAGCTGCCCAGGTACTACCCAGATCCCCCTGCCTCCAGCTGCTGATCCTTCTCCTCCTCCTGCCCCTGCTGTACCACTCTGGGTATGCCATAGGTAGTGCAGGGAAGTGGCAGGGGCCGTGGGGACATGTGCCAGGCACCACATGCCCAGCCAGGTGTGGAGAAAGCTGCAACTGGGCAGCTCCTTTCCCAGCACTCAGGGCTCCAGCTCCACCTCCAAGCCACCTTTCACCCACTATGCCTGTCCAGTGCCATGAGCAGACAGCTGCAGGTGGCTAAGTAGAAGGTGGCTGGGAACTGGAGCTGGAGACCCATGTGTTGGGGCAGAAGCTGCCTGGCTGCTGCCTTCCACCCAACCTGGCTGGAAATAGGGTATCTGGCATGTGTCACCATGGCTTTCCTGTGTTACTTTCTGCCTAAGGTGGTACAGCAGGGCCAGGAGGCGCCACTAGAGGTGGGGGGGAACCAAGCACTACCTAGGTGGCTGAAGCAGATGTGGCAGCAGCCCAGCTGGGAAGCTGTGTGCACTGGCTGGGGCCAGGGTGGTGCCATTGGCAGGCGCAGGGCAGGTGTGGGATGAAGCATGGTGTGGGCTGGCCCAGATGGGAGTTGGCAGAGCTCAGCCCTATGCAGAATGTCATAGGGGCAGCTGTGGGCTGGATTGTGGGGCAGACTACCTGCACCTGCTCATGTACCTGCATGTGTACCATGCCCACACTGCCTGGGCAAGCTTTGCTGCCTGTGCCCTTTGACCCCTCCATCCACCCCTAACCAGCTCCCAAGACCTAGTGTGGAGGCAGCTCCCCCCCACATACATGCACATGCCCAAACCCCCACATACCTCTCTGCCCCCGCCCACACACCTCCACATCTTCCCCTCCCCACACATACACAATATACAAGATTAAAACTTTATTTTGGGCTATTATGCAATTGTCTCTATATACATTACTAAAAAAAAACCCATAAATCAAGAAAAAATATATTTTTAAAATAAAATTAAAATATGTTATAGTAGATGTTTGAATTTTCATATATGATTTGGGTTTTTTAGCTGTATTTTTTTAAGTGATAGATTCTGAAAGATTTTATGTGCACAGCTCACCAAAACTCATTAACTGGCCCGCCAGCCAAAATAATTGCCTACTCCCACTTTATCCTTTTTCATGGTCTTAATGTTCCACTAATCAGTCTGTCCTTTTGGCAATTTTGCTGTCTGTTAGGCATTCCTGGAGACTGTTTTTTAGCTCTAGCTAAAAACCTTTACTTGGGTGTGGTAATAATAACTCAGGTGTAGAAATGACTGACAGTGAAATATTGGAGGCACTGTCAAGATGCTCAAGAAGACTAGAGTTTGTTTTATGAATCTGAGTAGGAGATGTACATTTAACTATAATGACTACAGGATTAGTGATACAATATCATTTGACTATTTTGACTATTTTTCAAATTTTTTTTAATTATATATAATATAGCAAATTTGTGAACTTCCTAATAATTATATTAGTTCTTACTTTGATTTTAAATGGAATAATATAGTGCTAGTCCCCTAGCATATTAATAGTTTCTAGTTTCTCTTTAACAGGAGAAAAATGTGTTGTGTTATATATGATGATGCATAACACCATCTGTACCTGGATCTTCACTTGAAACGCTAGGTCTGTCCATGTAAACACTTAGTCTCACTTTTCCAGTCTAATGTCGCTGGGAATGTATTGGAAGTTGGTCCATGGCAGTTAGAATTGATTGGGTTGTCAATCTAACTGCACCATTGCAAAGATAAGCAACCGAATGACTGCAGTGCATGTATATTGAGGGCCTCATAATTTAATAAAAATCATGCTACAGATATACTCTTGTTCACAGAAATCTCAGTTCCTGAATGTACTTATGATTTCTTCCAGGGGTAGTCTGCAAACTGGGGCATAACATATCTGTTTGCCATTAGGTGGCCATTTTTCCTTTTGTCTTTCACATTGTTTCCCACAGTATACACTTGATCAGGATACCGGCCTTACGTTAGATCTGTTTCTTTCAATATTCCCTCTCAAAATTTAGAAAACACGATCCACAAATGATCATGACTCTTAATTATATAATCCATAATGTCTCCAAACTTACACATGAATGCCAGAGTTCTCCATCGCTTCCTACAGTCCCATTTTTTTGTCTGGGATCACTGTACTCAACAAACACTTTTATTTTTATCCTCAGTACTCCATTGTCTTAAGCATCATAACTAGCAGTGATTGCTCACTCACTTTTTAGCCCTTCTATCTTAAAATAGTAATAAGATTTTTCTTTTCTTTAACTTTATCTCCTATGTCATTTCTATACACAGGTAAGAGCCTAGCTTCCATGCCTGCACCTTTTTTTGGTGTGGAAATCCTTGATACTTAGTAGCTTTAGGCCCTCTACCAGCCCAGTGGTTTAAAGAAGTTCTCTTGGAACAAGCCTTCAAAACTTAGTCTCCACCCCCAAAAAGATGGCAAGGCTACCTCTCCCCACCCAAAAAGGGCTATTGGCAAATCAAAACTAGTCCACAGAGTTAACAGATGTCCTCACACCATCATGTAGTCAATCACTTTTGTGTCATCCTATTTCCTGTTCATCATCCACCATCTGCATTGGATGGATTTCTGCACCCACACATAACTTCACTGAAGTCAGCGGGGTGGTAGGCAACAACTACAACAACCTCGAACTCTGGAAGATACCTCAACGTGCCATCAACTTTATAAATTAATTTAGGATAGCATCACCGGTCTTAGAATGGGCTTGTATCTTCTGCCTTAGGGATAGACTAGTTTCTAGTGTATTGTTGCTGAGAGATAGAGAGTAGGGGCTTACTTCTGAACATTTACTAGCTTATAATGAATATCTGGAAGTAATACAGGGAAGTTCACTAGATTTTTTTTTCTATCCAGGTAGAATAAGCCTCTTGTATGTGTGGATTAAAACAAAAAATAGAAGCCCTAAAGGCAGAAGATAATTGCTTGTTTTCCAGACAGTGACTCCAGTAAGCTGAACAATGAAAATTAAACACAATAAAATTGCTAGTAATAGTTGCATGGTTTCTCTACTCCCAACATTTCGAATGAATAAAATTATTATTGTAATAGATATAGTCTTACTCCAGTGACTTAGGTAACAACATAACAATTAGATTTCCTGATTCAAGCAGTCCCTGGAACTTCTAAATGCTATGAGATCTTGAGACAATTCTTTCTCCCTGGAAGCTCATCAAACTTGTTAGCCTAGACAGATCTTAAATAATGCTGATAGAAGCTCTATAGTTTGGAAAAATTAAAGCAGCAAGAAGACTGGAGGAAGCAGTCCTAACTTCTGGTCCCTCTTTCCAGCACTGCTTAAGTAGTTTTACTGGGCTGGATAAAACACATCCTGAGAGTAGGGGTTAGAAGAGAGATGTCCGCTATCCTAGCGGAGTAGCTCAGGTACAAGGTTATGACTTTGACCTTGTTTTGCTTGCTCTCCTGGACCCATGACACACTTGTCTGCCTAGGGGCCCAGGTTCAAAAAAAGGGATGGAGGGGTAACCCCCACCATCTAACCCTCCGGTAGTTGGGGCAGGAAGGAGGAAGATGTATATTTGGATTGTCTCAGACTGGGCAAGACTCGGTCCCTGACAAGGCTGTAACCACAAGGCAGACGGCATGATGGTTTCCATGTCCTCCAGCTCTGACTCAGTGGCTGCATCTACATGAGATGCTGACTGCACAGTATCTCATTACTCCTGCGCAGTACCGCAGTGTGGCAGGAAGCATGATACGACTCCACTGTGCAGTAGTCACAAGCTACTGAGCAGTCAGTGTCACAAAAAGGCTGTTTGGCGATGCTACTGCGCCATAACTCTGGTTACTGTGCAGTCATTTAGTCCTTGTATAAACTAATTTATACAAGTTTATACAAGTACTAAATGCCTGTGCAGTAATGACTATGCAGTCAGCGTATTGTGTAGGTGTAGCCAGTCAGTCTATAATGTGTACCTCTACTCTGTCTTCTGCATCACTTCAGAATAACATAGCTAACTGCCTCTCTCCAGCTCTGATTTTGAGAGAAAACAATTGCAGTTGCTGTGCTTGGAGAGCAAGCAAGGCCTCAAGCCAGCTCAGAGCATCACCTAGAGGAGACTGGACAAGCGCCTAGCTGGGGTCATCTGACCCCAGTGCTCTTTCCTGACGGGGGCAGGGGGTTGAACTCGATGACCTACTGAGGTCCCTTCAGACCCTAACATCTATGAATCTAGTATGCAGGCCACTTTCCTGTGAAGTGGGAGATGTGGGCTTAAACCACTTAGGCTAAAATTGGCATAACAACCCAGATACCCCATTTTCTGATCAAGAGCTCTGACCACATGGATATGGAGCTGAAGCAAATTCTTTCTTCATGTAAGGATGAAGACTCAAAAATGCAACCTTAAAAAATTATGCCTAGGTAGAGATTTCAGACTGTGAATCCCATGTCAGCAGAAACACCTGAGCCAGGTGGCTGCCGACTTGCCACCTGAGTCCAGGAGAGAGCTGGGATTTCATCCCCTCCTACCTTTCCTGCTGGCTCATCAAATCATGCATGTGACTGTGAATCCCTATCCCAAGTGCTTGCCTCTACAAGAGAACTTGGTTACCTCATTTGTTTTTTTAATTTCACTCCTAGAGGCACATGCCTAAATTTGAGCAAGATGATACTCAGGGTCATCTCAGGTAGTCCATTTTTTTTAAGCTGGCTCCTGATACAGCAATATGGACCTGAGCCTTTCCACATGTATGAAATGGGGAAAATAGTATTTCCTTGATAAGAAAAGTATGTTAAAGAGTGTGATGCTATAGTAGCAGGGGTATATAAGGTAGCTGAGACAGGACGTGCAAAGTATTACTTTAAATTCTAATTTCGTCAAGAACCTAGAGATCTTATAAAGTACAACATTCATGCATATGCGTGCACGTACAAAATTAGATCTGTGAATTCAGGTTTTTTTTTTTTTAATATAGAGGATTATGTTCTCCTTAATTAAACCATTGTTATGTCATAATCTAACCCTCAACTTTTACAGTAGGATTTTTCCTTTTAATTACATCCACTTTTGTTTCTCAATTTTTCCAACTGTTTGATCTCCAGGTGTTTGTGGGGAAAGGGATGGAGCACCTACAGTTGTAAAAACAGATCTTAGCCTGCTTTTTCCTGGGGTGGGCAAATATCTTAGTTTTAACAGGTTTGGTTTTTTTTTTTATATGCCTGTTGTTTTTTTATATGCATCTTTTATTAGGGATTGATAAGAAGCTTCTATATTTTTAAGACCTCCACATGAACTTTAATGCGCATTAGCCTATTTTAATGCCATTAAAGCATCATAAAAAAACCCGTGAGCTTTTGTTAATGCACATTTAAATAGGCTAATGAACCTTTTTCTAGTACCTCACAACGGAAGTACTAAATTTAACATGCATTAGCAAAAGCGTGTTAATGAACATTTAGACATGCCCACTAAGCACAAAAATAGTCCACCTGCTTTATCACTTATTCAGTTTTTGAAGTATCTGGTATTTTTTTTTTTTGTGTTGCTCTTCCTGAATTCTGGTTAGCAGCTTCATCAGTGCTATATATCCAAGTTGTGATTCATGTTGCTGTTTTTTTTTTTTTCCTTTATGGAATCTTACTTGATTAACGGCTCTTTTATCAACTCTGAAATGCATGGCTTTTATTTTCTGCAGACAGAAATTACGAGTGGCCATCTGTGTTCAATTTTCCTGAATTAGCTGAGGATCCCACAATTCACTAGGGGTGGAGCAGGGATTCTGCTCTTATTGTGCTTTAGATGCAGTTTGGATTGGAACCCCTTTCCAAGATGCATCGAAATCTAGGTCCATACATAATTTAGGAAATGCCAAGTGTCTTTCTGGGGATTCACCTGAATCTTTGAACAAGGTATAGTAGAATATAAAGACAAACAGAGCATTTCATTGAAGCATATAACTGCATGGTTTACCAGCAGTTGGCATAACAGGTAGATGAAGGCATCTAGAAAATAATGTTTAATCCTAGTTAGAATAGATACAGTGCTTTTACACACCCAACAACACTGGGCTCTTGAGCATCTGGAGTGCACTAATGTCCTACTCAGTACCTGGTGTTCCATCTGGATTGAACACAAGGAGGCCCATTGAATCTCCCAGCTTAAATTTTAAGATCTTTTTGGCTCCCAGGCACATAATAACAAGAATGTGAAGAGTCCCAGCAGAAGCAAATGGCTTTTCCAGATGTGCTGTCTTCATTACACCTTGCTGACTTAAATAATAGTAAAAAAGCGAAACTGCAATTTCTTTCAGCCAAATTCCATAAAAACTCCACAAATTTGCAAGACAGTAAAAAATCACTAATTGCTTTTTCTTTATATTGGGGTTTGGGGACATGTGAACTAGCTGGGCTTTGTCTTAATTTATAGATCGGGGAAGTAGAGAAAATTTGCCGATAAACACAGCAAAAGTTAGCAAAGGTTATTACAAATTTATACAGTGTGACACTGGTTTTAATACCATGGCCATCTGTGCATATCAGTCTAGAGAGTTTATGCAGCTTTTCTTTGGCTTGACAAGTAAGTGGTTTTTTTTTTTTTCATTCATTATTCCTTTTTTTTCTTCTGCTCTGGAAGCTACCCAAACACACAATTTGATTAACTCAGGGTAACTGGAGTAATTATTATAATCTTTACACAAAATACATGTCTATAGCATTATGATAATAAAGACCCCTAAGCACTGAAAAGCCCAAATATCTCTAGTTAAGGCAATTTATGTAAATAGTCCATTATCATTAGTTTTTATAAAGTCAGTTAAGGGAAATATTGACGTGAAAATTCTCGTTACAACTTTAATTCTGATCTGTAAGCTATAAGTACAGCTGTAGTCTATATACACATTGTTTAAACAATCTGTCAGCTTGCTTTGTGGTCAGAGTTAAGGTTCTTTCTGACAGACACGGTGTGCTTTCATGCATTATTGATGTTAACTTTTTAAAATGAATACATATTTTGCTGTGCTTTTGTGGAAGAAACCTTAAGGCAAATAGCTTATTTAGTTCTTCAGTAGCAGACTCTTACAAGCAACTAGCAGCCTTTTAATGATTACCTCTGCCACAGAGTTGAAGAGCTGTTTAAATATTTAAATCCCCTTTGCAGATCCTGCCTTAGAGTCCCAAGGTAGACTTAAGGGTACAGCATATAATTGGTTTCGATGAAAAAAGCCTGAGCAATACTAAAAAAGTCCTTCTTCCAATTATATTAATAAAGCCTCAAGGGAGAAGTGAATGTCTAGAAGAACCTAAGCTGTCCGATACTGGTACATCACCAGAGTTTCTTTCTAGGAGTGCCTTAGAAGTCCCTCTAGACTGAGCAGTATTTTGTTACTACCTTAATCTCTCCATCACATAGATGATCAAATCAACTTGGTAGTTTGAAAACTGTTCTTAATTATTTAGTTGTAACATTTGAATGCATTTTCTTAGTTATTTAGTTGCAGTATTTGAACACATTTCTTTTTTGGAGGTGGTTGTTTTTGAGGACAGTTGCTGGTTTTTTCTTTTGTTTTTTAATTCATGTCGAGCCACTAAGATGCTTTCATTTAATTTTTTAGTACTGGAAGTGTGGAGGTGATATTGCCATGATGGTTTAGGAAATTTGTGAGAGGCAAGAAGTCTCATGAGTGATATATTTTTATTGGCAACTGCATGCTTGGGATAAATATAAATAAGATTTCAGGTGTCACAGTAAGCTTCTCTCCCAGAGACCTGAGGAATGGTACTGTGATATCAGAAATTTTTCTTATGCGTATTCCATCCATGGTATTGGTCCACTAAAAGGTATCATCCACAAGAATTCTTACCAGCATGGGAAGGTATTCCTGCCAATGAGATCTGAATCTAGGAGCTGTGGTTGGATTATTAATGGAATGATTTGAAACTTCATGTCCTGGTTTTAAGGAGGGAAATAGAGGTTGCACGTAGAATCTCAGAATCATAAAAAATGAGGGTTGGAAGGGATCTCAGGAGGTCACATCTAGTCCAACCGCTTGCTCAAAGCAGGGCTATTTCCAGCTAGACTATTCCAGAAAGAGCTTTGTTGAACCAGGCCTTAACTTCCAAGGATGGAGCTTCTACCACCTCTCTAACAGGGGTGTGCAAAATGGGCTGTATTCGATTTGGATTTGGATTTGGCCTCAATAGGGAACGGTGATTTGATTAGTTGATTCAGATCACTGTCCCTGATTTGATTTGGCTAAAGATTCGATGCTGATTTGGATAATCAATCATTTGGCCATAGACATGGCTTTAATTTTTTTTTTTCTACATACCTCGAGGTACCAGGTGTGGCTCATGAATGCTGCAATGCTGGGGCAGATGGAGCATCCCACAGGAGTGTGTGTGAGTGGGGGGGGGAACATGCTTGGCAGTGAAACTGGAAGTGGACCAAAAGTACTTCTGACCCCCTTCTGGGTCCTCTGGGGAGCATGCTGGGGGGGGGCCCTCACCCCCCAGCTCAGTGATCGGCCATGGGGGGACCCCGGGTCCCCCCCCGACCCAGGAGGCACCGTCGCCCTCCCATGCGCTCTCCCGCAGATCTAGAAGTGGAACAGAAGTGCTTCTGGTCCACTTCTGGGTCTGCTGCTGAGCGCATTGGGGAGCCCTCCTTTCTCCTGTGGGACACTCCAGCTGCCCCACCATTGCAGCATTTTTGAGCCATCTGCTTCCTTGAGGTATGTAGAAAAAACATTTAAAACGGTGTCTATGTCTGAATTGTGGAATATTTTCAAATTCATTTGGAGGGTACTGATTCGATTCATAGAAATTAAATGGTCTCTTGATTCAGTTCAGATTCGGAGATCTGGCCACTGAATCAAATTGGGAACTGAAGCTTTACACAGCCCTACTTCTAAGTAACCCATTTCAGCGCTTCACCGCCCTCCTAGTGAGAGTTTTTCCTAATATCCAACCTAAATTTCCTTTGCTGCAAAACAGAAACATAGTTCCTAATTTTACTTTAACTTAGAAGAGACATATGCTGCTGGGTTTAACTCATACAATCTAAATAGTTTAGGACAAAAGTCATAAAAAGGAATGAGTACCCCATCAGAAATGTACATAGGACATTGAAGTGCCACTAGAATTCAGTATGAAAAAGTTCCCATTCTTGGGTATGTTCAGCATTGCATGCTTCAAAATGGTGGCATGGGTGCTTTAAGTAAACCTCATTTGATGAGCTTTAGTTAAAGCACCCCCACTGCCATTCTCCAGTATGGGGATGCTGAATACACAAGGCCCCAAGGCTGCTGGATTAATCAATTCTGTGATTAATCAAGTCTGCTCTATTCGCTGTAATTACAACATATCGGAAGAGGTGTCCTGCACATCTACAGGCACTCTTGGTACTTAACTAAAGGTTATAAACAACACTAAACCAGTAGATCTCTTAAATTTAAGTGCTGCAGTGCCCAGCATTATAGCATCTAGCTTCCCCATCCTGAGTGGAAGATGACATCTTCCCTCTAGAATGAATAAAACACTTACGTGAGCTGCATGTTGAAAGAGTCTGGATCTGATATTTCTTTATTTGCTATTATTAACATGGTTTGAATTGGGAGTGGGGGGATAGAAATTTAATATTATCCCTGATTATTAACCTTAACTTGTGGGCCTGACTCTGGACCCACAACTGATGAGATATTGGTCATAAGTATTTGATTTGCATGTGCCACGTACTCAGGTGTCAAAATGACATCAGTTTTATTCACAGATGACTGCATGTGGAAAGTTACATACACACACTAATATGTGTCCACAAACTTACAGGATAGAAAGAGCAAAAAATATGATAAGAATCTGTTCCTTTATCTGAAAACCTCTTACTACGTCATGAATTTTCTTGTCTTACTACTTACATTCATGAATTATTTACAGAGGCACATTTAAAAACCCATTGGAGTAGGAGTGGTTCTGTTACGAGAATGAAAGAAACTCCCAAACTGGTGTCTTTTGTGATGGGAGCAGGATGTGGATCCAGGTCTTCTAAAGTGAATGTTTGCTTGATGACTGTATTTATTAAATGGAGTCCATTTCCCCCCTAATAGTCGTGTTGAGACCCATAAATGATAACTATATATAAATGGAGAGAAACTACCTTCTCCAGATCATAGAATTATAGAAAATTAGGGATGGAAGGGACCTCAGGAGGTCATCATAAGCTGCTACATTGAGACTCTGTCTTGTAGCTGCCTGTATAAAAATGTAATATGATTAGGGTGAGGACCCTAAACATGGGATAATGTAATGTAGCATTTTCTGGTTTCCCTCATGGGGTGTGTCCAAACAAATGTGGTTGTGTGGTATGTGGTGCCACAAACACATTTGCAGTGCCACATAGTGCATAGTCTGGTGTTCTCCATGCTGCAAGGGCATGTTGCCTGAGTATGCGCTGTGCTGGGTTTTTAGTTGTCCTTGGGGAACCAAACATCCATGCATGTCTGGACATGCCCATGGAGTTTAAATAATAATAATAATATTAATAATAATAGGTATTATTGTTATTATTATAATAAAGCTCTACAGAATTTCCTTGTGAAAACCTTCTTCAAGTATTTCTGGGGTTCAAATATAGAGACATTCCTCATAAAACAAGCCCATTTTCAGAACCCCCCATGCATAAAATTGGAGAAAACTAAACATCTTCCCAGGGTACCATTAAGAGAAGATATGTCCTTTCTGCAAGCACTGAGTCTGTGTGGGAAGGAGAAAGAAATAGTAAGGGGAAAATGAAGACAGCATTAAGCTGGCAAAACACAGCACAAAAAAACCCCCAAGCCAACACAAAGGAACAAGAAAAACAACAGTATGTTTATAGAAATACCAAATTCAACACTTGCTTCTTTTCCTTAGTTTCTCCACCTGCCAGATCAGTGCCAGATGAGTGCTTCTTTTCCTTAGTTTCTCCACCTGCCAGATGAGTGCCTGATGTGTAAATGTAACATGTAACAGCCCTTCTCCCCTCTCAAGGTTGGATGGTACTAGTTAGTTGAATCCTAGAACTTGGAAGTACACTCTACGTACTTTGTGTCCCTCAGGGGTCTGTGTTTAGTCCAGTGCTCTTCAACATCTTTAGTAATGATTTGAATGTGGGGGTGAAGAGCTCATGGGATGACATCAAGTTATGGGGGAGTGTGGTCATGCTTGAAAAAAGGCTGCAGATACAGGTGGACCTAGACAGGCTGGCAAGTTGGGCGGATCAGAACCAGATGACGTTCAACGCTGAGCAGTGTAAAGTTCTCTATCTAGGGACAAACAATTCCCAACATACTTACAGGCTCGGTGGCACCATACTGATTAGCACCACGGCTGAAAGGGACTTAGGGGTAATAATAGACTGTAGTATGAACATGAGCTGTCAGTGTGATGCTGTAGCCAGCAGAGCAAACAACGGCTCTGCCGTGCACATATCGCACAGCAGCGCTCATCTGGACACGGCCACAAAAGTCAGTCCCCAGCCCATGAGGGAAAGGGGAAGTTCTGTCTTGCTTGCAATAATGCGATATCATCTCTGTGCCATTGTCCCAGCTTCTCCACCATCTCTTACCAGACTATTATCACTAGCTACAATACCAGATCCATGTTCTCAGGCTCTACATTGAGCTGGTAGTGGTTATAGCCATGGGGACATTGGGTTGGTGGCCAATTGAATCCCTACCAGCATTCATTCATCTCTGTCATCATATTCTGGAGAGAGCTCAGTGACACATCAAAGTCTTGGATACAGTCCTTGCAAGGGATTCACTTCCTCTTATACGCTAAGAGTTCTTTTTTCCGTTACTACTTCTCTCCAAGTGCCATTACAAAGCATATATAGACAACAAAAGATATGTTGAGCCATCATTTATGGCATGTAAAGTACTGTTATCTTTCCATTCTGTCACACAGCAAAGATAATAACATCTTCTATCTCCTATACAAAAAAATATTATGAATTTTAACCAAACAATCAAAATATTCACAGTGGGAGGGTGGGTAATGAATATGTAAATAAGATTTTCTTACTCTGTTTCTTCCTTCTCTTCACCAATAGATGGTGGCAGAGCTCCTTCCAAAAGCTGCCATAGGCTTATTGTTATAACATAAAAAAGTCTCCTCTTCCTTTCCCAGCCTCTATAATCCATATTCTATTCTCTCAAGAGTAGCAAGACTTCTGATTTGCACTATTGGCCTATCTCCTTTTCAGTCTTTCTTAGAAGAATCTTCAGAGAGGTCTAGGCAAGAATGGAAACTATTTTTTTCTCCATCTTGTCTTTTTTCCCCAAGAAGAGCAGCAGGGAAAGAAACATGTTGATCTATTTGGACCTCAGTAGGTAGCCTGGGCCTTTTTCCCCTTAGGATTAACCACTGCAACAGCTTGTATAATGACATGGTAGATTCTTTTATCTCCTGATGTCTTTAAATCAAGATGGAGTTACACTGTAACTCAGCAGGAAGTTCCTGGCTTGACTCAATGATCATGAGCTGAAATTCTACAGCTTCTATAGGGAGGAAGTCAGACTAGATGATCTTAATGTTTTATTCTGGCCTTAAAATCTATACATCTGTGTGAATCTAACACTTGAGTGACTACTGCTGCATTTCCATGAAGAATAATAGAAAAGAACATCAGGAAAAAGATTACAGTAGCATGAAAAATCACTGTAGCAACAGAGATTCATTTGAACTGTGTATTTAGGACTTTTTTCCCCTCCTTTCTTTGAAAAATGACTTTCACTATAAATAAGTCCCATGATATGGGCAGGACTTGACTGTGGAATACTGTGAAAAACTGTGCCTTCAAGTAAGTTTTAAATGATCATGGAGAACACCTAAAATTTTATTTTACAAAAGCATTATTATCTGTATAGAAAATAAAATATGCCTTGTGGGATGTATTTCCACCATACTTTTGACTTCCACTAAGAAATTTCCTATGCCCTTTTCATTTTCAGGGTCCTGCTTAAGAACCACAGGATAGCTTCATTATTTTGTGGTCAGGTTAAATTGCTTCAAAGTGACCCAGCGAATTAATACAATTATTAATTTGCTTATTTCAAATTTTTTATTTAATTCCATAGGACCGACTTCTATCTTTAAGCAGAACCCCTCCAGAGAATTTTCCATCATTCTCACAGTCGCTCATGCAACATCTGAAGCCCTTGGGCAAGTCACTCCTACAACTTTCTCTCTCTGCTTTTTCTTTCTTCCTTTGACTACCACCACGCACCCCACCCTTCCTGGATGGCATTGCTCTTTTCCAAAAGGAGTTGGGTTTTTTTTCTCCCAGTCAAGTAATGGATATTTTAAAAATAAAGCAGCCCCTGGGAAATCTGCTGTCATCCTGAAGTGATCTCAATGTCTGGAAATATACTTAGATTTCTGTCAACTTAAAAACATGATTATGGCATCAGTATAGAGATCTGAATAAAGACCACAGCTTAATATGCACCTGCCTTCTGATACTCAAACCAGGCATTAAGAAGTTTAAGGCATGAGAGAAAACAAAAATATGGAAAGGATTGTAATTATTAATGATTCTTAAACTTATAATAATATTGATATTATAAATATGGTCTAACTTTGTATCAGTATAGCATCGAGAAGCTAGATCAGGAATCTCTCCCTACATGTCACGTAACAAGAGAACAAACTGGGAGGCTTAGATTTACCTTGAACAATTAACACATGTTAAAATTACAGTTAACTTATCTTCATTAGCATTTTGACTCATGCAAGTTATACATTAGCTAACATAAAAAATGCTTTTATGAGGGGGAAAAACCCTTTTTTTTTTGGCGAAGTGATAAAGATGGAGTTTCATATGACCCTTCTGAGGGAGGATAAGCATGGTGGGGTGGGAGGGAAGGGCAGACCCCCACTGACTGCTGAACATGGAGACAAGAAACCTAAATTTGGAGATGTTTAAATGCTTGTATTGAAATGCTTTTATTTATTTTAGGGCTGTGCGAAGCTTTGGTAGCCAATTCGATTCGGAGGAGAGACGGCCCAATTCGGCGGCCAAATCTTCAAATCTGAATTGAATTGGGAGACCCACTAATCTCTCTGAATCAAACTGGAAATCTCCAAATTGATTCAGACAGAGTCGGCAATTTGGCCATAGACTGTACAGGCAGGCACTAGGCACTGCCAGCAGGAGCAGCTGGACAAGCAGTTGGACAAGCCCTGGCTTGAGCCGGCAGCGCTGGGAGAAGCCGCGACTTGTCCAGCTGCTGCCCTCCCACTGGGGCAAGACAGGCAGTGCTGGCAGCCCTGGGAGAAGCCACGGGGGCTGGGGGGAATGATTGGGAGCTGGAGAATCGAACCAGGAACTGGGGAATTGAACCAGGAGCTGGAGTGAATGATTGGGGACTGGGGGAATGGACGCAGGTTTCCCCCCATTTCCTGGTTTGATTCCCCAGTGCCCGGTTCGATTCCCCAGCTCCCGATCATTCCCTCCAGCCCCTGCAGCTTCTCCCTGGGCTGCCAGCACTGCCTGCCTCACCCCACTGGGGGGTGCAGCTGGGGGAGCAGATGGACAAGCTGCGACTTGAGCTGGCATCCCTGGGAGAAGCCACAGGGGCTACGGGAAATGATGGGGGTCCTGGAGGGAATGATCAGGGGCTGGGGGAATGAACAACCCCGGTTCAAATCCCCCAGCTCCCTGATCATTCCCCTTAGTTTCCCATCATTCCCCCAGCCCCTGCAGCTTCTCCTAGGGCTTCCAGCACTGCCCGCCTCATCCCGGTGTGGGGGCAGCCAGGGGAGCAGCCGGACAAGCTGCGGCTTCTTCTGGAGCTGCCGACTCAAGCCGGGGCTCGTCTGGCTGCTCCCCCAGCTGCTCCCACTGGCATTGCCTGCCTGTATAGCTTATGGCTGAATAAGATTCAGTGCCAAATATCTTCAGATTTGGATTTGGCCAAATCAAATCAGGACAGTGACACAAATCACCGAATTGAATCACTGTCCGTCTCAATCACCAAATCCAAAGTGAATACTTTCTGCTTTGCACAGGCCTAATGTTTATGTACCCTGTGCATGTTAATGGTTTGTGACATGTTTATGGGTTTCTGGTGCTGTTGCAATTCAAATACAATCTAATAATGATCGGTCTGTGCCAGCATTCTATGTCCAAAAACCACAACTACACAGCTGGTAGGGAAATTAAAATGATATGCATCATTAAAAACCAAGACAAAATACTTTAAATTTTCTCAAACAATTAATATCATAGGTTTGGATCAACATTTTTTCACACTGGGTCCAATATATGGTTATTTGTGTGGTGTGCATGAGAGTCCAAGAAACTTATGTGCCACTTACTATTAGATTACTTACTGTAATTTCCCCCAAACATCAACATTACAGCACACAATCATACCCCTCAAATTTCCAAAGATTAGAGGATAAAGGCAGGGAGAAATGACTGAGATGTTTACTAAATGACCTGCAACTCCCTTCTCCTTTAAATAAGTATGTATAACTTAATTACTGTAAAAAAAGAAGTCTGCCTACTTGTATGGATGGACATGCATACATATATAAAAAAAGACATTAACCACTCTATATAATTCTTTCAAGATAAGGTACTTTAAAAAGCACAGAAATTATATAGCACCAGACATGTCACATGAAACCCCTGCCTTTTGTTGCCTTGAAATATTTTGCAGCCCTCTTCACCGTGCCCTAATGCAAACTACTTAACCTGAAGTTCACAGCATTTAATTAGCACTCTCACCTCAAGTAGTTCTAAAAGCATCTGTGTTCTGAGAGTTATAGCTACACATTAGAGATGTGATGAGAAAGAAATATGTGATTTACATTTTTACAGATGAGTCACCTGTCCTGTACTTTGATTTTACAATATAGCCTTTTAGGGGCACTTAGAATATTTGAAAAGCTTGATACATATGATGATTTTCCGTAAGCAGAACATTGCAAGAGCCTCCCTCAAGTAGCCGAAGTAAAGACTTGGAGAAGATGCACATACGTAAACAGAGATTTCTATTGCATCAAACTTCAATTAGTGAGTAGTGTGGGGTGAATGAAAAATGGCAGCTCTATTTTGAGTAGACTTCAATGAACAGGCAGAAGTTGTAAGTTAAGGACGATTTAAAGAAATGGTGAAATACACAGTGTGTGTGTGTGTGTGTGTGTGTGTGTGTGTGTGTGTGTGTAGGCACCATGGATATTGACTGTTATACAGTTAGGGTTGGTTTCTTTTCTACCTTTTAGGCATGTAAGTGGACTGAAGTACTAAAGTGTGATTCTATTTCACTTTGTCTGAATCTCTGAAAAAATGGTTGTGCAAAAGGCAGATAGGTCCTCCTCTCCCTCCTGCTTTTTTGTGACTCAGTCTAAAGGCTAAAATGACAGTGTGTTACTAAAGTATATGCCTTAATGCAGGGGTCAGCAACCTTTGAGAACTGTGCAGATATGTAATCCCTGCATCACCAAAGATCACCACCCCCTCCACAACACCAAAGCCACCTGCAGCCACATCTGCCCAAATGGCAGTGAGGAAGGACAAATTTGGGAGGGACAACAAGCAGCAACTGCCATTGCGATGGTGGTAGTAGGAGAAAAGCAATGTGGATCTAATCACTTTGCAGGCCAAATCCATCCTGTGCCACAGGTTGTTGACCATGACATTAATGGAGCTCCAGGAAGTTTAACAGAGTGGAATAGATTTGGACATAGATGCTTAAATTCACTTAGACATCGAATAGATTGCATAGACTCTGGCCTTTTTGTTGGTTTGGTTCTGTTTTTCTGACTCAGCTTCATGATGGTATATATAACTTGTTAACTCTTGTATTATCTGTGGGAGAGAAGGCAGTGGAAAAAAAATTGGAAAGGGTAAGGGAAATATAAGATTGCATAATGCTTGTCTTACCCAGCAGCTGAACTTCTCTGACTGCTATATTTAGTCACAAAACAAGTTGAGATTAAGTTACATATGAATTCAGGGCATAGGACTGGAAGGGACTTTTTGTTTCATTAAGACCAGACTTCTGTAGGCTCCACATCATATAAATCCAGTCACAAATTTATCAAGCTTCAAATTAAAAGCAAGTCTCTTGTCCCTACAACTTTCAATGAAGGTTATTTCAGAATATCAGTATTATGATAGCTAGAAACCTTCTGAATTCATTCATAACCATTCTGTAACAATTTTTTAAATGCAACCATTTCCCCTTATTTTAAATAACTCTTTCCCCACCCTCATTATCCCTTCTCTTCTTCTTGCCTTGAGAGCCTTTCCACAACATCAGTCAGTTGATATCTATAGATAAGGAGTTCTTATGGGCATAGACCAGTCTCCGATCACTTATACTGGTAAAAGTGTTATGTCTGTACCAGGACTTTATGTGCACATTGAATAAGGAGTAAGCATCTTGTGAAGGACAAATCATTTTATTGTTATCCATCAATTAGTCCTTCCTGATGGAGTTTCTCAGTTCTACTCAGTAAAAATCTGGGAAGTTTCTTAATACTATGTTAAAGGAGCAGGAAGGTTGCAAAGCAAATTGCTCAAGAATTAGCACGTGCCAATATCAAGTACTGTGTCTTTAAAGTCTCATACCTCAGAACGTTTCAGGCATGGAAGTGAGAATCCTATCAGGCAACTATCAGTCTGTCTCTTATAGTGGTCTGGCATTGTTATTTCCAGCTGTGAAGATCTTAAATCTGTTGCTAGTCTTAAAGTGAATATTTTCTATTTGGTATCAATAAATGTATAGGGACGTGTTACATTTTGGGGGAAACAGAAAAATATTTACTTTGGTAAGTTGCTTACAAAAAAATAACAGAAGCCAAATTTGGAACTTCTAAGTTTGTGAACTTTAAGAATAAATCCTCTGGTAGATGGGTAATAATGAACAAAGTACAGATGAATCATTGACCTGGTTATGGTAAATGTAATTAATCTTACAGTAGCATTGCAATTTAACACAAAGGTATCCTGCCATTACCTGTCCATGGGCTAAATAATCTTGACTGGGAAGTAAGTGGATGAAATGCTCCTATACCCATCAAAGGTACTACAAGAAACGTCCTGATGATTTAGTAAGTGACATTCTTACTGAGTCCCAATGAAGCAGTGTACCAACAGGGTGTCAGTTATCATTGTATCTTATAATACTTAGCATAACTGAATCCTAGCCCATGATTAGGTCTTCTAGGTGGTATGATAATTATGCTTGTAAGAGAAATGCAGGTTACCTGGGCAAGGCATTTGTCATGGCCTAAATTATTGTTGTTCTTAAAATAAATGATTTTAGAGGTATCAACTAGCCACAGCTCCTACTGGAGTGAAATTAATGATAAGAACCTCTGACTCTTGGGTCGCATTTTATTTTACATTCTCAAATATGGCTTACTAGCCAACAGAAGTTACGTTAGAATTCATTGGCCATTATGCTTTCATGTAACTCATACTTTTAGGGCACATTGATATGTGCCCCCCGTGGTGCAGTTGCCAGTGCACTGTCATTTAGTAGTTGCTTTAGGAAGTATTAAATGATAGAGCTGTGCAAAATTTCAACGCCCATTTCATTTTGACACTCTTTTGACTCAGGTTGAAAAAGCAAAATCAAAATGAAACAAAGGCCGTCAAAATAGACTCGAAACAAAACGAGGCTAGTTGAAATGTTTTGAAAGTCAAAACATTTCGACCATAGCGCTGGGGATGGGAAGTCAGCCGAGCTGGGCTGACTCCCCACCCCTGGTGCAAGATCTAGCAGGGGGAAGGGAGGTAGCCCAGTTGAGCTGCCTCTCCATCCCCTGTGCTAGATCATGCCGGGGGTGGGGAGGCAGCCCAGTGATTTAGCATAGGGGATAGTGATCTAACAGCTGGGCTGCCTTCTCACCCCCAATGTGATATAGCATGGGGGATGGAGAGGCAGCCCAGCTGGGTTGCTTTCCCGCCCCCGGGGCAATCTGAGGTGTCAGCCCAGCTGGGATGACTTCCTGCTGCCAGCCCCCGATGAAGCGAAACAGTGAAGCTGTTTCAACTCAAAATTATATTCGATACAAAACACTGTTCCTTCCAGACCTCAAAATTGAAGTTGGAATGGAAGAGTGCCATTTTGCACAGCTCTACTAAATGATGGCACACTAACAGCCATTATTACACCATCCCAGTGGTGCATGGTATTATTTTTAGCAGCTACATCACTGTATTGATGCACTATAGTGAAGTTGCTCACTGCTATGGCAAGGTAGGATTGGCATTACAGTCTGTGCCCACTGAAACTACATCACCATAGCACGGCACTATGATGGCATAATGTAATGTGTAGATGTGCCCTTAGTTATTAAATGAATTTTACAGAGTGAGCCCACAAGAGCCTGGCTCATCTTGCTGTCTTACCATTGAAAGTGTATTTAGGTGAAAAGGTCAATATATTCATCTGTGAGTCACACAACAGCAGCAGCAAAACATTGCAGGGATTTTCACCCATTGCTGGATTTATGTACATCCTTGGAGAGCAGAAATTCAGTTGCCAGCTGTGATCTTGTCTCATGAATCTAGCTACTCCCCTCTCCTCATCCCCCTGGTTATCACAAAATTTGCTTAAAGGAAAAGGTCAAGGCAAGTTATATTATGCTATATTAATTGCCTGTCCATGTTTACATTGTAGCCATTGAAATGCATGTGTCCACAAAGCCTGTGGCATTAATCTCTGGATAAGAGTTCTGAATGAGAAAATTTCCTTTTCCTTCCTTGGATACTGTCTGGATTCAGGGATGAGGCATTCATAATAAATAACTTCTAACAAATAATGTTGTGAATTGTATTGCCACTAGCACACTCTAACATTGAACATTAGGTAGCATTATAATTTCTCTCTCCTCACTTCATTTCAGCTTGGGTACTGTGTCTTTTGGGGTTTTTTTTAGTTGCAGTCATCTGAAGTAGCTTCATCAAGGTCAGGGGAATTATACCAGAGGGGAATTTGGCCCATTCCACATGGAAAGAATCAATGGAAATTGATCACATGCTTCTTATTTTGCAATTTTTTATATAGTGGAAAAATAAGGGAATATTTCTTTCTCTATTTCTCTTTAGTATATATTGGCTGAGCCTGAAGCTAGGCCTCCATGGATGGTAGGAAAGTGAGACAAAGAAACTACAGATTAATTTAAATGTATGAAGAGGTTAAGAACACATTTATGTATACATACTCCATTTTCTGTATTATGTAATCAAAATGAATTCAATGTGAGTGGGCTTTCCTTGTTGACTTGGAAGATGGCAGGTAGTCAAGAAGCAGAAAATAGATCAAAATCATAAAGTATTTAAATACAAGAGAAAGAAATAGTCAAATGGTAGCTAGTTGTGAGTACATGCCTGTGGGTGGTTCAAGGAATTAGGTATTATTAATTTATATGATTTATATGCTGCCCTTCCCAACAAAAGCTCATGGAATCTTAAGAGAACTGAACAACCTAAAAAGGGAACTTGAATATCACCATAAAACAGAAATCCATGAAGCAATATCTGAGCCTAGCTTTGTTTCCAAAATCCATGCCCAAACAGGAAGATCTTATATCATTTCTGAAAAACGTCCAGATTCATGCTTAGACAGGCTTCATGAAGGAGGGAGTTCAAGAGCTGGAAAGCAACTGCTGAGAACATCTTCCCATGCATTTTCACCAAGTGGACTTGAAATACTGATGGCACTTGCAAGAAGTTCTTTTTCCTGATCATGTTGGGACCTAAGGGAGAAAGTTGTCCCTTAACTATATAGAGCCCAGACAACCTTATAGATCAACACCAGCACTTTAAATTGCACCTGGAAGGCTATTGGGAGCTAGCACAGGTGCTGGAGGACTGGAGTTATGGTGGCTCACCCCGGTCAGAAGGCAGGCTGTGGTATTCTGCACCAGCTGCAGATTCCATACAGTTTTCAAACACAGACCTGTATAGCACATTGTAATATAGCATATTGTACTAGTCTAGCCTTGAGGTTACAAAGGCATGAATGATGGTTTTGGCATGACAATCATCACTATCTTGCCTGGATTCAGTTTCATTTGGTTTACCTGTATCTAGTCACCAATTGCAGCCAGGCACAAGGAAAGGACTGAGTTTGCAAAGCCAGGGTCAGAAGAGAAGGAGAGGTAAAGCTAGTTATCATGAATATGCTGATGACCCCTCATTCCAAATCTCTGCACAATCTCACCCATCAACCTCATACACCCATTAAACAGGAGCAGCAGCAAACTGGAACCCTGGAGAACTTCATGGAAAAAGTTTCTGGGGGACAACAAGCTCATCAACACTCCTGGGACCTTCC
Organism: Gavialis gangeticus; assembly: GCF_001723915.1. NCBI lineage: Eukaryota > Metazoa > Chordata > Crocodylia > Gavialidae > Gavialis > Gavialis gangeticus. Next base: position 174,276,277 of record NW_017729024.1, on the reverse strand, counting down.
TGCTAGAAAATGTGTATAGATTTAGGTTATTAACGGGTGTAGGTTGTAGCCGTGTTAGTCTAAGGACATAGGCAGACAAGGTTATTTCGTTAAATCTGATATATTTTATCTATAATATACAAAATCTATAATATAAAAAAAAATCCAACCATTTAGTTGGTCTAATAAAAGGTATCAGATTTACCCAAAGACCCTTGTCTGCCTAGGCTGTTAAGGGAAATTTGGAGTTGCATGGCCTGGCAATTATTCCCTTGGTTAGTTGGTTTGATCAGCCAGCTGACAGTTCATAAAAGCTTATCTGGTTTATACTCACCTTTGACCCTGCAGAAGTGGGAGACTGTAACAATATGAATGACATAAACAGCCAAATTTAAATATGTTGGTGTTACAGTTACATTACAACATAGCTTGTAGTAGCCTGTGTGGTCATATAGGCACACATGCAGGACCCCCATAATCCATTTATAGTGTTTAAATGCCAGGTTTAGGCATGGGTAGAACAGGAACAAGTGGGCAGATCTGGTTTCTCAACAGTGGCTCTGGGATTAATACAGGTTTAGTATAGGCAAATAACAGAGTAGCCTGCATTTGGACTCAGGTATGTAACTTGAAGTTTCCGGGGAAGTACAGATAATCAGAAGTGACATCAAAGACTCCCCATTCTGGGAATTTGAGAATGGGAGAATGCAAAATCACCTTCTTCTCCTAGACTGGGACCAAAAGTGTATGGTCTTAAGATGATCCAGGAAGAGCACACAGCAACTGCAGAGACTTCCTCAGCCTGATGAAGGGCTTTTTAAACACAAAAGCTCGATAATTCTACCCCCCCAACTATTTAAGTTGGTCTAATAAAATATATAGGATTCACCCAAATAACGTGTCTGGTCTTAAGATGAAGAATTTATCTCCTAAACAAGATCCTTCTCTCTCTCAAAATGGTGCAAATAAAGAGTAACTGAAATCAAAATCATTTGGAGAGCTGAGGGGCTGGCATTTGCAAGATGAGATGTTGAACATCTTCAGTTCTTCATCTACTAGTTCTCAGCATCCCCCAGGGATCTATGAGAGAGAACCAGGTCTAATCCCCTGCTCTCCTCTCATGGAAGTCCCTGGCAGTTAGAGGACATTCAGACCAAATCATCAAAATTATAGATAAAAGCTATCACCCTAAGAAACCCTTGCTTCTTGCATAATTCATAGACCATCATTCAACAACATTGCTTTAACACTGCCGGAATTATTTAGGCACTTCACTCCCATTGGTTTCATTTGGAATTAAATATACAAGTATGAATTTAAATACTTTATTAAGACATCCAAAATTTGATCTTAACCTATTTTTATCCTCGTGTTTACCCTCTTTGAAATTAGTGTAATAATACAAATATTTTTCACGGGTTCAAAGCTTTCAAGGCCAAAATAAACCTTTAGATTATCTGGTATGACTTCCTGCAAATAAAAGGTCATAGAATTTCATCATTAGTCCTGTGTAGAATTGAATAATTTATGTCTGATTAGGGCTTGTCTTTGAGAAAGGTATCCAGTTTTGAGTTGAATTCATCAAGGGACGAAGAATTCACCATTTCTCTGGACAGTTTGCATCAGTATTGAATCACCCTTACTATTTAAATGTATGTTTTTTTCTCATTAAATCTTTTTTCTCATTAAATTGTTGAATTCTCTTCCTGGAAAAGAGTGTTTGGACCTGAAAGCTTGCAAAGAAAGACATTTCTTTTGCTACTGCTTAGTTGGTCTAATAAAAGATATTGCCTTGAGCCCAAGAGATTTGTCTGCCCCGTCTTATTTCTCATTTGAATAGGTCTTGGTTTACCTTCCAGCTAGAACTGGTTGAAACATTTTTGAAAACATAATAATAAGACTATATAGTTTTGTCAAAACGGAAACATTTCACATAGATGCAGCAATTGTGATGATGTGTTTGACAGCAAGATTTATGAGATCCTGAGATCCCTGATCACTTCTGACAGAAGAGAGAACAGGAGCTTTCTGTCTGAAGAAAAAAGGGGTTTCAGCACAATTCTGTTTTGTGAGATATGCTCATCCCAGTGCAGAATGAAAGCAACTTTAGAAGCCTTAAAACTTGTTGCATAATGAATTGGTATCCACTGGCCATATCCTTCAGCCATTAGTCTTCAGTGTCCCTTCTCTCTGCAGTTAAAAGACCCTTAAGGGGGCTTACACAAGTTACATTTGTCATGCGATCCAGCCCCTGGTAGCATTCAACAGCTGTGATGACACACACTTACGGCTATATAGCAATTTTTAAATGACCGATTGCTCAAAAAAATTAACTCTCAATAAATCAGCTAATACCTGAAGGCTTTTTAGAACATAGCGCCTTGGGGAACTTCTGTTTTGTTTCCCTCCAGGGTTCATTTTTCACATGGATGGGGCTGGGCTGGTATTTGCACTGGTGAGCATCACCTCAACCCCATCCCAGGGGCTGTCACAGAGAAGCGGGTCTCCTCCATGTGCAGCAGGGGAGGGAGGGGGAGAGCAATGGGGATGGGAAGGGGACAGCACGCAGCTTTGTCATGGCCAGAGCTGGGGCAGAGCAGGGAGGCATGGAACTGAGCCCCCTCGCCTCATGATTTCCTCCATGTGCCAATATTTACAACTGTAATTAAATCATCCATTAGTTGTTTTCTTGATAAGTAAAACTGATTAAACACCACGGACATTCTTTTATTTTTCCTGAGAATGTAACTTTATTGATTTGAGATTGTTTTTTAAGCTGCACTGTTTAATTTAGGCTCCACACGTAGCCCAGTTGTGAAAATCAAACCAGCAGCAGAGACAATAGCTTATTATATTTTTGAAACCATTGAATCAGCGCACTTGCTACTGAGCAAACAAAATCATGCCGTGCTATTCAAGCCTTGATGATGCTATGGCTTAATGCTTCGGTAGCATGCAACATCCTGGAGGAGATTAGGAAACCAATGGCAGGCCACCAATTACACACTGATAAATTGTTATCTGGCAAACAGCATTTGATCATATGCTCACTTTAATCCTTCAACATCCTTACCAAGAACTGGAAAGTTGTTACATTTTTTTCTTTCTCTAGCAAGTTATCCTCATTATTACACTTTGATTAATTGTGTGAAATTTAACCCTGCTTGTGTAAATTTGTTTCCATATTTGAACAGATTTTAAATTCCAAAACAGGATTAACAATTCATCCTAAGGTCCTGATTAGCTACCTTAAAGTAGTCAAATCCAGACTCCCTAAGCACAACAGTATTATAGAGGCTGTGCCAATAGATTTGTTGTAGGTATAACTTTCTTTCCCCCCATGATTAGCAGGGTCTGTGAACTACTGCTACTGTTGGCACAGAAACGGTATTTAAAGGCCTGTTTTTTGTGAATTGGCATATAGGTATAGATATATGTATTATAAGGTGTCAAGATGGGCAGCAGGGGTTAACTGGATTCCTAAAGAGCTTGGGAGACGCACACACAGTTTCTCATAGCCCTGGAAGTAGGTGGGCTGTCTAGCACAACAAGGCCAATGAATGGCCACAGCCTGAGAATTGAAGGGGAGCATGCCATTACATGAGATCACAGCCTTCAAGGCAGATGCGTTGTCTAACACAGAAAGGACACACAGCTTGGGAACCAAGAAGTATGTGCCATACTGTCCCATAACACAAGATAAGTGTCGCCAGCAACAAGGCCTCAGAGAGCAGGGGGGCCTAAGTCCCAGTTTTGGGGTAAGAGACCAAATTAGGAGAAAGCCCAGAAAGCTACGTGGACATGTGACCACAGAGAAACAACCAACCAGAGATAGTCACAGATGGAGAGTCATCAAGGGGAAGGAGAATACAAAAGCAGAGACCTGAGACTAACAGAGGTTCCCTCCCATCTTTCCTGTCCCTCCTTTGTCTTGTCCATCCCTCCCATCGCTCCTTGTTGTCCTCCTCCTTCTCCTCCCTGAGAAGGGACCCCCATCCCCATCTCCTGGGAAGGGTCCCTGAGGCTACCATGGACTGAGGGCATACCAGCAGCCCATCTCATCCAACCCACTGGAGGGGAGCTGTGGGCCTCAGCATGCCACCTCCAGACTGCTGACATCTAAGAGAGAGAGCCTCAGAGTGGAGCCTGCATCCTGAGCAGATGTACTTTGACTCTGATGACAGCTCTAGGATTGGTAGATATAGAATTGTTTGTATTGTTGCTTTTTGGTTCTTACTCTATATCAATAAATTCACCTATTATTCACTGGTAGGTGTTGTGGTCAGTTTGCGAGTTGTGCCCGCCTGAAACAAAAGTACAAAATGCTGGGTCCAAATCCAGTGTCAACACTACAGGAAATCATACTCAATACATTAAATCAAATTATGATGTGCTTCATCTCAGTTAAATGAAATGAAAGGCCAGATGATTTATACTTAACATGTCACTGGATTTAAACCAGTCATTATTCTTACAATCATGGACAGTGGGTTGGAAGCAACCGCAGGAGGTCATCTAGTCCAAACCCCTGCTAAAAGCAGGACCATCCCCAACTAGATCATCCCAGCCGAGGCTTTGTCTAGCTGAGACTTAAAAACCTCCAAGGATGCAGAGTCCACAGCCTCTCTGGGTAACCCATTCCCGTGTTTTACTACCCTTCTAGTGAGAGAGTTTTTCCTAATATCTAACCTAATCTTACCTTTCTGCAACTTGAGCCCATTGCTCCTTGTTCTGCCCCCTGCCTCCACTGAGAACAGTCCAGCTCCATCCTCTTTGCAACCCGCCTGCAGGGAGCTGAAGGCTGCTACAATCCAAAAGTTCTTTCTATGTTTGGACCAATACAGAATTAAATTGTCTCGTGCTTAGGGCAATGACTAAATAAAATGTACCTCTCAATTTTTAATGCTACTATTCCAATGTAAGGCATTTAAGAATCAGAGATGGTCTTTTGTTTCCTTGTGGTCATTTGCAGGCAGTGTTTTAGTTGTCTAAGTTGCCTATTTGACACTTGCACTTAGATAAGGATTCTATTTCCTTACATACATGGACATGTGCACTACACGTGTAGACTGAGCATGTGCAGTAGGCTATGCGCTGGCCATGTGTATCCCTGACTATGTGTGTACACAGCTTGTGGCTGCGTATCAGTGTCTAAGGCCCCACAATGTTGGCAGCCCAAGACCCATTAATAGCAGATATTAGAGGATGAAGGGCCCACCCATATTTTAGCACCGGTAGCTGAGTGGTTATGGCACTTGCTTTTCAAAGAGGCTCAAAATTATTTCCCTAAGGTAGTTTACTGTTATTGACAGCAGAGACATGACTACAGCTGACATAGAAAATAGTAAGGTAATCTGAAAGCCAATTATTTTTCTGATCATATATTCACCTTAACATCATGAAAAGATGTATAAAAGATGAGAAGTCTCAAGGAAAAAAATTGAGCACAAAGAAATAATAACGTATTTCCTCCTTTGCTCTTGAATTGCCTTTGAAATATCTGAAAACTTGATTACTGAAGAAGACATTCACTTCCTTTTTTCCTGTATCCGTTTCTTTTCCCCCCCTCTATATCTTTAGTCCTAATCTTCAAATGATGTGGGTGAAGGGCTTCATGGTGAAAGAAGATTGAATTTGATTGAAGATAGAGTTATAAAATCTTTATTAGGAATTTTAAAAGCCTTTAATATCTAAAGAAGGAGACCCAAATTGGTAAGTAAATTTAATAAAGTCAAGATCAAATCAAGATACTTGTCCTTTTTAGTTCCCTCTGGAATGCCATATATAGGATTAAATTTTTCAAGTAAAAAGGAATGTCTTGACTAAAAGTGCTAATTTATTGGCTTTATGCTTTGTTCCTGGGCCTTGAAATGGGTGAATATCATCCAAGCTGTGACAGATGCTTTCCAGAGATTCACGCCCAAATAATCCATGACCCAAGGAAGAGCCTATGAACAGACAGACACATACATCTTGCCTACACACACAGATTTATCTCAGAATAAGCAGTAGAGACTATCAAAGCAAAAGCATCAACTGACAAAGAACTGCTACTTATTCAAATAAAATGCATCTAAATGAATAGACAGGTTTTATTTCAGCACCAATCACTCCATTCACATGCAAGGGCTAGAGACAGGAAAGAGGTGATTTCCCCTGAAGTGTACAACTGAAATGAACAGGTGCAAAATTTCCAGAATTATACTGGATTTGGTTCAGCAAAAGTGTTATACTGGAGTAAGGCATGTGTGTAGACAAGCCCCTAGATGCTGGAACAGGAACAGCAACTGTAGATTTGCTTAAAGAAATCAGTTAAATACATTTCTGAGAAGAACGTAAAGATGGAAAGTGTAGGTGTCTTGTGGATGAGATCCTGACCCTCATTATGGCATTGCAGACAGAGTAGGAGAAATACAAGGAAGTAAGAGTGACACAAAACACATTGGTACAAGTAAATAAGGATGGGATGATACATAGAGGGCTTTAAGGGTGGTTATAAGAAAATCAAAGCTGATAGGAGCCCTGAAGTTCTTCTTTTTCCTCTATTACCTTAAGGGACCCCCACCCTACTGATGTTTCAGTCTCATTTTCTAATTCACAAAATTTGGCACCACATTAAATCCATATCAAATGTATTGCATTTTTATTTGTATTCAGTTTGTCAGTGTTTATTTAAAACATTGTGGTCCTGAATCCTGAGTGACAAAATAATCTCAAGAAACTTTCTTTGGAGCAATACAAACTTACATGATAGGTTCATTCCCCGAGGAGATGTCTAAACTATGTCCTCAGTGTGTCTGGGGAAAGCCACTCTGCAGCTCACATTGCCCACCCACTCTAAACCTGCACAGGCCAAACCCCTGAATGAATCTATTTCCAATGGTTCTCCCTGCTGCTGCACTGAAAATGACTGCCTGAGCATGGCATCATGAGCACAACCAGAGTATCTTCACAGTGTCCTTCCCAGGGTTTGTGTGTACACGTGGGAGTGAGTGGGCAGGTCATGCTTGAAAGCAACACTCCCCAGATGCATGGGGGTGCATTGTAGACTTACCCGAAGAGTCAAATTCCTTCAAGTGCTACATTTGCGAGACATCTTAATTTAAAATGTATCCAGGCCTCCACGTCTTGCCATTTTCTTGAACTCTGGGCATAATCTGAGCAGAGAGGTGGTTAGCTGTGTTAGCCTGAACTTGGACAGAAGGTAGGGCAGGGTGACACTTCAAAGATTTAGCTGGGTCAGAGAGGCATGAGCTTTTTTAGGCAACGACCTTCTTTGTCAGTTCTTATGAAACATTTTGGCCTCTGATGAAGTAGGTTGTTGCCTATAAAAGGTCACATCTCTAAACTAGTTAGCCTCTGGGGCTAAGTACAGACAGCCAAAAAGCCCAAGGCTGTATCAATTCAATCTTCACAGGTTAGTCTAAGCTGCATAGATTGAAATGATAAGCAAGTGAACAGGCATTCACTTTTGATTCCAGAAATGCAGCCACCTGCCTGCAGTGACCCAGGCCAGAAGCTGGGGTTGGGAGTACTAGTGAATGTCTCCCTGCTTGGCTGGAGCAGACAGCTTGGGCCAAGCCTAGCCCACTCATCCTGAACAGGAGGGCTTTTGGGGAGGTGCTGGGGGACTGTGAGTTAACTTGAATTTGGAGGGAATCTGGGACAGAAGTTCAATAAACTGATTTAACCTAAATTAATGAAGTTTGATGCTACATCCATCCAGGTTATTATTAAACTGGTTTAGGCCATTTGGAAAGCAGTTTATGTGAACTGAATTTCTGTTGTGTTACAGATTTGAACCAGTTTCTGATCACTTATACTGTTTTATGTGTAATTTCTTTCCCTAGCACAAGGGGCCTCCCTACACAACCTTCTGGTGAGCATAATCTGAATGTCAGTGCAATGAGTCCTACCGGCCTCAAGAAAAGTTGGATTTTTCAATACCTTTTGTTCAAGGATTTCTCCTTGTTCTGTCATCTTTTATGAGCCAGTCCCTTTGTACTATTCTGTTTTGTTCCTCTATTTGCACTCAAAATTGGAAGGAGAGCTCCCTCCTTAAAGTACATGCCATAGAATATTCAAGCTGTAATAACAGTTTTACACTTAACCATGCCCAGCCTTTCAAGAAAGAGCTGATGATATAAACTGGTGTGTGTGTGTGTGTGTGTGTGTGTGTGTGTGTGTGTGT
>NW_017729024.1:174264512-174267597 GCF_001723915.1 Gavialis gangeticus | reverse complement strand
GTGTGTGTGTGTGTATGGTGGGGGGAGGGTTGTTTGTTTTTTGCCTCAGGCAATTCTCTGTACCTCCAAGAATGGCTGGCTAAGAAGCTTATTTTCCTATTTTAAATACCACACTTACAAATCATAAAACAAAACCCTTTAATTCTGTTTTTTTAACATTTGTTTTAAATTAATTGCTGCCATCATTTTCCTCCTATCAGTCTGCTACTGTGAAGAAATGCAATTACAGTCCAAGAAGCAGATCCCAAATTCAACCACATGAAAACAATGATGTAATGTACTTAGAAGTTTATGATGAAGTGTTCAACTTGAAGTGGTCAAGGGAGGGCCCCTGAATAATATAAATAAATATTGCAGTGATAACTTGTTCCTACATCTTTCATTAGAGCATTGCTGTGCTTTCCACAAGACTTGACTGCAATATCTGTGTTGTCTCTTTATGACTTGTTTTCCTGCACCATATGCAATGCAATAATTATATCATTTGTCCAATATGTAAGTATATAACAGTATATAACTTATATAACATTACTAGCAAAATGCCCGTTAATAACCCTGGTGTGTGGCGCACGACATGTGGGGGTGCATGGTGTGCAGCTGCATGGTGGGGTGGTGCACAGTCACAGAGCATGGCTCTGGGAGTGCTTGCTGGCTGCATGGTGTGGGGAGCAGCCCCGGAGTGTGGCGCAGGATGTGCAGGATGGTGTGGTGCATGACCGCAGTGAGTGGCACATGAAGCGGCCACGGTGCAGGGAATGCCTGCTGGCTGCTGCTGTGTGGCATGGGCAGTGGTTCTAGGGTGTGCAGGGCTTGCAGGGGGCATGGTAGAGGCATTGCACAAGGAGCACCCACTGGATGCATCAACGTGGCACAGGGAGCAGCCCTGGGGTGTGACATGGGGCGCATGGGTGGGGCATAGCACATGGCTGCAGAAGGTGGGATGTGCAGCCACAGGGCATGGTGTGGTGAGTGCTCATTGGCTGCTTGGATGGAGAGTAGCCCCAGGCTGTCATGCAGGGCATGTGGGGTGGCATGATGCGTGACCATGGGGAGTGGCACAGGGAACATCCATGGCACGGGGGACACCCATCAGCTGAAGCTGTGTGGCATGGGCAGCAGCCATGGGGTGTGTTGTGGGGTATGCAGGGGGGTGTGCCATGGGGCATGATGCAGGGAGTGCCCAATGGCTGCACCTGAGTGGCACGGGAGCAACCGCAGGGTGTGGCGCAGTGTGGGTGGGGGGTGGTCCATGACTGCAGGGAGTGGTGTAGGGAGCAGTCATGGTACTGGAGCACAGGGAATGCCTGCCGGCCATGTGGCATGGGAAGCAGACCCAGCATGTGGTGTGGGATGAGCAGGGTGGAGTGCGGGGAATGGTGTGGTGAGCGCCCACTGGCTGTGCCTCTATGGTGTGGGGAGTGGCCCTGGCATGTGGTGCAGGGTGTGCAGGGCAGCATGGTGCATAGCTGTGCAGTGGGGGTGCGTGGCTACCAGGTGCAGCATGGGGAGCGGCCCTGAGGTGTGGTGCTGGGCATGCGGAGAGTGTGGCACATGGCTGTGTGGGGGTGGGGGGTGGAACGTGGCTGCAGGGCATGGTGCCTCCACTCTCCTCACCCCAGATCCCTCCCCACTATCCAGCCCCTCGTAACTGGAATGTCAGTGTGATACTGTGGAGTTATTTGGGGAATAAAATGTATTTAAAATTTGTAATCCCAGAGAAGAATAATACTAACACATTTATCTTGGGGAAATCTATGGTAAATTCCTAGCCTTCCTCTCTCTCTCTCTGATATCACAAGTCTGTATATGCTTGTTTCTGGAGAAAGCATTTATTGCAGTCATGTCTAGGTTGCAGTAGGTTTCAAGTGTGCCTGCAACTGTCAGTTGGGCTGGGAAATGGTGGGGGGGTGAGGGGAACAGAAGCCCTCATCGCATGCTGCCCCCCACCACCTGTGCTTGCTTGGGCGGGGACAAGACATGGCCAGGGCCAGGTTTCCCTCTGCCACCCAAACAATGTTGATAGCACTGAGGCCCCCAGCTCTGCCTCCTGCCTGTGGCTGGCTCTGTGAGAGCCAGCTTGGCCGGAGCAGACAAGTGCAGGCTAAGGCTAGCATGCTGCCCTGCAAGGGGAGGTTAGCAGGGACCCACAAGGCAGCCTGGGATGCTAGGGGACAGTGACCTAACTTGGGTTACTAGGAGATCTGGTACAGAAGTCTGATAGACTGGTTTAACCTAAATTACTTCAGTCTGATATTACATTCATCCAGGTCTATCTTAGACTGGGTTCTACCATTTTGAAAGCAGTCTGTATGTGCTGAATTTCTGTTCACTTATGGACGTAGACCAGTTTCTGATCACTTAGACTGGTATAAGTTTAACGTCTGTACTTGGCTTTGGTTGGAGGTACAGAATGCAGGTATGTGGGTCACTTCATCATATAAGTTCACCTGTGGCAAAATAATTTTACTGTGTGTATCTGCCAGAAGCAAAGCGGGAAAAGGCTCACCCATGCTTTAACCTGATAGCATAATGGTTAAGACATTAGTTCTAAGAGTTTTGAACCTTTGCATCCTGCTTCCCAGAAAAGTGCTTTGACCACCAGGGGCATATGTTGGGCCTTATCCCATACCATTTTCTAGGTCACTTCTGAAACCAACACACTGCAACTTGCATTTAATAAAATGGATATAAACAGCAGCTTTGCCTAACTGAGAGCAAGGGCCCAGAACAGAAACCTTTTATCCAGGGTAGCAACCATTTCACTGAACCACAAACCCCTCGATTTAGTGCCTTCTGGCCCACATATGTCTCTGCCTTGACTTCCCTAAAAGCTAATGGGGGAGGGGGAGGAGGGTGTTGCTTGGCTGTGTCATCATGAGCCTGTGAAGCCAGAGCACAGTCCTGCTGAACATGCTCAGTGGGCAGATGCACATAACTGAATTGTAAACTCTGCTTAAATGCTAAAAAATTCAGTTATGCAGTGGCAAATGAGCCTCCTAAGCACAGAGAATGAAATAGGATTTAGGCCTTCATCTCCTTCTGTGGGATTCATAGTTTCATAGTTGGTAGGGTTGGAAGGGACCTG
>NW_017729024.1:174250533-174261650 GCF_001723915.1 Gavialis gangeticus | reverse complement strand
GCTGTACTTGTGAGTGCTGCTTGGTTTAGCGGTCTAAGGCTTCTTCCTCCCTTGTCTTCCCCTTCCTCCCACGAGCCTAGTTTAAAGCCCACCAGAGGAGATCCTCCAACCTAGAAGAGGACACACGCTTACCTTTAGGGGAAAGGTGGAGCCCATCCCCCCGAGCATGTCTCTAGTCATGATGTGCGGATCATTGTCAAAGAAGCCAAAGCCCACCTCAAGACACATTTCTGAAGCCACCAGTTGGTCTCTGCAATACACGTCTCATGCCGTCTTCCACGTCCGCTCTCTGGTAGGACACAAGAGAATACCACCTGTGCACCTATCTCCTTCAGCACGCCCCCCAGAGCGTGGTAGTCTGCCATCAGGTGATCAGGGCTTCTCCTGGCTGCATCATTAGTATCCACATGGATTAGGACCATGTGGTAGTAATCAGTGGGCAGCTGACTACATGTCTAAGGGCTTAGCTGTCTCTTGCTCTAAAACTAGCTCAGGAGACCAGTCCCCTTCCACCCAGCTCCCCTCTTCTTTCACTGAGCAGCCTTGTGCACCTCCAGCAGGGGATCATGGTCTCCCTTGAAGAATCTCAAGGCTCTCCCTTTCCGGCAATGGCTAGCTTTATGCATCTCCACAACTGCCTAGGGAGGTGTGCAGCTTTCTGTTCTCTAAGTGGGTCCTGACATATAGTCAGTCGACTAGGATCTGGGCCTTAGTCTCCCTAGAAACAGACTCAAAGGATGTTTGGGGTCAAATCAATTATTTTTTTTGCGTTGAATCTGGCTAATAAAATATCAACAACGTTAATGGAACAGGAACTAGGGAATGAGCATGGAAACATTTACTGAGTTTCAGATGATCACAAAGGGTCAGATAAGGCTAGGAACAAACATGCAGAGCAGGATTCAATTAGCAATAATTCAGAGCAGGAACTAATCTTCAATTGTCACTACTAAGCATGTGCAGGGAGAATGATGAGAATCTGTCTAGCTTTTTTTGTGAATTATTACCTGCAAAGTCAATAGGTGTTTATTATCATAACGAGAACAGGCTTGTTATCAGTCCCCTTTTTCCACCCCTAATGGAGACAGCTGTTTATTTTGGATATTCGTGCACTTCACAGCACATACCAAAACCTCATGCTGACTTCCACTAGGCAGGTCACATGATTCCATATTCAATTAAGAGTCAAGTTTGCTTAGCTGCAGTGCATGGTTTCACACTTAGCCCAAGAAACTGGAAATCAGGTGGTGATATGTCATAAATCCCCTGCTCAAACTTTTGTGGCAAATGTAAAAAGGGCCTTGTGGATCCTTTTCTGATCCTGCTGAACATACAGCTTGGATACAGGGTAAAAGTACAGTATACGGAGAGAGAAGTTATGCTGCAGAGCAGATGTCAGCAACCTATGATCCAAGGGGAAGTGGGCAGCAGGGGTTTTGCCCACACCTTCACTGGGCACTAAGGAGAAGTGGCAGTGGTAGGTCCTAGCACAGATTCTAATATCAGCCCACCTTGGATCAAAGCTGGTTCATTCTGGGCCACTGCCAGAAATGGTTGCTGATTGCTGCAGCAGAGGGATTCTGTCTAATCAGTTTACACAAATACACAAGTCTCAAAACCATTATAGCTTTGCATACTAACTTAGACTGCCTCTTAATCACTCTCCTTTCCAATCTTCTACGATCTCTTTTTAAAAATAAGGGGTCCAGTAATTAGGGGACAGTAATTAGGTTTAGGTTGCTGCTCCGTCACTGACTTGCTGTGCAACTTTGGGCCAGATTTAGTCATTGTCTCTGATGCCCGTCCCTGGTGTAACATCCAGAAGTCTGTGGCAAGCACTTTGGGTTTCTGCATAGTATGAAGAGAGTTTTGAATGGGATACAGTCAGCATGCAGAGCAGGTAGCTACCCAGATCAACATGCTGGAAGTGCAGATGCTGCAGGATGACTAATAGAAAATGCTAAGACGGAGCAATATCTGGATGCTTCTGTGCCTATAGGGGACAGGTGGTCAGAAGGGGGATGTGGCACATGGGGCACCTTCAGTGGCTGTGCTGTCAACTGCAGGAGCAGCTGTCTCCGTATTTCAGTGGCTGCTGTTTTTACACTGCCCCAATACGGATGCCCAGAGCTGGTGCTCCTTAACCATGATACTGTGTTGAGGAGAGGGGGAAATCTGCCCTACAGCCTTACTCAGGGCTTCAGGAGACGGCTGTCTACCCAGAAACCACAGTCTGGGTATCTTCCTGAAGATACATGTCTAGACCCTTTCTGTCAAGTAACTGAGCAAGTGTAGCTTTTAAAATGCAGCCAGAGGAAGAATCCCCCTAGTAGTGGTTGGAGAGCTCCATCAGGAAGTGAGAGATCCGTTTCCAGTTGCCTCCTCAGATGGAAGGGTTTTAAAGCCCTCATCTACTACCTCCCAAGAAAGTGTCTTGATCCCCTGGATAAAGGCCATTTTGGGCAAGGATCCACTCTACCCCTTCTGTTGAAGCAGTGTTAGGATGCAGGAAAAACTCCAGATGCATTGGGCCAGAAAGAACAAGCTGGAGCTTCACGCTGCAGGGCACACTGCTGGGGAGCCTGGACTCCAGTCCATGCTTCCCACACTGTTTCTGCATTTCATATGAAGCAAACATTACCAAGAAAAAAAGTGTTTGTATTTGTGGACTCAAAGTTTTGGTCTCCTGGGAGGCATTCATGCTTTTAGCTCCAAAGCTGGCACTTGCTGATCTTACTCATTCAAACTCATTTTGTACATCTTAGCTACAGTTTGAAGATCTTTTTTTTTTTCTTCAAAACTCTCCCTCTAGTCTAAAATGTCTTCCCATCTCTCCTAGTTATATATGATTTCTAACCATGCTGCCCTAGTCAGGTTAATAGTATATACATTAGCTGAACTGATCATATTGCTCATTTTATGCCTGGCAAATACAGGATAAGAGGTAAAGCTACAGTAATAGAGTTTATGAATACATACAAGAAAAAAGCATAAGTACAAACTTGGTACATAACTGACATATCTGTGCTAGCTCATTTCTGTAATTAAAACAGCAAATTCAAACCACTGTGAAGAAACAGAACACCAGCTCCAGTAAGAGTACCATATGTAGGGAAATAGCACCTTTAATTACACTAATGACAGCCTGTGAACCACACAAGCTTTGGCTTTCACAGTCTCTCCCTTCACGCACGCACAGTCACGTACACTTGCAAATGCATCTTTTTTTAACTAACGCTGTTTCAAATGAAATTCCAGCCTTACACAGCTATGTATATGGATGCTACTTAAGCAGCACAGACATCATATGCGCAGGACTCCAGAATGGTTTTAGCAGCGGTGCCACTTTGGGGTCCTGCATGTGCCCTTCACTTCTATTCCCCAAGGTCATAGACAGTAGAACACCAAAAAACACCACTCAGTTCTTTTTAATCCCTCTTGGCAAAGGTTCAGGACATCTTCAGTGTATCTGTACTTGCAACTGACTATTACACAGTTTTTCCTATTTTTACTGCAGCCATGGATGGATGCAGGCAGGGTGCAACAATGCAGTTGCACCCCTCTTTGATTCCTGATCCACCTGATGCTTCTCAAGCAGATCCCAGGACATCATTCTCCCCTTGTACTCGGCCTTGGTGAGGCCGCAGCTGGAGTACTGCATCCAGTTTTGCGCTCCTCAATTCAAAAAGGATGTGGAGAAGCTTGCAAAAGTGCAGAAGAGAGCTTTAGTTAAAAAAAAGATTTCATGATCAGAGGTCAGGAAAACAGACCATACGACGACAGGCTGAGTGCTATGGGACTCTTCAGCTTGGAAAAGCACAGGCTCAGGGGTGATCTGATGGCCACCTGTAAGTTTATCAGGGGTGTTCACCAGGATCTGGGGGAATGATTGTTCACCAGAGCACCCCAAGGGATGACGAGGTCAAACAGTTATAAACTACTGCAAGACCATTTCAGGCTGGACATAAGGAAGAATTTCTTCACCATCTGAGCCCCCAAGGTCTGAAACAGCCTGCCATCAGAGCTGGTTCATGCACCTACATTGAACACTTTCAAGAGAAATTTGGGTGCCTATCTTGCTGGGATCCTATGACCCCAGCTGGCTTCCTGCCCCTTAAGCAGGGGGCTGGACTTGATCTTCCGAGGTCCCTTCCAGCCCTAATGTCTATAAAATCTATGAAATCTATGAACTTTAAAATCAGCTGCCTGGAGGAGGAGTAGCATTTCTCTTCAGGCAGTGTGGAGGGAGTCAATTGACTTCATAGCTTATTATCATCTCCCAAATTCCTGCTAATTTCTCTCCACTCCACGTATGTTAATGACCCTCCACTCTTTTAACAGTCTTGATGTTCCACTATTCAAACTCTTTTTCTCTTCTATTTTGTTGTCTCTGGGCATGTCTATCCATGCATGTAAGGCAATTAACGTCACATTAGTCTCTCTATATAAGGTGCATTAAGGGCAGGTATACATGTGCATAAAGCAGGTATCAAACTTAGGTGGGAGTAGTTAAGGCACCATAACCTCCATGTAAAAATGGTATAGTTCCTTAAAGCTGTATCATCTGTGCCACAGGGCCATGCGCTGCTGCCCAGCACCACCAGGAAGTAAAAGCAGCGGTGCTTTTGCAGCCACTCACATCTCCCATACCTCTGCCTCTGGGCAGGTTTTCTGGCCAGGAAATGCAGACCTTGCAGTGGTGGGATGCCTCATTGCCTGCCCAGGATTGAGATGCCCCTAGAAGCTGGTGTTGGGGTGCTTCAGGTAAGGTTCATTAAATTTAGGCCAAATTCATGTGTAGACATGCTCTCTTAGCCATTCCTGGCATTGTCTCTCTTCTGTTTCACAGTTCTGAAGGCTGTTTTTAGCTCTAGCCAAAAACCTAAACTGAGATGTGGTAAAATTACTTCAGGTGTAGAAATGCGCCAGTGAATTTTTATAAGCACTTTCAAGAAGGTGTGATTTTGCTTTATAAATCTGAATAGGAGATGGACATTTAACTATAATTAATATGGGACTAATAACAATATCATTTGATTATTGAAACTCTTCTCCGCCAATTTGTTGTGGGTTTTTTTTAATTTAAGATATAGTCTAGCAAATTAGATCTATATAAACTAGCATATTCCAATAGTTATATTTCTTTTTGCTTTGTTCTTAAACTCAAGAATAGAGTAGTAGCCCTTACTCAGCACATTAATAAATCTTCTAGTTTGTCTTTAACTGGAAAAAATATGTGCTGTTTTATATGTGATGATGTGCCACACCATATGTGCCTCCCTTTTCAAAATCCTAGATCTGCCCATAACTACATCTACTTTACTTTCCCTTGCTGCTTTCTTTCTTAGTCCCCTGGCTAAACAAATAAATGCATACATAGCTCAGTGGGCAATAAAACAGTTAGCCAATAGGTACCAGGGTTTTCAGCCTCCTGGCTATAGTCAAATCACCGGGATTAAAGTGGGTCATCAAACCAGCCAGGAGGTCCATGCTGGCTGCACTCAGCTGCTGAATGGCCAGAGCTGGGCAGGGAGGGGGGAAATGGAGCCCCCTCACTTCACGAGCCTGACTTGGCTCCCCCAGCCAGGGGATCGGGGGGGTGGGGAGGGGCATGAGGCAAGGGGACCCAATTCCTCACATCCCCCCCCTCAGCTCTGGCCATTCAAACCAGACAGGACCTTCCTCTCTCTCCTTGGCCCTCCCTCCCCTGACAGCCCAGGGGGCACAGCTGGGCTGGTAGCCAGTAGAGCTGTCCAAAATTTCGCCGGCTGTTTTGACCAACACTGTCTTCACTCATTTCGAGCTCGAAACAGCAAAATCGAAATGAAACAAAAGGCGTCGAAACAGCCTCAAAAGGAAAAGAGGGCAGTCAGAACATTTCAGAAGTTTCAAAACGTGCCAAGTTTCAAAGCTGGGCTTGCTTGCAACTGAAGAGAGGCTAAGGAGAGGGAGGGGGAAGAGGGGGAAGGACTGCTCTCACATTGGATGTTAGCTGGCCAGTGACTGTGATCCTTCCCACTTACAAGTGACACAAGTTTTGCTCTGAACAGTTTGAGGTGCAGTTTCCCAGAAACCCCTACACCTATCTCCTTGAAACCTGGCAGGCTTCATGGCCTATGTAGGGGCTATCCACCCTGCAGTTTTTACCCCACTGCACATTAACACACACACACAGTCACAGGTCACAAGTTTTGCTTTTCAGCAGCCTGAGGTGCAGTTTCCCAGAAACCCCTGCACCTATCTCCTTGAAGCTTGGCAGACTTCATGGCCTCAGGGGGGGCTACCATTCCTGAACATTTAATCCAAATCAGGTAAGAAACGACAACATTTTAGGTAGTTTCGTGCTTCCCCCTTATAGCCTATGGGAGAAACGTCAAAACAGCAAAGCCGTTTTGATGAAACGAAGCAGAACAGCAGTTTTGGACTGAAACCAAACTTGAAACGAAACACTGCCCTGTCAAAATGGTGACATCGAAGTTGAAACAAAACGGTGTTATTTTGCACAGCCCTAGTAGCCAGCCCATCCCAGCCCCTGCTGGCTGATCCTGTGAAAAATTAATCCTGGAGGGAAAACAAGTTCCTCAAGGCACTCTGTTTTAAAGCACCTTAATGTAATACCAGTTTTTACCAGGGTTAATTTTTCATGCAGTCGGCTATTTTAAAAGTGCCCTGCAGCTGTGCACATGTGGTATGAACCTTCTAGGGGCCAGATTGCTTCAAAAATGTAACTTCTGTCTGCGGCCCATGAGGAACAATGAGGTTATGTACTGCGTTGGTGTATTTCTGCTGACTTCAGAAGAGCTTGTGCCAAAAGAGAACATAACCCCTTTTCCTGTCTTTTAGGACAATAGAAAATATATAATTAAATTATGTATGTGTTATGGTATCACATGCTAAATGGGGGAAAATGGAATTAATTGAAGCAAAGAAACAAATTCAGGTCCATGGAAAAGTCAGCAGGATAGTATAATTTTAAGCACATCTGGATCATAATCCTGCATGGTTTTAGATTTTAATTCAGAAAGAGGTTAGCCAGTTTATGGAAGACTGGCTTTGTGTGCTTGCACAGATTTTGCACTTATCTTCCTGGGAACATTCAGGAGGGCTAGGAAAGAAAAGCTTTGGTGTTGAATGAAAGCCAAACATTATTTACTTCATTTGGAGAGAGGAAATACATTAGACTGTACCCAGCAGATGTATTCTTCTTCCTACACATATGCGGCACCTACTCAGTTATTTCCTGAAGGAATAGAAGTGAGAGAGGAGAATAATAGCTTTGTCTACCTATTTTCCTTTCCAAAGCAGGGAATGGGACTTCCACTTTTCAATGGTTTTAGTGACTGAAGCTCGCTTTCATTCTATTCACATAGGACCTCATTCATCAGGTACTTCGACATGTGCCTAACTTTTTATATGTGCACACTTTCACTCATTAGTGACTTCACATGCCTAAATCAGACCTGTGTCTATGAGTGCCACTGACTTGGAATATAAGGAGCAAATCCTGATTGCTTTGAAGTCAATGACAATACTTCCACTTCCACTTCCCCTACCCCTATGGGGATCTGATTCACTTTTGTAAACTCTGTGGTGTGTTTCTCCCAAAAAACAGGTTATCCAGCAGAGCTATGGCTTTGATGCACGTAAATCTCAGAGGTCCATATACACCAGCTAATGTTCAGCACTGTCCTGTACAGATAAATAGGCAGGTCACATATGTAATGATAGACCAAGAGCTCTACCCACTGTCATTTACATTAAGGCCGCTTTCTATAGCTTTGGCAGTGAGTTTGACCTCTAACTCTTCTCACTTTCAGTCTCCTTAACAATACGGGAAAGGAATACATGTAAAAGGTGTAAAGTTTACATGACAATCAGGCCCTTATTACTTGGTCAGTGGAGAACAAAGCTGTAAATGCCTTTTCTAATCCCTTTGAAAATGTACCTCTGCTTCTCAGCCTGTCACATTTTGTCTCCATTCCTCACGAGTTCTGTGCTGAAGTTGAGCCTTCCAACAGCTTTCTGGGCTTTGCTGACACCTTTGAGACAAAGAGGAGATTCATGTGTCAGCCATTGGCATGGTTTGTTTTCTCAAAGGAAAACGGGAACCATAGCTGAAGCTCAACAAGGAGGATAGTACTTTGTCATCCCTTCCTTTAGTTGCTGCAGCAGACCAAACTGCTGTTGAAGATGGGTTTTCTCTCTGGATCCCAACTAGTCATCAGTATGAATTCATAAACCTGTACCCATTGCCTCTTCCTTCTCTCCAGGAGGAAGCTCTGAGATCACCAGCTGATTGGGGCAGGGCTTGGCCAGAGCCCCTGCTCTTGTGTGGCTCTAGTGCTCAGGCAGTGAGCACCTTTGCAGCTTGCCCTACCTGAATTCAGCAGGAGGGGGAAGTAGGGGACTGGTGGAGGTTGCAGCACTCACTGTCTGGGCTCCAGAGCCATGCAAAAGCAAGGGTTCTGCCCAGACCATGCACCAAGAGCTCACACGCGACACAACCAAAGAAGGGTGCAATTGCATCACCATACTGCCTCTAAGTTTACTTCTGTTCTGTTCACCAGAACTCAACCCTCCTTTTTCCCAACCTAGTGTCCACATCAGAGTCACATTTCCACCTACATGCTCTCCTCCTGGTCCTGCATATTTCCCCTTCTTGAATATCTAGGGTGCCAGCTTCAAGGGAAGAGGTGGACAATGCTCTGGGCCAGGGGCTAGTGCATGGCTTGGAGGTTAGCATGCCTTGCTGGCAGTTGACAGATGCAGGTTCATAATCTCTTCCAGGTGAGGGAAGGAGGCTAGAGCCTAGGCGGCTTTTTACACAGTAATTTTTATAGTATCACAGTATTATAGTTTCATAGTGCTTAGGGTTGGAAGGGACCTAAACAGATCATCAGGTTTGACTCCCTGCCCTGGGCAGGAATGGGTGCCAGGGTCATATCACCCCAGCCAAATATCTGTCCAGCTTCCTTTTGAAGACCCCCAAGGTAGGAGAGAGCACCACCTCACTTGGGATCCCATTGCAGAACCTGGCAGCCCTAACTGTAAAATAAAGTCTCCTGATGTCCAGCCTGAACCTTCTCTCTAACAATTTGTGGCCCTTATTCCTGGTAATACTGAGTGGTGCCCGGGGAAACAGAGCCTCCCCCAATTCCCTCTGGTCCCCCCTGGTGAATTTGTAAATGGCCATCAGATCCCCTCTCAGCCTTCTCTTGTGGAAGCTGAACAGGTTCAGGCCCTTTAGCCTCTCTTCATAGGGCCTGCCCTGCTGCCCCCAATTATGCAACTGGCCCTCCTCTGGATGCTCTCAATGCTAGTCACATCGTTCTTGAAGTGCGACGCCCAGAACTGGACACAGTACTCCAACTGTGGCCTGACCAATGCCCGCATAGAAGGGAAGGATCACCTCCCTGGACCTGCTTGTGATGCATCTGTAGATGCATGACAAGGTGCGGTTAGCCTTACTGACTGCTTCCTCGCATTGGTGGCTCATGTTCATCCTGGAATCAACAATGACTCCAAGATCCCTTTCAGCCACTGTGTTGACAAAAGGGGTGTTCCCCAGCCTATAGGTGTGTTGCTAGTTCCTTTTCCCTAGATGCAGCACCTTGCACTTGTCTGCACTGAATTCCATCCTATTCTTATCTGCCCACTTCTGTAATTTGTCTAGACCTAGCTGGATTCTGTCCCTCCCCTCCAGTGTGCCCACCTCACCCCACAACTTGGTGTCATCAGCGCATTTGGACAGCTTGCTTTCCACACCCACATCCAGATCGCTGATAAAGATGTTGAACAGTACAAGCCCTGGGACCGAGCCCTGGGTGACTTCACTGTCCACATCCCACCAGGTCAAAAATGACCTGTCCACCACCACTCTCTGGGTGCAACCATCTAGCCAATTTGCCACCAATCTGACTGTGTAGGTAGTGCCGCAGTGACCTAGGTTTTTTAAGACAGCATGGTGGGAAACCATGTCAAAGGCCTACTTGAAGTCCAGGAAGATGACATCCACCTCAACGCCCTCATCCAGGATCTTTGTGACCTTATCATAAAAAGAAACCAGGTTAGTCAGGGAGGACCTGCCCTCAGTGAACCCATGTTGGTTGCCCCTGAGCATTACCTCCCCTGCTGGGCTCTTGCGGATGTTCTCCTTGATAATTTTCTCAAAGGTCTTCCCAAGGACCAAGGTAAGACTGACTAGCCTATAATTGCCACGGTCCTCCTTTCTCCTCTTCTTGTAAATGGGGACCACATTGATCCTTTTCCAATCCTCTGGTACCTGGCCAGTGCCCTACGAGTGCTCATAGAACTGTGCCAGGGACCCCGCTATGATCCCCGACAATTCCCTCAGCATCCTCAGGTGACAAGCATTTGGACCTACTGATTTAAACATGTCCAACCCCTCCAAAAGTTCCCTAACTTAGGTTGTTCCTGACTCTAGGCATGGCGGTGCCTCCCCTGGGTCCATCCACAATTCTAGTGGGGGAGATGTCCCTGTTCAGGAATATGGAGGCAAATAATTCATTAAAGAGGTCAGCTTTTTTGTTTGCCGCAATCACCAGATTGCCAAGCTTATCCTGTAGGGGCCCCATGTTACCTGGTGCCTTCTTCTTACTTCCTGTGTATTTGAAAAATGACTTTTTATTATCCTTAGTTCTGGTCTCTAGCCCTAGCTCCATCTCTGCCTTGGCCTTCCTAACAGCCTCCCTTCAGTCCTGAGCAATGGAGATGTTTCATGTGCCTCCTTCAGTTCTTAACCCCTGGACTGTCTGCACATTAACACCTTAGAGTGGTATTAAAAACTCATTATATGGCTCAGAATTATGCCACTCCAGGGCAGAAGGATCTCTGATCTGCATAACCTCTTCTAACTCCTGTTCTATAAAAGTGTGGCCACTCCCCACAGATGTGCCACCCAAGTTGCAGTCCTCCAGTATCCCAGGATCTCTCACACCTCTAACCGTAGAGCAGGGATAGCAGCCTGTCCTGGTTCACCTGGCCTCTAGTGGCAACTCACAGCTCCAGCTCCTACAGTCCTGCCCCTGCTCACCAGGACTGTAATGGCAAGCCACAGCTGTGCACGTGCAGGGTGCTTTCAGGAGTTTTAGACTAAG
>NW_017729024.1:174230542-174245533 GCF_001723915.1 Gavialis gangeticus | reverse complement strand
CTGGTAATACTGAGTGGTGCCCGGGGAAACAGAGCCTCCCCCAATTCCCTCTGGTCCCCCCTGGTGAATTTGTAAATGGCCATCAGATCCCCTCTCAGCCTTCTCTTGTGGAAGCTGAACAGGTTCAGGCCCTTTAGCCTCTCTTCATAGGGCCTGCCCTGCTGCCCCCAATTATGCAACTGGCCCTCCTCTGGATGCTCTCAATGCTAGTCACATCGTTCTTGAAGTGCGACGCCCAGAACTGGACACAGTACTCCAACTGTGGCCTGACCAATGCCCGCATAGAAGGGAAGGATCACCTCCCTGGACCTGCTTGTGATGCATCTGTAGATGCATGACAAGGTGCGGTTAGCCTTACTGACTGCTTCCTCGCATTGGTGGCTCATGTTCATCCTGGAATCAACAATGACTCCAAGATCCCTTTCAGCCACTGTGTTGACAAAAGGGGTGTTCCCCAGCCTATAGGTGTGTTGCTAGTTCCTTTTCCCTAGATGCAGCACCTTGCACTTGTCTGCACTGAATTCCATCCTATTCTTATCTGCCCACTTCTGTAATTTGTCTAGACCTAGCTGGATTCTGTCCCTCCCCTCCAGTGTGCCCACCTCACCCCACAACTTGGTGTCATCAGCGCATTTGGACAGCTTGCTTTCCACACCCACATCCAGATCGCTGATAAAGATGTTGAACAGTACAAGCCCTGGGACCGAGCCCTGGGTGACTTCACTGTCCACATCCCACCAGGTCAAAAATGACCTGTCCACCACCACTCTCTGGGTGCAACCATCTAGCCAATTTGCCACCAATCTGACTGTGTAGGTAGTGCCGCAGTGACCTAGGTTTTTTAAGACAGCATGGTGGGAAACCATGTCAAAGGCCTACTTGAAGTCCAGGAAGATGACATCCACCTCAACGCCCTCATCCAGGATCTTTGTGACCTTATCATAAAAAGAAACCAGGTTAGTCAGGGAGGACCTGCCCTCAGTGAACCCATGTTGGTTGCCCCTGAGCATTACCTCCCCTGCTGGGCTCTTGCGGATGTTCTCCTTGATAATTTTCTCAAAGGTCTTCCCAAGGACCAAGGTAAGACTGACTAGCCTATAATTGCCACGGTCCTCCTTTCTCCTCTTCTTGTAAATGGGGACCACATTGATCCTTTTCCAATCCTCTGGTACCTGGCCAGTGCCCTACGAGTGCTCATAGAACTGTGCCAGGGACCCCGCTATGATCCCCGACAATTCCCTCAGCATCCTCAGGTGACAAGCATTTGGACCTACTGATTTAAACATGTCCAACCCCTCCAAAAGTTCCCTAACTTAGGTTGTTCCTGACTCTAGGCATGGCGGTGCCTCCCCTGGGTCCATCCACAATTCTAGTGGGGGAGATGTCCCTGTTCAGGAATATGGAGGCAAATAATTCATTAAAGAGGTCAGCTTTTTTGTTTGCCGCAATCACCAGATTGCCAAGCTTATCCTGTAGGGGCCCCATGTTACCTGGTGCCTTCTTCTTACTTCCTGTGTATTTGAAAAATGACTTTTTATTATCCTTAGTTCTGGTCTCTAGCCCTAGCTCCATCTCTGCCTTGGCCTTCCTAACAGCCTCCCTTCAGTCCTGAGCAATGGAGATGTTTCATGTGCCTCCTTCAGTTCTTAACCCCTGGACTGTCTGCACATTAACACCTTAGAGTGGTATTAAAAACTCATTATATGGCTCAGAATTATGCCACTCCAGGGCAGAAGGATCTCTGATCTGCATAACCTCTTCTAACTCCTGTTCTATAAAAGTGTGGCCACTCCCCACAGATGTGCCACCCAAGTTGCAGTCCTCCAGTATCCCAGGATCTCTCACACCTCTAACCGTAGAGCAGGGATAGCAGCCTGTCCTGGTTCACCTGGCCTCTAGTGGCAACTCACAGCTCCAGCTCCTACAGTCCTGCCCCTGCTCACCAGGACTGTAATGGCAAGCCACAGCTGTGCACGTGCAGGGTGCTTTCAGGAGTTTTAGACTAAGGATGTGATTGCTTCGAACTCCAAGCTAGCACTACCACTGTTCAGCATAGTGCACCTCACAGTGTAAGGTGTAACAAGTCCTTAAGTTTCTCACTAGGTGGGCAAATATCCTAACCAAGGCCATGTTGGTCCTCCTTGGCATCAAACAGCTCCTTATTGTGACTAAAAATTCAATAGTTCTACAGAACATTGGTTCTTCTAACTACAAGGCAAATTAGGATTGCAACAGTGTGTGACTGAAGGGAGACTGATTGGTCAAGTACTTCTGAGCATGCTCAGAAGGCCAAAATGGAGGCAGGTAAGGACTCTAGATGCCATAGTCATTTGGGGGAGAATTCTATTTCTTTTTAGTCATCTAAGTAGCAGGATTTTAGCCATCTGCATGGCATTTTTAGCTCTTACACACAGGCAGGCATTTCATTATTGGACATATACCCTACACACATAGACAACTACATACGTGCATACTTAATTAGCAACAAAATGGAGGTGAGGAGCACTCTTTTTTTTTAACCCCCAAAATGAGTGGTTAAAGCCTTTCCCCAGAAGCCAAAGACTTTGGGTTCAAGCCCCATAACCCAACTCAGTGCTCTATCATTTTACAAGTCAGGCCCCTCTGGTGCTCTTTTTGAGGCTGAGCCTCTGCCCTTTGCAGATACTATAGTCATTGGAAAAAAATGAGGGTGGCCCATGGGGAATGTCCCAGACTCATTGGGAAGCAAGGCCCAATCTCAGAACCTCCTGTCTTTCAGGCCAACAGCCATACAACCTCTGGCTTACATGTTTCCTTTTGGTCCCATGTACTTAGCATACAACATCGTCTCATGGCTGTTCAGGGGACCAGCTCCTAAAGGTGTGCTGGACAAGGGACCGGCTGATTCTCACATTATCAACTGAACAAACCCTTGAATATTTAATCCCTTATTTTTTTTTCAAACCCTTACTCTGTTTAGGGATATAAATTATCTCAGCTTCTTTTTAGGGAATGAGAACAACAGCATAGGTGCACTGCACTAGATCTATTTTACATTGTGTCATCTCACACCATCAGCTTCATTTGCTGATATGGCTGAGGCTTGTTTCTGTGCTTGTTTTCAAATAATGGACCAACCAAAAACATTTGGTTCAGCTAGAGCATTAAAGTTTAAATATGTCTTGGTGACACATTGAGAGTCCTAACCTCTGTAGCCTCTCTTTATTAGGAGAACAGAAATAAAACACACACAGTTTAATTTTTCATTTTCCACTAAGGCACTATTGAGTTATGAGAATGAGAAAAGAGGTACGAAAGTAACATCATATAAATTGGTCCCGCTGGTATGACTCATAGATCAGCACTGACCATCTAACTTTTCAGATTCTGCAGCTGTGATTTAAAGAAGGATCCATCTCCTCCACTTTCTGAACATTTTTAAGCCGATAAGTTCACCACCATATGCTGGGGGATACATGAAAGAATATAGTTGTCCAAGTCCTAACTTACTCCCAATTTTGGCAAGAAAATCCAAGACTGCAGTCCTCAAAACCCTACTCAGTGCTACCTAAAATCCCTAGGCATCTGTTTATGCCACCATGGTTCACTATGCACATACAGGTTTTTTCTGGGCATGCTCATGATACCTCAATCATGATATGCTTTCCAGTCTACTCCACTGAGTTACTGTTACAGTAGATGCAACACATTGTAGAACCATTTTATAGCCAATCAGGATATGATGAGACCATATCAACCTTACAATTGGATTCTACCCAGCCCCCCTAAGAATATTCTCATTAGCTCTTGTCACTACCATCAGATATTCATTTTCAATTATAATCATTGAATGGTCATATTGAAGGGTGGATGAGGAGTACTGCTTCTAGCGTTTACCTCTACACCAGTGGCACAGAAGTTGACTGAACATATTCAGGGTCAAATTATGAAGTCCCTTATTTAGCAAACCAGCGGGCTGATGATAGTGAAAATTTGGCTTTAAGAAGTGATGTGTCAAACCAACAATTGGGATTGAACTCAAGGCAAAGATTAAAAACTACCCAAAGAGATTTTGCATCTTGTGGAGTATTGACTCAGGTGAAAATATCTAACAGGTAATCGGAAGGTAATTTTTAACATTAGGCAGCTTGATTTTCTGTGTGTAATTGAAACAGATTAGGTTCAACCATTGGCACACGTTTTGTGCTCTTTATGATCTCTGATGCCTCGGGTCAGTCCTTGTTTTCTACAGAAACTTTTTGCATTTACCTAAGGTTAACAGGGTGTTCTCCAGGCAGCAAAGCACCTGGGCTTCTTTAATTAGAAATCTAATAGACTCCAATTGCATAGCTGACCATATTACTGACAGGCTAAGATGATTTGTCTTGCTATCGGCTCCACGTATGTCAGTTTTTCTAAGTCCAAGACCTATCTTCATTTAAATTAAGTGTTTGGATTAGGCTACGTCATTTTTGTTTTCCTTCATTCTTTATTAGAAATGGTGTTGTTATTTCTTCCTGGTGACTCTTATGAGCTGCTCTGAGATAGTTGCCATGAGAGGTGATAGCGCATACAAATACAAATGGTCGACCCTTTTATTGATTAACTGACTGATGATAACGTCAGCACAGCGGAAGGCTCCATCTTCCCACTTGATCGAGGAATGGCTAGCCATGAATATAAAGCAAAATAAATATTTGAGCAATAACATAACCTTTTAGAGAGGTGCAAAAATAAATTGAGCCATGATAGTCACTGACTACTCAGAAATATACATAGCTCACATGAAAAATGCCACATGCACAATGAATAACAATACGAGGAAAGATTCATAGATGGGGTGGCATTGTATTGTTGAGTTCCTGCTTCTAGCAAGTGTAATTCTGCAAGCCCACCCGTGCTCTTTACAAAGCATAGAAGAGAGTTATTAGATCTTTTAGTCTGTCTCTTTAAGGCCAAAGCAAGATGGTTCATTCCTCCTGGGCCCTTTTTTTTCTTTTTTTTTTTTCCTTTTCCCCTTTTTTGTATACTGTTTTCTTCAGTATGTTAGTAATCCTCCCAAAAGATACAACTCAGAATCTTTGCTCTGGAAGTCCATTCCACATCTCAGTATCTCACTGTCATGAGCTGTCCTCCTGTTTAGCTTAATGGACAGAACTTTAGCCCTTTGTGATATTCATAGGGCACAAAGAGAAACATTTGGGAGTAAGAAGAAAGCGGTGTGCCTGGGTTCACCTAATGTATACATGGAACTGGGGCCAGGCAGAGAATTAGGGAGCCAGATTTGGATTTTTGAGCACTGTCCTTCTCTGCTGAGGTCAGCAGAGTCAGTTGTAAGAAATAATGTTGCTCTGAATTACTTTTACATTACGGTACAGAGTCATTTCAGGAGGACAGGGGTCTACTATTAGCTTTGTCATACAATTTCCTGGCTTATTTAGTCCATTCACAAAACAGACATACTCATCTTTCAGATGTGTTCAATTTCAAGGGTAAAGAAGGTTCTGAGGCCCTTGGCACTCTGTAAGGACCATATTTTATTATTATATTTTCCTTTAATGCTCTTGTCCCCTTATAATCCTTCTACAAACTTGAGTTACTCCTTGCTCTCCATAAAGACAAACTCATTCTTGATTTAACTGTTGTCGTTCATGCATAGATGAATTTGGAGGTTGCTACTGAAAGAGATCCATACACGTGTTATTTATTCTCACCTACATACAGCCCAGTTCTAGCACCCTCACTGGCAATAGGCAGGACCATATTGCCTGTTGAGTCCACCAATTTCAAGTGTCTTTAGGAAGCTGCTTGGGTAGATTGAGGGTGATAGAATTTGCCTCTTGGCTAAAATATATGTATAGTCAGGCAACAGGTCTCCTCTGAGTTAAATTACTTGATCTCCAGAGTGATTCAGTTCAAATCAGTAGAGTTTCAATTACGCTTGTGTAATGGAAAGTAGGGTCTGGCATTAGTTCTTAATGTCATGTCATAAACTTAACTTTCCCACCTCCTGATCATTTCTGTTAAATAAATCCTCTCTCATTTGTCAATGTATTTCTGTTAATGAGATACACAGAAATTAAGGCTACAGCTTAGGTGCAGTTTCATCATAACCACAGAGAAATGTGACATTAGCCTGTGACATCATTCCACTTTGCACATGCAATGGGGTTGATGATAGTTAAATCAATGTTATGTGTAACTTATACTTTCTTTTTTTTCTGTACCTGAGCTTCTTTGCCAAAGCACAGGCTAGAATACTTACTTTTAGTCATTTTTATGCAGTTAAACGTCAGGACTATTACTTGTATAACCCTGATAACAACTTTGGATCCCAATTAAATTTCAGATACATAAAGTTTCTTGCAAAAAAAGAGATGAAGAAGAAAATAGAAGAAACCATCATTTTAATGCAGGAATCATTATAGATTGCATAACACACTGCAAATAGTATTCTGAATGCTACAAGGATTTTTTTAGAAAGCCTTTATTCAGCAAATCTTCTGGTTTTCTCCATGCAGACTTTCCTCTTTCAGTGATAGTACAGTTATTTGTATAAAAGATCCTAATATGCCATTTGCACTTCTTTATATAGCACACATATCTCTGGGCTAAATTCAGCTTCTGCACTAAATGTCTGAGTGCTGTTTACTCATGTTTTTAAGCTTCTGAATTCAAAACATCTTTCTACTCCATCACCCTGAGTAGTGACTTGAATCCCATGAAAGCAGATAATTTCTGAGGCATCCACATTTTCCCTCTATACAACTCTGACCTACTACACATGCTTAGAAGTTATTCAATGCAGTCACACAGGCATGAATTTTTTACACTTTTGAAATTCATTTTCACCCTGGAGGTGTATAAATGCCATATAAGCCCCAACTCTCTGCCCCCACCTTCCACCTAGGGCCAGAGGGGAGGGAGAAAGACTTTGAATGCATTGATCAATATGGGAATTAGAGACAATGAAAAATTGTATGTGCAGTATTGGGGGGCAAGACTGCTTCACATTGTTCCCCACCTGTTGGGTATTTCCTCCCTGTGGAGCTGGAATCAATACCCACAGTGTATCATTTGGAAAGTCCTCCAGTGAGGGTCCTCATTATAATACTAATTAATGCATGGAAGGCCCCTTGGAAGATATTACCTAGCCTCCTTAGAAATAGAGTGTGTATTTGCTTTTTGGGAGTGGAGAATGAAACCTGGAAAATGGCAGGTAGCTAGCCTCAAGGTCTTTGACTTTCCTTCTAGATAATAAAGCATGAGCATGGATAATATTAAGTATTTTCTGACCTCCTGCAGTCATATGGGTAGATGTCTCACTCCTTAGGTCAGAAAGCTTGCTAAGATGTCTACGTTACTCATTCAGAAGGAAATAGAAATATGACCAGACCAGATGGATACATTTTAGCACAGATTAACCCTGCTTTCCCCCCGTAGCTTGGAAAGGATGGATCATTACATGCTTCCTGGGAAATAGAGGATCCGTATCTGGACACAACTAAGTGATGCTCCTTTAAATGAATCAGAGAGCTGTGCAGTTCTGTAAGGCAAAGCACAATGTGCCTCAAAGGTTCACTGACTGTGTTGAAAATGTAGGAAGACTTTGAGACAAATGCTATCACACCTTTCCCCTAAGTGCCACTGACATAGCCATGGGAGTGTCATTTTGATGTACAATTTTAAATTCTATTTCCACATGTGACAGAATGGGATTGCTCTTAGTTTTCAGTAAGGCAGAAACTCTCCCAGTGCTGTCTATCCATGTGTATTTTGATCCTCCTGTATAAGTGTTTATTAGAAACATAAAAACAGGACCACCTAGGTCACTGAAGCCAGTGGTCCCCTGGTATTGTAGGCAAATATGTCATATAATGCTTTGGTGAGCTAATAAACATCAGGTGCGTCTATATGAGCTATTTACTACAGAGTAGACTAATTAACTCTGCAGTAAATGTTTCAGCATCTATACATGCAGAGCTATTGGGCAGGAGTAAACTAATAAACACTGCAGCAGGGTAATGCTTGTAAATACAAGTGCTATCCTTCTGTGGAGTTTTTTGCTCCACAGCTCCACACATATAAATGCTGATGCGGCTGTCTGGGACACAAGGGTGCTTCACTGTGGGGTCTTGTGCCCCAGCCAGCCCTTCACAGCACAGTGAGGTGGGTGAGAGCAGCCCCAGGCTGGCAGACTAACCCACAGGGCCCCCTGCCAGCTGGGGCTGTTCCAACCTAGCTCATCATACTGCACTCCCAGGTGCATGTTCAAAGGGTGCACGGGAGGCAATAAACTCCAGAGCAATAAACCCCAGACTTTATTGCTTTGCATTAATTGCACATATAGACATGCCCACTGAAGCTTCTTATTCAATAAGGATCAACACCATGAACTACCTCACTCCATTGATCTCTTCTCTCCCAACCCCCTGCATTTATTAGTACCTACCCAATAAAAACAGTCTGGAATGCCCAAGGCACAGATCTTACTAGGCTTTTTCATGTCAAGACAATAGCTGCATATTCAATTGTGGACTGTTCCTTTTGCTGTTGCTGTCACATTCTAGGATTTCATAATCCAATGTAGATTTCTAGGAACTATTTATGATGTGATTACTCAAACAATGAATGAACAAAAGTGAAAGGAGGAAGTCAGAGAAATGACAAAGGAAGGAAAGCAACATATTTTCTAACCGAGGCTCTGACAAAAAATTTAAAAAGGCCTTTTTCTATTGGATACAGTTTAAAATGATAATAGAAGAACGTAATTCCCCTGACCACCTTTTTAATATCAGATATTGGAGGGTGGGTACAACAGAGATGAAGATTAAAAAAAAAACAAGCAAAAAAATTAAAGTTGTTTAAACAAAATGAAATGTCAAACATTATATTAAAAAAGTCAACCCTTTGTACTCCTATCATCAGCCTACAGAGATGTGAGGGATAATATTACCTACGCCTTTATCAGCAACCTTCAATGACCTTCCTCTGTCAAACATCTATATTTCTCTCTCCAAATGCCTGCTCAGTATCAAAATACAGGACATTCAACCTCACCTTGTCCTTACATATCCCTTGTTCCAACATGCTCAGATACAGTATATCTCAAACCAGCTCATTCTTTTCTCAAGCCTTCACACAGAAAAGCCAAGAATAAAGTTTACTTCAAATTAGAATTTCTCTTAGGGACTCTGAATCTGTTTTGTGCCTCTAAAATGAATATATGCTGTATATATCCTATAATTTAGGACTTTGTATCCTATTTTGAGTCATGACACAACATTTAAAGTGGTGAATTTTGTAATTTAAATAATTGAAAAAAAAGATTAATTGATTTTAACACTACATGCAAACTTAAGTGGCTACTGGATTTAAACATGTACTTAATCCTAGAGTGTTGTTACACATTAACTTAAATACATATTAAGGGCCCTTAAAACAGAAGTGTCTGCACATTAGGGCAGGGAAACATGTGCTAAGGACGCTCTAAGCGGCTCAGAGATAATCCTTTTCCATCAAGGATTATCTTTAATTGTTTTTGGGTAGCTTGTATTACTTCTCCACAGGCTCCAAAACAGTTGTGAGTGGTCCTCCACAATCCCAGAAGGCACCATTCCCAGCTGTTCTGTTTTCTCCCAGAATGACTGTGGGGTAGCACCTAAAGGGTAAGAATCCCATTTCTCCTTCCATTTCAGACACTTCCCAGGCCCCAGATCTTGCCCTGTCTATCCTCCCCAACTCTGGGGCTCCCCCGCAGCTCCTCTGGACTCTCCCTATGGCCCACCTCCCATCTGCCCCCTTCCCCTTGCAGCTCACCTGCAGCTCTTGGCACTGTCTTGGAGGAGCAAGCAGGGAAGGGGAATCCATCTGCCACCACCACCACCGCTGCTGAGCCTCTGCAGAAAGCAATGGCGGTGGGCAGGTTCCTGTTCCCTGCTTGCTCTACTGGGAGCTGCAGGTAAAGTGGGAGCTGTGGGGCAGGGGAGAAGTCAGTGGTGATCTGGGATGCAGGTGGGTGAGCCTGATACAGGGGTGCAGGGGGAGTGGCCAGTGCCCCCCACTCATCATGCCCCTCCTGCCAGCCTGAATCAGATGCATCATGCCTCCCCACCTGCATCGGGCCAGCAGTGTTACCTGCCCCCTTTGCCTTCCCCGAATCAGGCCCACACCCTCCTGCACTCTACATCCCCACTCATTGCCCCCACTCCCAGCAGCTCCCAGCTTACATGCAGTTCCAGGCACTGTCCCAGTGGAGCAAGCACGGAAGAGAAGCCCTCTTACTGCTGCTGCTGCTGCTGCTGCCACCACTCTCTTCAATGGCATTAGCCCAGAGAGCAGCCACAACTTGGCAGTGGTGATGGTGGTAGTAGTGGCAGCAGCAGTGGCAGTAGGAGGGCTCTCCTTCCCTGCTTGCTCTTCTGGAACCATGCCAGGAGCTGCAGGTACGCTAGGGGACATGAGGAGGGAAGCGAGCTGTGAGGTCCAGCAGGGCCAGGTGGAGATCCTCAAGCAGCAAAGAGAGAGCCATGGGGGCAGTGGGGATGGGAAGGACAGCAACAGCCCTGATGCAAGCTGGTGGCTGGTGGGAGGATGCAGTGGACTTGATTCAGGCTGAGGGGGGCAGCAGGGACCCAGTTAAGTCACACAGGAGTCTGCCAACCCCCATCTGCTCACAAACCTACCCTGCCCCTGAGAGCAGGTGAGCTGAGCAGACACAAAGCCAGCATGGCTCTCAGTCATGCCCCTACTCACCATCCATCTATGAGCAGGTCAGTGCAGTGCAGGTTGGAGGGGGCATTAACCCTTAACGTATGACTTCTCAAACCATGTGCTAATTTTTGCACCAGTTACAATTAGCATGTTCTAAGTGGAATGTGTAACAAGGCCCTTAAACATGTGCTTAAATATTTTGCTGAATCTGGATCATAGTTCATGATCAGCGAATGTAGGATATGTTCCTTAAAGTTATTCCTGATTCCTCGGAGCATTCACATTTAACATTACTCAAGTGCTGTGGTTTCGGTTACTTTCCTTGAGTGCCAATAGTGCTTTTGACCAGTCTTGAGAATGTTTTTGTCATATTTATTTTAGTCCATTTTCATGTCTTCTAATCATAAGCACTGTGTCACCCAGAACAAACCCTTCTTCCCCTTCTTAATACTTTTCAGTAAGTTCTTGAAGGGAGTTTCTTTGTCCTAGAAGACTTGGTGCTGCAACATTTAGGTTATGGACATAAGTGACAACAGAACCCTGTCAAAATGTCACTAGGAACTGGTTCATTATTGTGTGTAGTGTGCCCTGGCTCTAACACCAAGGGAAGGGAGTGAGCACCCAGCCCAGCCTTCATCACATTGGTAAGTACCTGTGTTCATTCTTTGAGAGACCCAGAGGGTGGGTGATGTACGACTGTGGGTATTTTCACTTTTTTGCTTTCCCTTATTTCCTCAACATAAATTCAATAAATGTCCATGGCTTGCAATTACCCAAAATATGCAGTATGCTTGCCTGACGTGGAGTGAGAGGGGGAAGTGCTTGGACTCACATTTTTGGGCTCCCAGGGTGTAGGGAGGGGAGTGGGGAATGAGGATGGGGAACAGTTGAGTAGGGAGCGAGGACATAGTGGCTGTGTCTATGTGAGACTCTGACTTAGTACTAAATGACTGTGGCGTAACCAGAGTTACTGCTCAGCAGCATCCCAAACAGCTTTTTGGTGATGCTGACTGAGCAGTAGCTCATTACTACTGCATAGTAGTGGTGTGTCATGCTTCATACCACATAACGCTACTGCACAGTCAGCATCTTGTGTAGACATGGCCCATAAGTTGCTATTGCTGTTTTGTGCCAACAGTATAATGGAGTCTATTGGTAAAAAGTGCCAAAAAACAGGGGTAGGGAAGGGGGGAAGATAACAGTAGAGTTCTAGCTGTGTACTTGGGCAGCCATTCATGGCACTGTATTTGGGTGGGGGCAGGGCAGGGGAGGTGAGCACGGATGCAGTTTAGGATGCCTGGAGGATCAACCAGCTACATGTGTCATGGAGCACTTGTTATCCACGTGCTACAAAGATCTGGTTCACAGTGAACCAGTTCAAAAGAGTATGGCCCTAAATAGATACCTCATTTGACATGGGCTTATTTGTCCCAGAGTTTTACTCAAATCAGAACAGATGCAACTCAGTCATTTATATACATTGTCCCTTCAACTTCTATTGCTGCTTCTCTGCCAGTAGGTAGTGAGAGAGAGAACACACAGTCTGGCCAGCTTTCCCATGGAGCGTCCTGCAATAACCCTATGGATACACATGGCCATGTTCCTGGAAAAAATGTTAGCACATTTTCTTCCACATACTACAGAGGGGACTTGAAGTGGGATAATACATCTCTGTACCTTTGCATGATCCCAGGAAATAAGACTTTCTCCTGTGACAAACGCAGCTTCTATTTACAGCTAAGATTCTTGACCAGGTGGGGTGCCTTGAGATCCTTTCAAGGGTGGTGTGGGGTGTGTCACACAACGTTAGGTGTGCAAACATGGTTCACAAGACCAACCCAGAGATTTCAAA
This sequence comes from Gavialis gangeticus, assembly GCF_001723915.1. NCBI lineage: Eukaryota > Metazoa > Chordata > Crocodylia > Gavialidae > Gavialis > Gavialis gangeticus. The sequence continues at coordinate 174,232,989 of NW_017729024.1, read as the reverse complement.
CAGGAAAAAAAATCATTCTGCCCTGTAGTGGTCTTTCTGAGTTCTTTGCAACAGAATTACTCTCTGATTTTTCTGTAGTCAACCCCCCCACCCCCCCCGGTATTTTCCAAGGGTTGCCTTGAGTCTAAAAAGGCTGAGAACCTGTGAATAACAGACTACTGATTTTCTACTTACACTTTTGACCTATTCCAAACAGCTTTTAACTTGTTTACCAGGCTCATGCACCTATTCAATCAGGCTTAAACTGGTTTTAAATAGCTGTGTTACATGTGCCCATACCCTAATAAGTATCTAAAATTATGCCTAATATAATTCCATTCATTCATTTTTCCTGTATGCATGAAGAAAGCTGCATTGACCTAAATGAATAGTCTGTGCTTTACTGTGACAGCCCAATATTGGTTGTTGACAGCAAGACTGGCAATAAAAATTCATCATAACATGTGTCATACTACCCTTTTTTGCTGCTGATATGGCAATAACACATAACAAGTATTTGAATTTAATAAAACAGAGGTAAAAGAAAAACAGGTTTACAGTCTGCTCAGCTGATATTTCTTGTTGGATATAATATTTTAATTAACTCCATAAAATATTTCCCAGAACTTAGTTCCTTTTCTCTGAATTTAAGTTAAAAACCTGCACGGTTATTATGTATGAATAAACAGTTCTTAGAGTATAAAATCTATTGCAGAAGGCACTGAAATACATTGATCATTCTTCAGCGTGATGGGCTGGACTTGATGATCTCTTGAGGTACCTTCCAGCCCTGTAATTCTATTTTTCTGTGATTACTTGAGATTCTCCTGATTTTAATTATCTTATGTTTCAAAACAAGCTTCTATTCTTACAAAAGTTTAAATGTTTTCCCCCAGTAATTACTACTGTGGGAGAAATTGAAAGGGAGAAGGAGAAATAAGATAAGAAAGCAAAAATGCACAGTGCAATGGGAAGGGAAAAGAAAAGAAACATATGGAAGTGAGAGGGAGGAAATCAATCCAACCTCAAATCTTATATGCAACAGGGCTGATCACCAGGGATTCTGGTTTTCTCTGATTTAAAAAAAAATCCCAAAGGTTCTGATTTAAAAAAACTAACCCCAGATCCACATTTTTCCACGATTAAAATGAAACACCGCTATATATATTTTTTTCCAGGTATCACCCAGGTGTCCCCAAAGTAAGTGTCCCCCCTCACCAGTAGAAGGGGACAGCCAACAGGGCACACGTGCTGGGGGTAGAAAGTTTTAAGACTCGAGGCATTCCTTTTTAGCCTAGAGGCACCCCTAAGAAAATTCCAGCTCTTAGCAGGGAGATACAGCACCCTGACTGAGAATCACAGATATAGGGAGACCAACAACCAACAGTAGGAGCCTGAGAAATAAACAAGGCAACTTAGAATTGCTCATTTATGAATATACATTCAACTTGATTGTACTATTAAAATTGGTGGAAAGATTTCCATTCTTAGGATGTTAAAAACAATAGTTTTAGCTTATTTAAATAGGAACAATGGGTTCAAGGGGAGGTGTAACAGCATTCTGCTTAAAAATGGCACTACCTGATTTTGATCATACTTATAGATGGGTGGTGCTCAAGGGTTTGGCCCTACAGATGAGTAGCACTGGTCCACAGGCTGAATAGAGCCCACCACATCAGGATTTGGTTCTGGGAGCTTGGCATCACCTGTCCTGGCCCTTGGGCACCAAAAATGGTCCCTGGGGACCTGGTTCCACACCCTTCTGGCCCTTGCACACCTCCTCTCAGCCCCCCCACACCAGGATTGGGCAATGGGGTTTGGCATTGCCCTCTCCTGGCCCTGTACACTGAGACTGTTTGCTTGATCCAGTGTGCAAGGTCCACAGCACCCTGTGGGTCTGGAAATTTGGCAGCAGGGGAGCAGTGTCATTGCTTCTCCACTGCCAAGTTTCTGGACCCACAGGGAGCCCCATGGTCCATGTGAAACAGAGCCACCAGCCAGATCAGGCCTGCAGGCTGGGGTTTGAGCACTCCTGTTATAGACCAATGCCCTAACCTACTGGGCACAAAATGAAGTGTGTGTTGGTGTCTGTCAAAGACTACAATATAGGAAGATGAGATCCATAAGCACCTACTCATAATAAATGGCCAGGGAAAATAAAGGAAGATGAAAGCGGTGAATAAAATTTAGATAGGAACTGTAAAAAAATAGCAATGGAAACTAAAGAATAAGAAAAGAAAACCAGTGGTCATTGCATTGCAGTTAAGGAAATTAAGGAGCTTTTAAAATCCTAACAGTGGTATTAACCCACTACTAGATAGAAATAATAATATAGAAAAGACACCATTTGACTTAATCTCTGTTAATAGATTTAGCGTTTTTTTAAAAATACATCTGGATTTGTTGTACGCAATAATCCATGGAGGAGGGAGGGATTTGTATCAATTTTGAAGAAGAACAACAACACA
>NW_017729024.1:174223553-174225542 GCF_001723915.1 Gavialis gangeticus | reverse complement strand
AAATGATGATGCATTGATATAAGATTCCATTTGAAAAGGTATTCACAACAACCATTATCCACAGCTATTAATGTTTTTAAATCAGCAAATTTGGATAAGTTGTATCTGAAAATTTAAAAAGCTGACAGAGGAGCTCTCTGGAATGCTAATGTTGATTTTCAATGTGTCTTGGATCACTGGGGAAGTTCCAATGGATGAGAGGAAAGCTAATGTTGTGGCAATAATTTAAAAGGTAAATAGGATAACCCAGATAATTATAGGCCTGTCAGCCTGACATTGATTCTGGGAAAAATAATGGAAGAGTTGATACATGGCTCAATTATTATAGAAATAAAAGAGGGCAATATAATTAATGCCAATGAACAGGGGTTTATGGAAAATAGATCTTGTCAAACTAATTTGATCTTTTTCTTTTTTCAATGAGATTGCAATTTTGTTTGATAAAGGTAATAGTGTTTATGCAATAAACTTAGACTTACATATGACCTTTGACTCAATATTATGGAAAGTTTTCATTAGGAAATGACACTGGTAATATGCAGCTTGGTTTCAGGTGGGTCTAATTTATGTATCTTAAAATACAATTGTAATCAAGGAATCATCCCCAAATGAACATATTCTGCATGGGTCCTGCAAGGTTCAGTTCTTGGTTGTATGACATTTAACATTCCTCTTATGATGGGGGTTTAGAAAACAAAAATAATTCCTGATAATGTTTACAGATGATGTGAAGATTAAGGACTGCCCTTTCCAAGACTGTTTCTGTATCTTACATTGCTTAAAACATGGAAATAACCCTGGCACCAAAATTCATCTCTCCCCCCTCCCAGGGGAATGCCAGCATCATTGGGCCTATGGGGGCAGAATTACCCTCTGCTTGCTCTGCTTCTGACCCCATGAATCTTGCACTGTTGGCTGTCCAATGCCCAGCTTCACCAGAAAAGGTGGGAGGGAACCCGGTCTGGGTGGGATACATGCATTTGAATCCCCTGAGGATACCTTGTTGCCCTGTGGGGTCAGGCCAGCTCCCAGGATCTCAAAATTGCACTGCGAGACAGGAGGGCACAGTGTACAATTGCACATACACAAACACAGAAATCAATTAGGTGAATATACACACACACAGAGTCAATTACCAGCCTAGGCATATGCACACCTATCACCAGCTCAAACACCTACATACACTATACAGACCAAAAATTAGACCAGAATCAATTATCAGTACCTGCACACCCAACACACACACACACGGATCACTAATTCATATATCATGCACACAGTAACATATATGCATATCAGTTCACATAATACTACTCACCTAAACGTACACACAGGTGAATTCCTAACTTGGGTGTTGTGATATGTATGTATGTATGTGCTTGGTGTATTTGGGATACCTGGGGAAAGGTTAAGGTAAGAAAGTGGAAGAGTAGGGAGTGAAAGTTGCCAGGACCAGGATTAGAACTGGTAGACTAGGGAGAGCTGGGCTCAAGAACTGAGGCTTGGGGGTTACTTTAGGTTAATTGACCTTAACTGATTAAAGGACAACACCCAAAGCCTGCAGAACAGGGGAGTGATGCTGGAGAGAAGCCGGCACCAAACTCGGAGCTACGGGGGAGCCAAAAGGTAAGCAGGGAGAGGGAAACTGGGACAGAGGGTGCAGGAGAGCTAGAGAGGGTGTGGAGGAAACTGGTGGCTGGCTCTGGGAACCAGGGGTGCTGGAGAGGGACTGCTGGGTAGCTCAGGAAGCTACAGAGGGAGGGGCTGCCAGTGCCAGGAGCTGGAGAAGGGCTCCGGCTGCCGGAAAACCTGTGGGGCAGCCCAAATGAGCTTCAGAGAAGTTGGTGGTGGGCCAGACGGCTGTGGGGGGGAGAAGGGGCAGCTAGAGAGGGTGTAGGGGAAAGCTGTAGAACACAGAGGGAAGGTGGGGGCAGAAAAGGTTGGGAACAGAAGGCCAAGAGAGAGAGTTGGGGAAGTGAACAGGTAGTG
>NW_017729024.1:174209096-174218553 GCF_001723915.1 Gavialis gangeticus | reverse complement strand
GAAAAGGTTGGGAACAGAAGGCCAAGAGAGAGAGATGGGGAGAGGCATCAGGAGGCAGAAATGAGCAGGGCTGGGAGGCTAAAAGTGACAGGAGGAGCTGCAGAGACAGACAGGAAGGAGGTGGTAGAAAGCAGAAATGGGGCCAGGAGGTTAGAAGCAACATAAATGGCAGGAAGGGCAGTGGAAAGATGTGGGAAGAAGGGGGTGGATGTCAGGAACTGAACTAGGAAATAGCAGAAAGCAACAGGGCCAAGAGGCTGCAGCAGAGAAACAGAGAAGGGACATAGAGGAGGCAAAAAGCAGCAGGAGCGGGGCTGAGAGATGGCAGAAAGCAATGGGGCCAAGAGGCTCTGGCAGGGGAAAAAAGAAGGGACAGAGAGGAGCTGAGAGGTGGTAGGAAAAGGTGGGGAAGCTGAGAGAGATGGAGACCAGAATTTAATATGGGGAAGGGACCGGGGCTCAGTAAAATACAACCCAACTTAGGGTTACAAATGACAGTAGTTTTACTGAACAGGGGAGATGGTGACACAATATTTTACTGGTTCCTTTGCACACACACATGCACGCATGCACACACACACACACACACAAAATGGCATCAGGGGTTAAAGAAGTTTGGTGCAGGTGTTGAAGTTTGGGAGGAGAGAGGGCGAGAGTCCAAATTGGAGGAGGAAATGTGCAGGTGATATCTACCTATCCCAGGCTGAAATTTGGTCCTTGATGGCCAGTCAGGGTCTCCTTCAGCTCAGTGTTGTCCAGAGGGGTTGCTGGCAGGGCCTCTGGGGTGGACAGGTAGTGTGATGTGGAGATGGTCTGGTTTAGATACAAATGGCGTTCCCACTGGGTCTGTCTTCACTGCCCCTTTTTATAGGGGCAGACCTTGTGTGACCCTAGTTACAGGAGGCATGCCCAGGCAAGGGTTAGCCTCTGGTGTACTGAGCATGTGTGCTTCAGGTAGGGATGTGCAGTTTCAGGTGTCTATAATGGTGGGGTACAATAGTAGAGTTGCTGGTTCTACAGGGTCTTTTGTCTTTCAAATGCTGGGTTTTTGTCTCTGTTCCTGGGTGAGGTCTGTGGTTCCTGGATGAATCAATGTGAGGTGATGGCCTGGTCATTACAGGCCATTCAGTAGAGGCATGCTACTTCAATCATTCCCAATCACTCCCATTCATCCAGGAACCAATTTACATGGGAGGGGTACATGAGTCACACAGTTACAACACAGGGGATGCCTGGGCAGAGGATACAAGATGGAGGCTTGACATACAAAATGGAAACTTGACATTACTTTGGTTCACTTACAAACACAGGCCTAAACCATACAATATCCATATGAAACAATAAAAATCAATACAAAAATGATAATAATGCAATATAAAACAGTAAAAAATCAATACAAACCTAACAAAACATTATTTACAATATTAAAAAAGGGCTTGTCAAAAGGGAATATAAGAACGTGGCTTACCTAATACTACTAATAACTACTTGTAAGGGATAGAGAGGTCAGAAAGAAAGTTAGAAACGGTTAGGGAAGGGGAGGGAATGTATTTAAAAAAAGAAAAAAATAAGGAGTTTTTGCTACAACCTCAGGTGTCTCATTTAGGGAGTGTTTTGATCCTCAGGTTCAAAAAATACAGGCACACATAAATTAGAAGAATTAAAGAATGACTTATATCATGCAGGAGTAGACAAGCCTCTGCAAGTCCTTTGTCTCTAACTAGCTCCAACTTAATTAAGGGACTATCCCTTAATTCCCAACTCTTGTAAATGTGGATGCGTCTTTAAATGATGACTTTTATCATTACAGGGAATGGTCTGACTAGCAAGTATTTTTGCTTCAGGTGCACAATACCACTGTTACCAAGAAGACCGAAGAGTGAATGATGACATCCGTTAGGTTTGATGGGTCCTCAGATGACTGAGAAGCCCTACTCGGATACGCATATTCTTTGGCAATGGGGGCATGTTGTTGCATGGGGCAGTAGGATTCACAGCCCTGGGTTGGTCTCCTCCTCCTTCCTCCGCCACCACTGTTTTGTCTCAGTATTGAGTCATTGGGCCTTGAAGTGGTGCATGCTTTGGTGGACCAGATGGCACCACACTGAACGGTCAGCAGCTTCCTCCCAGCTGCTGATGTCGATGTCTCCATGTGTGAGGGTGACCTTGAGTGTGTCTTTGTACGTTTCCTTTGGCCGCCCTTTGAGTGTTGGCCAATGAAGAGCTGGGAAAAAAGAATCTGGCGAGGGAGGCAGTTCTTGGACATCTGGACACAATGGCCTGTCCATCAAAGTTGATTTCTCAAGAGCAAGGCTTTGATCCTGGTGGACACTCGCACTGGTCTAGCGATCCTCCCATTTGATCCCAAGGATTCGACGCAAGCACTGCTGGTGAAAGCTCTCAAGGGTTTTAATGTGGCATCGGTAGATGATCTAGGTTTCACTGCAGTAGAGGAGGGTGGTCAGCACGTAATTTGTACAGACCCCAGTTCTACGAGTGTCAGACGTGTTCTACTGCACACCAAACAGATCAAGGACTTAGGTAGATTTTAGGCACCCTCCCCCCAGCACTCAGCTGGAACACAATGAGATGTAGATACTCCATCTGAGCACATGCACAAGTCGGGACCCAAGCCATAAGTCAAAATCCAGTCCAAAAAATGGAGGCACTTAGCTGCTTTTGTGGTCTGTGGGCCATTCAGTCTGGATTGCTTTTGTAAATTCAGTGCTTAAATTCTACCTTTATATCCCTATGAGAGTCCCTTTGTGGATATAAGTGTTGCTGTCTAATTTTGGAAACCATGCTTAACATTTTCAGCCTAAGAGCCTAAACAAACACCACATTTATACCAGAGTGATTTACATTGTTTTTGTACACTGATGTAAATTAGGTTGGGAGCTAAACAGACAGACCAGCAGTCACCCAAAGATAGGTGCCCTTCAGTAGATGCTATTACAGTGTCCTCCCACTAGCTAGTAAGAGAGCAAGTTTGCCTTGTGATAACTGCAGAGATGTGACACACTGATGTGAATTACCCTAGTATAATTTTATCCCTGATTTTTCCCCAAGTAATTCTATACCCAATTCAGACAAGTTAAACCAATATAAGGGTTCACATTGGCAGTCTCATCCTTGGTTACAGTGATACAAAGGCTGATCCCATCAGTGTAAATGTGTGCATTTCCAAATTGTAAAGTCAAAATCAAGCTTCGCTTTGTGCAGATAAGCAGCACTTATGAAGCAGATATTAGCTATGCAGGTGTCATCTGGGGTCTCCCTCAGCCTAAACAAATGACCTAGACATTAAGCTATTGGGCTAAAAGGTGAGAACACGTTTCTCCTCCTCCATTTTTGAGACTTTAATAGTTTTGCATTCCTTCCTTGGTGGAGTAGGATCTATAAAGTCTTACTCTACTGGGATGGTTTGGATAAGGATGATCCTGCCACAGGCAGGGGGTTAGACTTGATGACCTCTGGAGGTCCCTTCCAGCCCTACTTCTTTATGATTCTAAGGTGACTGGCCAAATTGGCACTTATATGACAGAGGTTACCCACTTAATTTTCTATTTATCTGTCTAAAAGTGGAGTTGAATTTGTGATTAAGTGACTTACCAAGTGCTTGATAGAACCAAGAACAAGTAATATTGCCCTGTCTCAAGCCTTAGTCCCTGGGATGTCATTCCTATCCACTTCTCTTTAGATTCAGTATGCAGTTGTTTCAAACATTTGTTTACTTTACTTTCCAAATACAGTAATTTATTGAAAGGACTTCAAAGCACAAAATAAATAGGGCTATGCCAGTGAACTGATCATGTCAACTGGAAAATAAGTGTAACTGCATCATTACTATTTAATGTGTTGGGTAGCTTTGAATGTACCTGGAAGGTAATAAAGAGGTATCAGCTTTATTCATATGTTTTAATTGCTTCCATTAGTATTTCTTTTTCTATCCTGAGGGTGAAATAGTTTCACTTCATTAATTATACAGTGGATACAGGAGACATAACAATATCGAATCAAATATACTCTTAACCACCCGTTGCCATCTTATAGCTATAAGGAGCACTATAACTTGGCAATAAAACCTATTTACTGTTAAAATTAAAATTGCTTTTAAGAGTTTTATAGCATGCAAACAATTAAAATCATTATATCAGGCAGCAGCTGTTCTTTGCACACTTGTGGAACAGCAAAGAGGAGAAAAGAATTGGAAGGGAGAACTAAAACCAAAGAACATCTTTCCACAAGAGGGGCATGAGACTGCCAAGAAATATATGCACTCCCTTTAATGGATGGTTCCTATAAAAAAAAGTATTTAATTATTCAACACCTTTATTATTAAATGCATGTATTTTACCTCTATGCAAATAAAACTGCAGATCTGAAAAGCCTCCATCTTGATCCTTTTACCCCAAGCAGAACATGGCTTCCTGAAATTGGTTTGTTGCATATGTAACTGATTGTTCAGCTTTGACATATTGCTGTCATTGTAATCCTGCAAATGTGATCTAAAGTGACACATTTTGCTCAGCTTTTCATAATGTGATTACCATAGGTGACTGGTAGGGGGTGCACGGAGGTGCACGTGCCCCCGCTGAAGGAGCAAACCTTGGCTTTATCCTTCCCTTCCCACCTCCTCACTAGGGAAGTGAGGTAAATGTCAGGATCAACTGGGCCATAGGCAGTAGGGCTATGCGAAACGGCACCGTTCCATTTCAACTTGTGCTTCAACGTTTCAATGGAACAGCATTTCATTTCAAATTTCATTTCAATTTGAAACTGCTGTTCCATTTTGTTCTGCTCTTTCGCCGTTTTGCCCATAGGCTATAATGGGGAAGGTTGAAACAGCCTATAACTTTGTCATTTCTGGTCTGATTTATATGTAATATACAGAAATGGTAGCCCCTTCTTGGGGCATGAAGCCTGCCACGTTTCAAGGAGATAGGTGCAGGGGTTTCAGGGAAACCACTCAAAGTCTTGAAAGGAAAAAGCTTATGTCACTTGTACATGTTAAGCCACAGTGGGGTCAAAACTGCAGGCATGCCCCTGATGAGGCCACAAAGCCTGACAGCTTTCAAGGAGATAGGTGCAGGGGTTTGTGGGAAACTGCACCTCAAGCTACGGACAAGCAAAACTCGTGATGTGTGTGACACTGTGTATGTTAAGGTGCAGCAGGGTGAAAGCTGCAGGGTTGCTAGACCCTGCTGGGGCCATGAAGCCTGCCAGCTTTCAAGGAGACAGGTACAGGGGTTCTTGGTCCTGTGGCCCTGCACCTCTGGCTACTGACATGCAAAACTCGTGACATGGGTGGGTGACACTATGTGTGTGTTCAGGTGCATCCTAACTCAACTGACACTAAGGCAGAAAGCAGGGCAGTTCAAACAATGCTGCCTTCTATGCTGTTTTTCTATCCCTCCCCCCAGAGCACTGGGATTGGAAGAGACCTTAGGAAAGGATGACAGCCACTTGTCAGCTACACAGTCAATAATGAGAGCACTCCTTCCTCACCCTTCTCTCCTCTTCTCCCTCCCCCTCCCTATTTTAGTTTCTGTTTCCTTGCAGGCAAGCCCAGCTTGAGTTTCAAAACTTGAAACATTTTGAAAATTTTGTAACTTTTATACTTGCCTCATTTCATTTCTAGGCTTTTCAAAGCTCTCCATTTCATTTTGACTTTCCTGTTTTAAGCTCGAAATGAGTCAAAACAGTGTGCCAGTGAAATTTCATACGGCCCTAATAGGCAGTAGGGGTGCGCAAAGCTGGCCATATTCAATTAGAATTCAGATTCTGCCTGGATCAGAAGCAGTGATTTGATCTGGATCACTGTCTTGATTCGATTCAGCCAAATCTGAATATGAAGAGTCAATGCTGATTCAGAGAATCAGCGATTCAGCTGTAGAATCTCTGAATCGAATCAGGAGACCATTTAATTTCTCTGATTTGAATCAGAACCCTCTGAATCAATTCAGAGAGATTCAGAAAGATTTGATGATTTGGGCATAGACACAGCTTTAAATGTTTTTTCTACATGCTTGCTTTAAACTAGCTTTGCTGAGGGATGGGGCCACAGGGGGACATGAGGACACTTCCCAGCCAAGACAGGTGATGAGCACAAGAAGTACCCAGGTAAATTACAGGGGTCTAGATAGTCCTAGGATTATGGGGGTGGTACAAGGACCCGTAGGAGGCCTTAAGTGCCTCTACACTAATGATTGTAGTATGGGGAACAAGAAGAAGGAACTTGCCCTCCTGCTAGCTAGTACAAACCTGGGCGTCGTAGAGCTCACTGAAATCTGGTGGGATTCAACACTTGATTGGGCAGTAAACATTAGCGGCTACAGACTGTACAGGTGGGATAGAACAGGGAGGAAAGGCAGGGGTAATGACACTACGACAAGGAGCAATACACGTCCTCAACAAACAAGACAGAGTCGGAGGAGGGGCAGACTGAAGTGCTCTGGGTAACAATACAACAGGGTCATGGGGAAAGGGACTTAATGGTGGGGGTCTACTACAGACCACCCAACCAGGGGGAAGAGCTGGATCAAGAATTCTCGGGTCAGCTCATGGAGGCAGTTAAGTCAAGGGACGTGGTCATCATGGGTAACCTAAACTACCTGGATGTCTGCTGGGAGGAGCAGTCAACCAGGTCTGACCACTCATGTAGGTTCCTAGCTGAGATACAGGACCTCCACCTAATGCAGGAGGTGCACAGTCCCATCAGTAGAAATGCCTTGCTGGACCTGGTCCTGACCACAGGCGGTGATCTGGTGAGAGGACTGAAGGTTCTTGACCACCTGGGTGATAGCAATCATCACCTCCTTGCATTCACCGTCCAGCGCAGGGTGTTAAAGGCCTGCAACAAGGCAGCAGCAGTGGACTTCAGAAGGGCAGATTTCAATGAGGAAAGGAGACTAGTCAGGGAGGCCCTGAGGTCCCGGAGGGGAGGGAGGGGAGTTGGGAGTCCAAGATGAGTGGTCGTACCTTAAGTAGACAATCCTCCGAGCCCAAAGGGTGACAGTCCCAATGAGAATCAAAGTAGGCAAGAGTGCTCAAAGACCCAATGACTTGCCAAAGGCATTCAAGAACATCTGAAAGCTAAAAAGGATGCGTACATCTGGTGGAAGAGAGAGGCTATCACCAAGGAGGATTATTTGCTTGAGACCATAGTCGGGCTGTTAGGAAGGCTAAGGCAGAGACGGTCTAGCAACAAGGATCAAAGATAACAAGAAATCCTTTTTTTAAATACATGGGGAGTAAAAAGAAGGCACCTGGTAATGCAGGACCCCTGCAGGACACGCTTGGCAATCTGGTGGTTGCACCAGATGAAAAAGCTGACCTCTTCAACAAAATCTTTGCCTCCATTTTTCTGAGCAGGGACCAGGACATCTACTTCACCGGGATTCTGGATGGACTTAAGAGAGACACCGCCAGGCCTAGGGTCAGGGAGAACCTAGTTAAGGAACTTCTGGTAGGGCTGGACGTGTTTAAATCAGCAGGTCCAGATGATCTCCACCCCAGGGTGCTGAGGGAACTGGCAGGGGTCATTGTGGGGCCCCTGGCATGGCTTTATAAGCACTCTTGGGGCTCTAGCTAGGTGCCAGAGGACTGGAAAAAGGCCAATGTGGTCCCATTTTCACAAAAGGGAGGAAGGAGGACCCAGGTAACTATAGGCCCATTAGTCTTACCTCATTCCTGAGGAAGCTCTTTGAGAAAATTATCCAGGAGCACATCTGCAAGGGACCACCAGAGGAGATCATGGTCGGGGCAACCAACATAGATTCATTAGGGGCAGGTTCTGTCAGACCCACCTGGTTGTCTTTTACGATCAGGTCACAAAATCCTTGGACGTGGGTGTTGCGGTGGATGTAGTCTTTCTGGACTTTAGGAAGTCCTTTGACACCGTCTCTCACGCCATTCTCATTAAAAAACTAGGTGACTGTGGTGTTGATGCCTACAGTCAAATGAATCTCAAATTGGCGAGAGGGCTGAACCCAGAGAGTGGTGGTGGATGGGTCCATTTTTGACTTGGAGGGCTGTGAGCAGTGGAGTCCTCCAGGGCTCGGTCCTTGGACCCATACTGTTCAACATCTTTATCAGCCACTTGGACAAGGGGGTGAAAAGCGCCTTGTCCAAATTCACGGACAACACTAAGATGTGGGGAGAGGTGGGCATGCTATAAGGGAGGGACAGGCTACAACAAGATCTGGACAGGTTACAGGGGTGGGCAGATGAGAATATGATGGGATTCAGTACTGACAAGTGCAGGGTACTGCACCTAGGGAGAAAGAACCAGCAGCATACCTATAGGTTGGAGAGCTCCCTTCTTGTCAGCACAGAGGCAGAAAGGGATCTTGGAGCCATTATTGATTCCAAGATGAACATGGACCACCAATGTGAGGACATGGTCAGTAAGGCTAAGTGCACCTTGTCACGAATCCACAGATGCATCACGATCAAGTCCAAGGAGGTGATCCTCCCCCTCTATATGACATTGGTCAGGCCACAGTTGGAGTACTGCATCCAGTTCTGAGCACCGCACTTCAGGAGGGATATGGACAGCACTGAGAGCATCCAAAGGAGGGCCACTCACATGGTCAGGGGGCAGCAGATCAGGCCCTATGAGGAGAGGCTACAGGACCTGAACCTTTTCAGCTTCTCACAAGAGAAGGCTGAGAAGGGATCTGGTGGCCATCTATAAACTTACCAGGGGGGACCAGCACGGAATGGGAGAGACCCTGTTCCCCCAAACACTACTTGGAGTAACTAGGAATAACGGCCATAAGTTGATTGAGAGTAGGTTCAGGCTAAATATCAGGAGTCACTACTTCACAGTCAGGGTGGCTAGGATCTGGAACCAGCTTCCAAAGGAAGTGGTGCTCACTTCTACCTTGGGGGTGTTCAGAAGAAGGCTAGATAATCACCTAGCTGGGGCCATTTGATCCCAGCATTCATTCCTGCCCATTGCAGTGGATCAGTCTTCTGACCCGATCAACTATGAAACTACATACCTGAAGATACCAGGCAACTCGTCAATCCTGAGATGGTGGGGTGGATGGAGCATAGGGAGTGCGGGGGTGGAGGGTCCCCAGCGTGCTTGGCAGTGGATCTGGAAGTGAAACAGAAGCACTTCATGTAAACTTCTGGATCCACCAGGGAGTGCATGGGGGACCCTCTCCCTGTCCCCTGCTCAGCAACTGGTAACTCCTGGGTCTTGGTGGGTACCTGGGCCCCTCTGTGGCCTATCGCTGAACTGGGAGTGGATTCCCTGCATGCTCAGCAGTGGACCTGGGTTTGCTGCTTTTGGGTTTGCTGCTGAGTATGTAGAGGCCCTCCCCACCACAATCCCACGGGATGCTACTTCTGCCCCACTATTGCAGCATTCATGAGCCCTGCTGCCACTCTCAAGCATATTGGAAACCAAGCATCCTTACAGCTACTTCACCATCTTATTTCTACA
>NW_017729024.1:174199925-174204096 GCF_001723915.1 Gavialis gangeticus | reverse complement strand
GCTCAGCAACTGGTAACTCCTGGGTCTTGGTGGGTACCTGGGCCCCTCTGTGGCCTATCGCTGAACTGGGAGTGGATTCCCTGCATGCTCAGCAGTGGACCTGGGTTTGCTGCTTTTGGGTTTGCTGCTGAGTATGTAGAGGCCCTCCCCACCACAATCCCACGGGATGCTACTTCTGCCCCACTATTGCAGCATTCATGAGCCATGCCTGATACCTCAAGGTATGTATAAAAAAACATTTAAAGCTGTGTCTATGTCTGAATCATCAAATTTTTCCCAATCTCTCTGAATTGATTTGGAGGGTTCCAATTTGATTCAGAGAGATTAAAGGGTCTCCTGATTCAATTTGGATTTGGAGATTTAGAGATTCTATGGCCAAATCACTGATTCTCTGAATCAGCATTGAATCTTTAGATTTGGATTCAGCAGAATAGAATCGAGACAGTGATCCAAATCAACAGATCAAATCACTGCCCTCAATTTGGGCTGCATCTGAATTGAATACTGCCCATTTCGCACACCCCTACTGCCTATGGCCCAGCTGATCCTGACATTTATCTTGCTTTACTAGTGAGGAGGTGGGAGGGGAAGGATAGAGTTAAGCTTTGCTTTCACATAGGCTCTTATCCACCTACTTTGCAGTGAGGATGCAGCTCAAAACTCTTACTTATAATGCTTAGAGTGTGATAACATTTTCTAATATAGTCCCATAAGTCCTCAGTAATGCTAGGGCTGTGTTTTCTACTACACATACCTAATCACATTCCAGTCACTTCCCACCTATTTGAAGCCATTTAACAGGTTATGTAGCCCTTAACAGAGCTTAAGCTGTGCTAAATGTCCTGCTTCATCTGTGACCAAGGGAGCTCAGTCCAGACAAACACCATGAGAAGCTGCCTACTCTGAAATTCTCACCTAATCTTGCTATCAGCTGACCATAGCCCAACACTAGATTTCAGGAGGACCTCTGTTGTGTTTTCAGCAGAAACAATGATATTTGAATAAGTATCTGAAAACACAGGAAAACGTCTCCAAGAAGATAACTGAGGGAGGAGTTAGTCTGCTTTCTATTCAGTGTTGAAAAGAATTAAAAATCTCAAGGGCATCCACTAAATGGCAAAGGATGGCAATGGCAGCTCCATCAATTGCCTGTCTATCCTCCTTTTTGAAAAGCAGTATAACCAGGTGTCAGTCTGCATGAATGCTATTGAGGCAGGATGATCTGATTTTTCAGGCTGTGGGCAGATAAGCCAGAGATAGTGTCACAGGATGCCATCAAAGAGATAGCATCAGCATTGGGAATGGTGGATCAGGAAGACAGCATAGAGCTAAAGCAAAACCCAGCCACATGGACTGAAGTTAGAGAGGGTCTGAAAGTGGATGACAAAAATGTTACAATCAATGCAGTTACTGTTACAGAGGATATCAGCTTATAAATAAAGATAGATTTATTTTCCATCAATAGATGGTCTTCCAAAACAGGCCTGAAAAATTTGCTCTCTCTTCCAATCAGGAATTCCAAGCAGATTAACATCCATAAGGTCATCCTGGTGGATAACATACCCCTGCTTTGTCTCCTCAAACTCTTGATTAGACATTAAATTATTATTATTATTAATATTATTATTATTAATCTAAATCCATTGCCATTGTGTGTAGACTGTGGACTAATGTATAGACTAGCAACATTGTTTTTCAAAACTTCTGGACAGACTATACCAGAGATGAAATAAAGGCATGTAGAAAAGTGACAACATGCAACCTTGATGTGATGCAGAATATATAAAAAAAGAGATAATTCTTCTCAAGAAAGAAAAAAAAAAAAGGTCTTTCATTGTCTTGGCAGGTGCAGCCAAGGTTGGTCCTGGAGGTATAACCTCATTTTCTTGGTAAAGGGGACTGTGAACCAGGAGGAAAAAGAGAGAATAGTTAAGGGCTGATTTGCTACAAGAAACATACAGTAGTGCAGATTAGAGAAGCATCTTGGTTACTAAATGAAAGAGAAAAAACAGTAGGCAAAAAAGGAAGAAAAGCCAAAGGAAGGACAATATGGTCTGTCTCCTTTGGTCTCTTTTCACCCTAATACACAGGGATTGCATCTACACATTCAGTTACGGTATCTGAATAAACCTGAATAAAGTTAATTACTCCCAGGTGCACATTCAAATGTTGTGCATGGGAGCAATTAACTCTGGAGCAATAAGCTCTGCAGTTTATTCAGGCACATGAATCCCAGGTGGAGTGGCCCTGGTGGCAGGGGGCTCCAGGGGTCAGTTGTCCAGTGCAGGGCTGCTCCCCCTGGCTCAAAGTACTGCCGAAGGACTGGCTGAGTTATGAGGGTGCTCCAGTGTAGGGGTAGCCATCAGGCAGCCCCTGCACTGAAACACCCTCATGCCCCAACCAGCCAGGCAGCATCTATGCATGCACTGCTGCGGAGCAGTAAGTTAGTTTACTCTAGCCTAATAGGGGTGCATGTGTAGATCCTGAGACATTTACTGAGTAGCTAACTAATCAACTGCATGCTAAACATTTCATGTAGATGCACCCAGGAGGTTGCAAGACCCCACCTTCAGCACTGATCCCGATGCTGAGTCTGGCTCTTGTCTGCAGCACCAGCCTGACTGCCTCTGTTACCGTGTCATGCAAATTCTTCAGCCACCATGTAGGTGAGGGGCTGAGTGGGCTACAAGCCAGTTCAGAAGCAAGCAGAATGGAAATATGTAGGCATGGATGGATGTTCCCTGCTCAGTGTGTATAACCAGGGGATGAGCAGAACAGGAATACTGCTGATCAGCAATTACATTAGCACTGGGGTGGTGCTGCGTGGCATCTCTGCTCAGCTTACAAGGCGCACAGCTCTTTTAAATTGTCTTGCCATTTGCACATTGTACTGAATGGCTGCCTGGGGGCTTGTAATGCTTTTTAATATAGTCTTTGTTGTGTAATGTATACTTTTCTTTGGTTTTTACTTTTTAATGAAGTTTTATAGTTATGTACTATGCCAGCATGCAAGTGTTTCAGAGAGGAAGAAGGCACTGGAGGTTGTAGACATTTAGTACAGTATAACACTTACAATCACAAAGAAAATAAATACAAAATAAATTGCTATGTATGCAACATCCTTAATACAGCATAGCAATTCTGAAGCAGAGAGCTCTCCATCAGCTGGGTCTCTTCCACTGGATGGCTGGATGCAAGATTTCTTGTCTGAAGAGGTTGTGGATGCTCCAAAGTTAGTGGGCCAATCACACATGACTCAAGTTGAAAAAGCCTGGCAAGAAGGACTTCTGGCAAACTGAGAAGATGGTTCTAACAACAGTTCACCCTTAAGAACTGAGCCAGGGATGCTAAGGAAAAGCAATGAAGAGAGGACAGAGAAAAGACAACATGCCTTAAGCACTATTTAAATTCAGCTTCCGGTTCTGTGTCTAACACTTGTATACCCTATAGTTAGGGGTCTACTGAACTCGAGAAGATGGCTGGCCAATTTTGTGGGCAGATCATGGGGCCAGTCACCATTTTGTGGGCACAGCTGGGGGTGGGGGGAGGAGGACCTGTGATTGGTTTAGGAGCCCAGGCAGCCATTGCCAGATAGCCCAAAACCATGGCTTAATTACTCTAATTACTTGGGTAAGCCATTAACTCATGCATTATTAAGCATGAATTAATAGCTTCCCCAGGCTTAATTAGGGTAATTAAGCTATGGCTTTGAGCCATCCCCAAGTGGGCAGGGTGCACGAGCAGCTACAGCAGGGTTTCAGGCTGACTGTGGGAGGCAGCCTGGAGGCTGCACCAAGGTCCATAAAGCCATGGCCTGACTTGTTGCTGGAGGTAGGTGCACACTCACAGTGAGCCAGGCTGGGGCTGCATGGACCCCAGTTCAGCCTCCTGGCTGCCTGCCACAGTCGGGTCAGGACCCTGCTGAAGCTCCTTGTTTAGCATGCCCGTCTCCTGCTGTGAGCAGCTGCTGTTCTCCTCCATTCCCCCTCCCTGACACTGCCCTCTGTCTAAGACTGCACATGCATTCCATGCCAAAGATCCTTCTTTTCCTTCTCCTCCTCTAGGTCTGTAACAATCTGCCATCTCCTGCAGGACTAGGAGAGAGATCTTCCTCAGTCAGTCCTTCTTCCTCCTTCACTTTTCTTTTCCATTCTCAGATTCATCAGGCTGC
>NW_017729024.1:174192395-174199873 GCF_001723915.1 Gavialis gangeticus | reverse complement strand
ACACTGCCCTCTGTCTCCACCCCTGCTTCCCCTGCCCACTTCCTCTTTCTCCCTCCTGCACATGCTCCAAGACTGCAGAGTTTCCCACCCTTTTCTCTGCTTCCTGGTAAGATTTTCTTTTCTTTTTTTTTTTTTTTTTTGCACTAAGACTACCACTTTTTGCAGAGCTGCCTGGATTCACAATTTTCATGAAAATCCCACAAGCATTGATTTGGTAGGTCATTACCTATAGCAAGGGTGTCATTCCAGAATGGACTTTATAGCCAATCTCAGGAAGGTAGGACACAATACTAAGCAAGGACATGAAACAGCACAATGCCATTGCTAATCTACTGCTATTCTTCATTGCTCTTGTTCTCCCTTACACTGGGATAGGATGGGGACAGAGTGACGAGGAAGCATTTGTCCATTCACATTTCCATTCCACTGACTCCTGGCCCACTTGACCTCTGAACTGCCAAGTGGCTTTTTTTTCAGTAGAATATAGGATGATAGATAAATAGAAGGGACCTCACAAAGTCATCTAGTCCAGACTCCTGGTCAAGGCAGGATCATTCCTGACTAAATTATTTCAGCCAAGGGTATGTCTAACCTGCCCAAGTATGTCGAATCTACAGTTTGTGTAGGTAGCCTGTTTCAATGCCTGACAACCCTCAAAATCAGAAAGTTTCTCCTATTCTCCAACCTAGATTTTCACCTGCTGCAGTTTGAGGCCATCACTCCTAATCCTGTCCCCTATCACCACAGAGAAAAGCCCATCTCCATTCTCTTTGTAATTGCCCTTCAGGTGTTCGAAAACTATCAACCTCCCCCTCACCCCCAGTCTTCTCTTTTCCAGAATAAATAATTATTGTATCATTTCCTCATAAAATATGCTTCCTAGGCCCCTAATATTTCATACTCTGCACTTGAATTTTTCCAATTTGCATGCATCCTGCTTGAAATGTGGGGCCCACAACTAGACACAGTACTCTATGATGTCTCACCAGTGCTGAGGTAGAATAGAAGAATTATTTCCTTTGATTTGCAAATGGCACTCCCATTAATACAACTCCATATTCTCTTGGATTTTTTTACAAAAAGGTAGCTTGGAAGCATCCACAGAGAATTGAGAGGGTGCTTATTGTAGACTGCTGTCATTGATACAGATGAGTGCCAGTCAGACAAGAATCACATTCCTCCATCACAAGGTCAACTTTTTCCAAGTGTGTTACCATTTGATGAACCAATGTGGGCATACACAGGATTGTTTCCCTTGCTTAGAGTGCTTTCTAGTTCTACTGGCAGGCAAGTTTCTTTGGGTAGATGTGATATCTTTTATTAGACCAACTGAGTACTTGAAAAAATGTTCTTTGCAGGCTTTTGGGCAGAAGTACCCTTCTTCAGGCATTGGGAGTCTGCTGTTGTTCTGAGATCTCCAAGGAATGAAAGAATCTAAAAGTGTGACAGGAGGTCTGTGAGAATGCAAATTGGTGGAAATCAGAAAAACAATGGGTACAGAAGGGAGGAGAGTGGGTGAAATGAGGGAGGAATAATGCCAAAGGTAAGTAAGGGAGACTCAGCAGTAGTTGAGATCCCCAAGGTAGAAAAGAGGCACTCTGTGAAAAAGTAAATAGCTGGGAATTAGGAAGACACGGGATAGAAAAGGAGGGGAGGGGAAGAAGCGGGAGAGGGCAAAGAAAAATGTAAATTAGAAGGTCAGGCAGATACCTGGTGAATCAGATGTCAGGCAGTTGTAATGTGTCATGAATCCAATGTCTATATTGAGTCCATGAATTTTTGTATCCAGTAGATTTATGAAGTGAGGTTTGTAGGCTCATCTACGAAAGGTGTTTTGTAATTTCCTTTTGAGGATTAGCACTGAGAGATCAGACAGGCAGTGATTGTCTTGTGAGCAGTGGGCACCCATTGGGAACTAGATATTTTTGTCTTTGATAGATTTTCAGTGCATGTTCATTCTGGTGTGCAGTTGTTGTTTGGTTTATCCTAGATATTTTCCATCTGTACATTTGGTTCACTGCATGAGGTATACTACATTTCTGGAGGTGCAGGTGAAAGATCCAGGAATGGTGATGGTTCTGTTGTGGGATGTGGTTATTGTGGGAGTGGTGGAGATGTGTTGGCAGGTTTTGAATTTCTTGTCCTGGCATGGTCTGAATCCATTAGGTGTGGTGTGGGTCATAGGAAGTTTGCTTCTGGTGATGAGGTTAGCGAGTTTTGGTGCTTGTTTAAATGCTAGAATGGGTGACTGGAAAGATCCCTTAAAGATTTGGGTCTTCTTCTAGTATGGACAGACACCTGGCTGGGGTCATATGACCCCAGCACTCATTCCTGCCCAGGGCAGGGGGTCAGACTCGATGATCTAATAGGTCCCTTCTGACACTAACATCTATGAAACTATGGGTTGCAACTGTTTGAGGATTTTCCATGTAGGTTAAAGGGAATTTTAGTTTGTCAACTAATGGGGTGTGATTCATGGGGATTTTCTTTTTGTACTGCAGCAGGTCTTTGCATGGTATCCAGGTGCCTCATTCAAAAGTACAATATCTCTCTCTGGAGGAGTGTCCATGTTGGGTGAAAGCCCCTTTGCGATTTGTGAGGTGGTGATCATGGGTATTCTCCTTGGTGCAAATTCAGTGGTATTAGAGGGCTTGGCTGTAAATTACAGCTTTCTTGGTGTGTTTAGGATGATTGTTGTTTCTGTGTAGATATGTATGTTGGTCCATGGGTTTCTTGTATAACGTGGTCTGTATTTTACCATTTTGGATATTTATCATGGAATTGCAAACAGCCATGTCTTGAGCCCACTGCTGAGGAAAGCCCTCTTTGCTACCCTTATAGAAGAAAAGGAGTCTTTTTCTTACCTTCAGCGGAATGAAACTGTTTGAATGATGTGAAATAAATGAAAGGCCATAAAAAGTAATAATCCATTACCAAACACTTTCCTACTTGATTTTACAGCCATGTTCAAATAATTATCAACTTATTTGCTAACCTGAGCAAATAGTTATTCACTAAATTATTTCCCTTTTATTATAATTCAAAATAATGAAAAAAGCTAAATTATATTCTTTATATTGTATTTGTCTTAAATATTATAGGTACAGGAGACGATTAGAGATGTGACCAGAAGTCATATTTTTCAACACCTTCATACTTGAAATAAACCTAGTTAACAATGGAGAATTTCCATACTGAAAAATCACATTCTTTTCTCATTTGCTCAGATGCAAAGCTAAACAAACACAGCTGAAACCAATGGAAATGCATTTACTGGAATATATGGCACGGGTCCTCACCACCTTTAAATTATAAGAGTATTAGTCAGTGGATGAACTGCTAAAAGAAACATGTTAACACAGCAAACATTTCCAGAAGTTAGGACATTTGACTGAACAATGAGATCAAATGCACTGCATCGATTCCTCTACAGGTCTGAGACTACAAGATACTCTGGTGGTAGGCCATTGTTGATGTTATCTAATCGTTTTTCCTCCCTTCTATTTTTCTCTCTCTACCTATTCCCAATAGTCTGTAGAGAATGTAAGCTCTTTAGGAGAGAGAAAATCTTTGTTACATATAGTGGCCATACGGTGGTTTCTATCTTTTAATGGCCACAACCATACATACAATAAATAATAACAGCACCAATCTGTATAGCTCCATTAGCTGTCAATTTTCACTCGCTGAAGCCCAGAAGAATTTTTTTTTCATGGAAATATCATTTAATGGAAACAGATGTTCATGCAAAATTTCTAGCACTTTATCATGGTAAACCTTGGCTATGTATCCCAGGCTCACATCATCCTAGAGTTAAAGGAAACAACTGTCACCATGCCTTCCCCTGCACCTAATATTTAATTGGATAAACTAAATAAGCAATACTGGGATAGTTTGTCCCTCACTGGAGATCAGAGGCCTAGGCTAGAACCTAGGTCCTCCTCCCTAGGCTCTCTGGGCATGTAACCCAGAGCCTGGTGGTTGTAGCACTTTTCTGGAGAGCAGATACTAGTTCTGACCCACTGTATTCTGAGGGGGCTCTGTAAACCCAGTCTCCCAGGGCAAGTGTTGTAATTGCTAGGCTATCAGATGGGAGGGCCTTCTTCTTCTGTCTTCCAGTACCTACTAATCATTGTTTTTTTCTGTGACAAAGATTTCAGGACTTAACAAGTATTATATATTTGCTTGGGCAATTCTATTCCCCACAGATACCTACACCACTTGAATGTATTCCATTAACCATGCTCAGAGAAGAAGCACAGGGCAAATAACAACTACACCAAAGCCCAAACTATGTATAAATGTCAAAAGCTGCAGTCAAGTGGCTAAGACAGTTCCATCGAGGCATGTGAGGAGGAAAGAGTATTTATCTCTTTATAGTAAATAACAAGACTTGCAGAATCCAAGACTTGAAAGGGATAACCAAGGGATCTAGCCCAACCCCCCTGCATCACTGAAAAATTTGATATTCCTCAATCATCCCACATGGATAATGATCCTCCAATGAAGGTGATTCAGCTTCACCAGGGAGTTTATTCTAATGTCCTACATTTGTTACAGTTAGCAAGCTTTGTCCCCCCCTAAGATTTTTATCTAAATCTGCTTTAGTTTAAATCCCTTGCTTCATGTCTCACCCTTTTTGACAAAGGATACAAATCTTCAAGGATAGCAGATCCTTATGGAATCCATTTCAAAGCACTCAGAGAAGAAGGTGATTAGTAATAGTCAGCATAGATTCACCAGGGGCAAGTCACACCTGACCAACCTGATTGCCTTCTATGATGAGATGACTGGCTCTATGGATATGGGAAGACCGGTGGATGTGGTGTACCTTGATTTTAGCAAGGCTTTTGATATGGTTTCCCACAACATTCTTGTAGGCAAGCTAAGGAAGTACGGGCTGGATGAATGGTCTGTAAGGTGGATAGAAAACTGGCTGGAGCATCGGGCTAAGGAGGTCATAATCAATGTCTTGATATCTAGTTGGCAGCTAGGGATCAGTCCTGGGGCTAGTTTTGTTCAATGTTTTCATGAATGACTTGGAAGTTGGTATAGAGTACACCCTCAGCAAGTTTGCAGATGACCACAAGCTGGGGGGAATTAGTAGATACGCTGGAGGATAGGGGTAGGATTCAGAGAGATCTAGACAAATTGGAGGCTTGGGCCAAAAGGAATCTGATGAGGTTCAACGAGGACAAGTGCAAAGTCCTGCACTTAGGATGGAATAATCCTCTGCAGAAAAGGACCTGGGGGTTACAGTGGACAATATGCTGAATATAAGCCAACAATGTGCTCTTGTTGCCAAGAAGGCTAATGGTATACTGGGCTGCATTGGTAGGTGTGTTGCCAGTAGGACAAGGGATGTGATTCTTTCCCTCTATTCAGCACTGCTGAGACCATATCTGGAGTCCTGTGTCCTGTTTTGGACCCCTCATGGCAGAAAGGATGTGGACAAATTGGAGACAGTCCAGCGGAGGGCAACAAAAAATGGTTTGGAGGCTGAGGCACATGTCATCTGAGGAGAGGCTGAGGGAACTGGGTTTATTTAATCTAGAGAAGAGAAGACTGATATGGGATTTAATAGCAGCCTTCAACTACCTGAATAGGGGGGTTCAAAAGAGGATGGAGCTGGACTGTTCTCAGTGGTGACAGGTAATAGAACTAGGAGTAATTGTGTCAAGATGCAGCAAAGGAAGTTGAAGTTAGATATGAGGAAGAATTTTCTCACTAGGAGGGTAGTATAACACTGGAAGAGGTTACCCAGAGAGGTGGTAGAGTTTCTATCCTTGGAGGTTTTTGAAGACCTGGCTAGACAAAGCTTTGGCTGGGATGATCTAGTTGGGGATGGTCCTTCTTTGAGCTGGGAGTTGGATTAGATGGCCTTCTGAGGTCCCTTCCAACCCTAATTTTCTATGATTCTCTGAACATTTTCATTTTTTTTTATGGCAGTCCTTCAAATATTTGAATACTCATATTGTGAACCCTCTCATGCTCTTTCTTGAACATTTATGGTTATTTCAGTCTTTTTTTTAATATGATGTGCATTCTAATTCTTTCATTATTTTTGTCATTTACCTTTGGATTCTCTCCAGTTGCTCTGTATTTACCTTAAAAAGCAGTGTCCTAAATTGGACACAGCCTGACCAACAGTGAATAGAAGTTACTGTCACTTCTTAGAACAGTAAGGTTAATACAATTAATCACTAGGGCTGTGCAAAGCTTCAGGTGGTGATTCAATTCAGATGAGATTTGGCTCAATTCGGTGGCTGAATCTCCAAATCCAAATCAAATCAGGGGATTGCCATGGGATGGGGTCCCCAGAGATGGCCGTGTTACCCCAGGGCTCCTTGACCATGCCAATCTTGTCCAATGGGCACCCTCTTTCTTTCCTGCCATGTCTTGTTGTAACTATAATAAAATAGGGAGGCTGCCCTCAAGTTTGTATTTTGGGCATGGACCTGATGGAGCTCACTGAATCCTGTGGGTTCTCAGACCCCTTTTTGGTCCTGCTCCAAAATGGATGCCTCTCAGGACACCCTCAGCCTTATGGGCTAGATGCGTGGCTCCAAACCACTCCTTTACCATGCTTCAAGCCTCAGAGATGGCATTCACTCATTGTCCCTCCAAGGCCTCAATTTAGCTTGGCCTTCAGTCCTCACTGGGCTCTCCACAGCCCTGTCTTTCTCTCGGCACCCCCTGGTGCTGGGCTCTGTTCACACCAGATACAGCACCCAAACTGGCACAGGGCTCTGTTCACCCTGAACATGGCACCCACACTGGCACTGGCCTCTGTTCACCCCGAATATGACACTGGTACTGGGGTCCCCACACTGTAGTGGGTCCCCACTGAGGCCTCCTCCTTCCCCAGTAGCCTCAGCCCGATCCTCCAGTATACAAACAGAAATCAAAATACGAGCCCCTGGGCTATAACATAATGCAAGCAGCTCTGGGTGTGCTCTGCTCCTTTAAAAGAATCACCCTTCCCCCCAGCACTATGTGCCTTGTAGGCCAGGGTATCTGGTGAGCTCCTGAAGTCCCTTAATTTTACTAGAAGTAGAATGGGCAGTCAAGCCTCTTCACTTAGCTTCCTCTAGGAAAGCTCCTTCCCTCTTGGCTGCTGGCAGAGAACTGACTCTCTGGTCCCAACCCTGGGGGTTATATATGCCCCAGGCCCGTCCTCTTCTGGTCAGCTGACCTCCTGCAGGTGCAGGCTAATTCCCTCATTCCTGCTGCCATGGTAACTAGCATCTGAGGGGTTCCTGAGGCTCTCTCCCTAGGCAGTTTCTGCCCTTAAAGGAGCAGGCACCTTAGTGCCCTGCAACAGGGAGCAATAAAAAGGTCTGAAGTGATTGGAAGATCTCTGAAACAATTCAGAAAATATTTGGAGAGCCTCAATCATTTAGGCAGTCCCCGCCTGCTGCAGCAGGGAGCTGGAGCTGGACTCAGACCTGGTGAGTAGGGGGCAGGGAAGGGGGGGG
>NW_017729024.1:174172054-174187395 GCF_001723915.1 Gavialis gangeticus | reverse complement strand
GGAGGGAACCATCCTGCAAGGCCCCATCCCCTGCTTGCCCCCCCCAGCCCCTCAACCCCTGTCTGCTTTCTCAGCCCCGCCCATGGCTGCCCCGACCAGCCTCAGCTCCTAGTGCTTTAAAAAAAAGCCCCCACTCACCAGGTGCTGCCAGGCAAGGAAGCAATCCCCACTGCCCCCCACTGCCCCATGCAGCGTGGGGGACTCTGCCATGAACCCACCAACCCTCCCCCTCTCCCAGCCCTCCAATGGCTGCCCCACCCACCCCAGCTCTAGCCCTTTAAGAAAAAAAAAGTACCCCCTGACTCACTGGTTTCTGCAGCCAGCCTTGGGGCTTTGTGGGGCTTGTACAGAGCCCCCCACATGGTGTGGGGCAGTGGGAATTACCCCCTGCTGGGCAGGAACCAGTGAGTTGAGGGTTTTGTTTTGTTTTTTTCTTAAAGGGCCAGAGCTGGGGTAGGCAGGGCAGCCATATGGGGGCTGGGACAGCAGGGGGAGGTGCAGGGGCTGGTGGCAGAGCCACCCACGCAGCGTGGGGCAATGGGGATCATCCCCCCTGCCTGGCAGCACCTGGTAAGTGCAGACTTTTTTCCCAAAGTGCCAGGAGCTGTGGCAGGTGGGGCAGCCATTGCCTCGGCTGGGTGGGTGGGCCAGGGAAGGGACCTGTGTGATTTGGCTGAATCAATTCGGGACAGTGATTCAAATCATCAGAATGAATCACTGTCCCCTGAATCAGCTAAATCCGAATCCAAAGTGAATACTAGCTGTTTCGCACAGGCCTACTAATCACCACATTTTTGCAATAGTATTATGCTGCTGAGTCACACTGAGTTTGTGATCCACCATCAACCAAGATCCATTTTACAACTGCTGCTGCTAAGCCAGTGATTCCCCCTGCTCACTAAGTTTTTCTTCACTACATTAAGCATGTTACATTTGCTTTTGTCAAGTATAATGATTTCGTCTACTTCTCCAGTTTGTTTTTGAATTTTAATCCTATCCTCCAAACTGATTTCAACCCCAACTTTGAAACTTTTACTGCCATTTTCAATTCTGATCAGTATATTCTTTACCTCTGTATCCAGGTCATTAATAAGAATGTTAAGCAGAACCTAGGCCACACCTGTGGGACACATGTTGAGACCTCCAGCCCCCCTGACACCTCTACAGTTGTAGTGACACTTTGCTGTAGTAATTCAGGCAATTATGTATCCACTTGATCATAAATCTATTTATTTCCCTTTTCTCCATCTTATGAGAATATGAGGTGGGACTGTCAAAAGCCTCACTGTGGTCCAGGTGTTTAATTGCCACCACTTTTGTCTGATCCATCAAACTAGTTTCCCTGCTAAAAAACAAAATGAAGTTGCTTTGGCATGATTTGTTCTTAACAAATCTATATTGGTGGATTGGTTAAAGCTCCTTCATTCTACAGATGTGTATAAATGGACTGTTCTATAATTTGTGCTAGTAACTTCCCAATACTGAAGTCTGACTGATATATAATACCCTGGACCCTCCTTCCTCCTGTCCCCTCCCATGAATACCGTGCTCTCCATTAGCTATTCTGCAGTCCCTTGAGAACATGGCTTTGCAAATACTGCTAGTGCCTTCACGATTAGTTAGTTCCTTCAGCATCCACAAGGTGATGCTGACTTAAATTCAAGAAATTTACTCAAAGTACCCTTGCTTGTGTTTTAGTTCTCTTAAACTGCAGCTCTTTCTCTTCTTTGTTAGTAATAATTTTGCTGGCCATGTTTCTTTCCTTCAGACCCAAGAATTATAGCTCCCAGTTCTTCACTTTGTCAATATTATACAGTGACTTCCAGGCAAGTCAAATATTTCTACATCTACTCATTTTTACAATATAGGATTTAAAATACAGAGCCCGTTCTCCCCACCTTTATTTTTAGATAACAAAATATTTATTTTTCAAGGAGGATTCATGCACTTCCTCAAATTAAAATTAATTCCTATTCATAATTAATTATGATTGTGATATATTACCTTTTTTAAGATAAAGAAAGAATAACCATTTGGATAATATCATCTGTGATATATATTTTTTTTCTATTTTGATATGCTTCCCTTTTAAAAGCATGCCAACCTACTGAGGAAAAATGATGCAGTTTTGACAGGCATAATCCCAAAAAGTGAAGCTTGAGAACATCTTTTTTTCAAATGTGCTCTAGCCTTAAAAAATGTTTCATTTTTCCAATTGTTGAAGAATCTGCCTTTGATTATCTGGTGTAGCATTTGATTTTCCCCAGCAGCTATTAAATGGTTTAGAAATTTCAGGAGCAGCTTTTTTTCTTCTTGCTAGCTTAGTTTTAGGTGAGTCCTTCAATCCAGTGGAAGTCAGTGTCTTTGTTTGCCAGGATAAACATAGCCAACTTATTTTGGTCTTCTCTCTTCATTCCCTAGTCATTCTGGATTGGTAGGAACACACCCAGTTTGATCTTGGAAGCATCTACATTTTGAAGTCTTATCGCCTAAAATCTAAGTCCCTTGGCTTGAGAGCCTGCTTGCTGGTCAAAAAGAGAGAAATTATTTGGACAGGAGGGACTGGAATGGGTTTGAGTTTCATCGGGGGGGGGGAGTTCATTATAATTATAGTGAGCTCACATCAGGGTTTAGGGCCCAACTGATCCCAGTCAAATCATCATGGAAATCCATTCCCTGATGCTGCAGGAAAAAAAGTCCCTTCTGCAGCAAGCTTGGATCAGTGTCCTGAGCCCAACCAGTCATAGAATCATACAAAATGAGGGTTGGAAAGGACCTCTGGAGGTCACATGTAGTCCAACCCCCTGCTCAAAGCAGGACCAACCCCAACTAGATCATTCTAGTCAAGGCTTTGTTGAACTGGGCCTTAAAAACCTTCAGTGATGGAGATCTAACCACCCACCTATTCCAATGCTTCACCACCCTCCTATTGAGATTTTTCTCTAGCATATAACATAAACTTGCCTTACCACAGTTTGAGACCATTGCTTCTTGTTCTGTCATCTGTCAACACTGAGAACAGTCTAGCTCCATCCTCCTTGGAATCATCCTTCAGGCAGTTGAAGGCTGCTATCAAATCTCCCCTCATTCTTTTCTTCTCCAGACTAAATAATCTCTACTCCCTCAACCTCTCCTCATCAGCCATGTACCCCAGCCCCAGCATTTTTGTTGCTATCTGCCAGACTCTCTCCAACTTTTGCACAGCCTTTCTGTAGTGAAGGAGGGAATCCAAAACTGGATACAGTACTCCAGATGTGGCCTCACCAGTGCAGAATACAGAGGAATACTTACTTCCCTTGATCTGCTGGCAATGCTCTTCCTAATGTAGCCCACTGTACATTGTTAGCTTTCTTGGCAACTATAACCAGCTTATTGTTCACTGTAAACCCCAGGTCCTTTTCTGAAGAGCTTCTGCCTAGCCAGTTAGTCCCAGACCTTCAGTGCAGGACTTTGCACTTGACTTTGTTGAACCTCATGGCTAGGGACAGAAATTGCATATATGCCAGTATAAATGATTGGAAACTGGTTCAAAACCGTAACACAACAGAAGTTCAGTGCACATAAACTGCTTTCAAAATGTTTGAAATTGGTTTAAGATTAACCTGTATGGATGTAGTATCAGACTGAACTGATTTAGGTTAAATCAGTTTATTGAACTCTGTCCCAGATCCCCTCCAGATTCAAGTTAACTCACAGTCCCCTGGCATCCCAGGATGCTTTCCACCTCCCCTGAAACTCCCCCTTGCAGGGTGGGGGGTGGGGGCTAGCCTTATCCAAGGCTGTTTGCTCCAGCCAAGCTTGGAGGCATGCTCTAGCACCCTCCAGCTTCTGTCCTGGACCACTTCAGACATGTGGCTGCATTTCTGGAATCAGAAGTGAATATCTGTTCACTTGCTTATCGGTTCAATCTATGCAGCTCAGACTAATCTTCAAAGACTGAATGGATTCAGCCTTGGGCTTTTTGACTGTCTGTACTTAGCCTATGAGATTTCTTTTGGCCTAAAGTCCTAACTGGGCAATCATGGCAGCCAGTCCCCAGAAGCCACAGACAACAGGCCCTAGTCACTCTAGCCTTTACAAGCTTGTCCCAGCCAGCAGTACCCTGTCCAGGCACAAATTGGTGCTTGCTCCTGATCCTTCTTCAGTCTCTTGATTGCTTATCAGAAACTCTGGCTTTGACTCCTGGTGCTCTCTGATTTCAGCTTTGGTGCCTAGTTTACCTGGAACCCCAGTCTCAACTCCTGGCTTACTATGACCTTGAACTTGGTTTCTGGCTCCCCATCAACACAGTTCCCGGATTTAACCCAATTATGAAGTTACTCTCCAGTATATAATAATAATCTGTGTTTCCTTCTTCCTGTTGAATGATCTGACTACCCGTCCTTTAGACAACAGGTGGATATTACTGTTATTGTCATTTCTAAGCTGAATTCAATGCTCTTGTTGAGAGTTAGGCATACTTGGAGAAGGTCCAAGTGATGCATTCCTTCCTTCCAGGGACGTAGCCACCCTCCTAGCACCAAATTGCATTACAAACTAGCTGAACTGGGAGTTAGGCACCTCAGTGAGCATACTGAATTACTTTTAGGAATGTGCAGAAGCACAGAGGGAGGAGCCTAGGGAACTTTTTAAATCCAAAGTGGACACTTTGTCCAAATATAGGTTCCTGGACTAAGTCTTAGGGCTTCTGAACCAGAGACAAAGGTGGTCTATATTTTTACTGTTAGGGCTAGGGACAGACATTAAAAAATCCTGAGCCTGAATTGATTCAATCTTTGCAGGCTAGTCTAACCTGGATAGGATGAACCAGTTTTCAAGTACATTGACATTCCCTCTGGACTGAGAAAATGCAGGCACATGCTTGCACTGGCTCAAACTAGAAGCCAGGGGGTGCTAGAGCAGCCCTCTCTTCCCTTCCACAGGGCTGATCTGGGGAGGTGGGGGCTGTGGTCAGGCCCTTGCAGGATGCTCTAATTAGGGAGGGATCCCTCCCCTGCCCCTGCCCCTGCTCCTGACCAGCAAAGGAGCCAGCAGGGAGTTAAAACAGCATTTATCACCTCATAAATAAAACAAAAGCCTCTCTAATTAGTTCAAGCCTTTTGAAGCTCTCCTTTTTCCAAGGAAGGAATGGAAGCATATTACCAGATAACCTGTTGATTAACTCCATAAACCCCTAAGTGGACACTGTCCTGTCTGCCTTTGTCCTGTCTGCCTTACACAGACACCTCTTAGCATCAGCTAGCATACCACATACAGTCTGTGCTGTGGGAGAGGGCAGTGGAAGAATCCCTGCTAGAGCAGAGAGTGGTGAAATGGTGGTGATGCAGGCAGAAGCCAAGCAGACCCTACTGTGCCTGCAGTCTCTCCAAAGCTCCAGCTAGGGAGCAGAGTGGTGGAACCAGCTCAGCTCCCTGGAGCAGAGAGCCCTGTCCAGGCTGCAAAGCATCTGGGATGCTGGAGGACTCTGGTTTAACTTAAAACAGGAAGGAGTCTGGGACAGATATTGCATAAACCAGTTTGACCCAAATCAGTTAAGTCTGATACTACATTCAACCAGGTTTATCCCAAACCAGTTTCAGCCATTTCCAAATTGGCTTATGTACACTAAACATCTGTTCTGTTACAGGTTTAAACCAGTTTCTGATCACTTAAACTGGTTTATGTGCAATGTCTGTCCCTAGCCTCGGTGCCTAAATTCCATTACGTTTAGGTAACCTTGAGATGAAATGGGGTTGGCCTGTTAGCCCTTTTTTTGTACCTGGTTTTTTTTCATCTTTACTGAACATGGATGGTCAGAATTGTACAGTATTCCAGATGAAGTCTTACTTGTGCTTTGTGGAGATGTGAGAAAGAGAGAGAGTCACAGGGCTCAAAAGAACAAGGGCTAAACATAGGGTTAGTGGCCTCAGACCCACAGCCCCAAAGGACCCACCAGAAACTCTCCTTACCCAGGTGTTTCTGGAGGGGAGAGGCTGGGAACTCCAACTCTGGTATAAAGACGAGCCCGGAACAGGCAAGAGGGGGGAGCGTGGAACCAGAAGGAGGAGGATTGAGCCGAGCCACACTGCAGAGAACCCTGAGAGCAACGTGGAAAGATGGTAGGAGACTCCTCCAGAGAGTGAGCTCCCCAGAGGGAACTTAGAGAGAGGACTGTTGACCCGGCAGTACTTGGAACTGCTTGTTACCACGCCGGGAGCCAGCCAGCGGAGCCTGGCAGAGACAGGTACCATAAAGTCTCTAATAGAGGGGCACTCTAGAAAACTGGTACCTTAAAGACCCTAAAAGAGCACAACCAAAATTTGTGTTACAGATGGACCTTGTGGGATGAGGGGAATCGCAACGACCCCAAAAAGAGGCTCGTGAAGAGCCACCATAGAGGTGGTAGTGGAAAAAAAAGAGGGACTGACCTCACAGACATCAATCTTGTTTGTTTTCTGCCAAAAGGAGTTGGAACAATAATCCAGGCCAGTAGTGCTTGGTTTTGTTTTGTTTTTTTTGTTTTTTGTTTTTTTCTTCTTTGGACGGAGGTCACCAGGAAGGACCAAGTGACCAAGCAGATACTGGTGGAACGGGCGAGGGTGTAGGGGTGGAGGAGCCCTCAGGAACATAGGACCTCATGGGACGTCTAATTGAACCTACACATCCAGGTACTGAATCAAGTCCCTTAAACATCAAGTCGTGTCAGGAGAGAATGTGGGTGTGTGGACCTCTAATTAGAATTTGTCTTTCAAGTAGGCCGGCAGGTGGTGTCCTACGGGCCTGCAAGTTAAGGAGGTACTTAACAGGAAACATTAATACTTCCCTGCCTATATTGGGAAAATCTTGCTTAATACATTCTCGGGTCACATTAAATTCAAGAGTAGGTTCTGCTTAACCTTGGTGAATTAGGACAAAATTCTCTTTATCAACATTCATTCAAAACTTACATCTCTTGCACAGATATACACACTTACATATAGTGAAAAATGGGTGAAATTCCAAGAATAAATGTAATAGCAAATGGAGATGTATCAAATTGAAGACAGGTGTCCAACCTGCTGCAATGCTAATGGGACCCGTTTTCAGTCCTGTCTCATTTACCAACTTCATTAATGAATTGACACTCAGTAGCATAACAATTTTAATTACACTTCTGGATGATACCAAATTGGGAGGTGTTGACAACAGTGATGAAAGTAACCAAAAAATCAAATCAAATCAAACAAATGCAAGTAAGAGAAAGTGTCTTAGCAAAAAAAATATAAGCAGAAAAATAATAAAATGCATTTTACATTCAACAGTTATTGTGGGATGTAAAAAAATAATAATCAATCTGTTGGCTCAGATTAGAATATAAGACTGCTGCCTTCTAAATGAATATCCAAACCACTAGATTATACAGCTATGTCCCTGTAGGGCAATGTTACATGCTGTTGCCAGGATTGTCTATTTTCAAGAAGCCAAGGCCTAAGCTACAGAAGTGAGCTACATTGCATAAACCGGTTTGACCCACAAGGCCCCAGAAACCTGTGTCTGAGTGACCATAGCATGAACCTTCATAGATGTAACAACTGGTCTGGTCAGCAAAGCAAAGGAAGTCATCTATATGTTTAATTAGGCACAATCAAACAGAGCACAAGTTTTAAAAGGAAACACTATAGGATCCATAAGTAGTGATTGATGTAGCCAAATCTATTAAATGTTATTTTGCTATAATAGATGAGTTTTTGTTAGGATGCTTAAATGAGTTGTAAAAACCAAAGCAGCCTTGTCAGATGATAAACTAAGGTGAAGAAGTAACAGGCCAATGTTAAACATTAATCATCATGCCACAAAGAGAAGAGAAAGAAGACGAGGAATCATTTGTTTTGATCCTTTTGCTTTTGCAAGGATGCAAATAGGGCTATGTGAAGCTTTGGCCCCTGATTCAATTCAGCAGATATTCAGCCCAATTCACTGTCCAAATTTCTGAATCCAAATTGACACAGGAGACCTTTTAATCTCTCTGAATTGAATTGAAACCCTCCGAATCAATTTGGAGAGATTCGGAAAGATTCAACGATTCTGCCATAGACACAGCTTTAAATATTTTTTCCACATGTCTCAAGGTACCAGGTAGCTCATGAATGCTGAAATGGTAGGGTGGATGCAGTATCCCACAGGAGCATGGGGGGTTCCCCAGTGTTCTTGGCAGCAGACCCAGAAGAGGACCAGAAGCACTTCTGGTCCACTTCTGGGTCTGCCGAGGAGCACACTGGGGGGGCCCCCATGTCAGTTCAGTTCTGGTCCACTTCTGGGTTCACCACCAAGCACACAATCCCTTCCCCTCCCCCCCCCGTGGGATGCTCCATCTGCCACACCATGACATCATTCACAAACCACACTGGTACCTCAAGGTATTTAAAAAAAAAAAAAAAAATTAAAGCTGTGTCTATGGCAGAATCACTGATTCTCCGCATCAGAATTGAATCTTCAGACTCAGCCAAATTGAATCAAGGACAGTGATCCAAATCAACTAATCCAATCACTGTTCCCCATTTGGGTTAAATCTGAATCAAATACAGCCCGTTTCACACACTGCTAGATGCAAATCCCACCTAAATGATACCTTTCCAGTCCACAAGAAATCTAGTTCTATCCAGTTCCAAAAGTTTCAGTCAAACAAAGAAATGTAAATACAACTAAATCAGAGATCATTCATTAGAATATTGGGACAAGGCTTCTATAAAATTTAGGCATAGGGTGGCAGGAAATTTGGACTTCTATATTTAGATTTCTAAAATTTGGACTTCTTCAGAGCTCACTAAGCCAACTTAAGTCCCCAGGGAAACAGAGAAGCCTGGCTACTGGATTTGTTTCTTCTCTGGATCCAAGGCTACATAAGCATTGTTTTTATTGATCCAAATAAGTCTTTGTTTTTGTGTTTCTTAAATAAAGCTTTCAAGTTGTGACTGGAATGGTCTCCCTGGTCAATCCATTTTCTCTCACCCATGCTTAAAATTTAGCATAACACTACCTCTTGTTCTTCTTTTCCCTAACAAGATGAAACTTGTATTCCTTCATGAATAGTAGCTCAGCTTCAAATTTGGGGTAGAATAATTTCCTACTGAACATTGTTGCTTATGACTTGATGCTTCTGATAGTCTTCTAAAACGTAGAAGATGTGGATGTGAACATCTACATACTGAGGGCATTCTCAAACTCATGTCTCTCACTTCTTGGCTGATTTTCTACTTGCTAGACTGCCACATGAAGGATGGATATCAACATCAGCCAAGTTTTCAAGGAAAACATTGAACTCTGCTCAGTCCTTCCAATAAGTAGTTGGAGGGATGAGACTCGGAAGTGGCTTCTCTGAACTGCAAGGAGATAAAGCTCTTTTGTACCATCTGCTTGAGCATCAGAGAAGCGAACATATTCGGATACACTCCTGTCCTCAGCTTTTCCCACTAGAGAGCTCCAGGGAATTTTTGGATCACTCTTTTCTGGACTGAAGGGGCCTAAAAGTCAAGTATTATACTGCCTACTTTGTAGATACCCAAGTCTTTTATTAGACCTATCCAGATATCTAATAAAGATTATTACAGTGGGATTTAGGTACCTAAATCTCCTTAGGAATAGAGAAGCAGTCAAATATTCATATCTGGAAGTATATGGAGGGTGTTTAATAACAGGTTACATATACATTTCTCTGAAAAGGTTTATATGAAGACAATCCTCTCCCCCTGAGCAGGGAGTGAACTAGATGACCTTCCCTATTTTTCTTTGATTCTGTGATCCTGTATTAGAGTTGGCTATCTAAATGTTTTTGGATCTGTCCCTGAGTTGCTAAACCATTTTTTAAAATTGTATTTAGTAGCTTCTCATATAATAGGATAATAGAGTGTGGCTTAGGGACATAAGACAGCATATCACAAAGCAAGGAACTAATATTTCACATGTATATAGTCTGTACATAAGACAATGCCAGTACAATAGAATTCAGTTCTCATCATCTCTTTAGTAGAAAGGTATGAAAATATCAAGGAGCTAGTGGTTTTGATTTACAAGGAAGTATTAAATGAATTATTAATTATAGTGAACTAAGAATTATCCTCAAAATGTCTTGTAAAGCCACTAAGTTATCTGGCTTCTAAAAGAGCTCTTCCTTTCTTTTAATGAGGAAAAATATGCCTGGTGCTTTTTATCTCTTCTGTTTTATCACCCATTGCTGACATGAATCATAAAATCATGGGGTTGCCAGAGTTAGCAGAGCAGTGCTTGCATTAGCACTGAAAAGTGACGCTCATATAACTTTAATACAATTAATTAATTATCATGTTACTGCTGTAAATTGGAGATTGTGTGAAAAATCACAAAATTCAAGAGCAAAAAAATGAAGTTGTTCTGCTTTACTTCATGGGACTGAATATAGTCATTCAGTTATGGCCTTAGTGCAGTCAATGAAAATTTTGCTATTGACTTCAATATAGTCCCAGTTTCACTATTTGCCTTTAGCTTGTACATTGCCTTTATAGTTGGAATGACACTGGTACCTTATTCACACATGCTTTCCTTTGTGAATCCAAATGACTCATGTCTCTCACTTTTTGGCTGATTCTCTATTGGCTGGACTGCCATATGAAAGATGGATATCAACATCAGCCAGGTTTTCAAGGAAAACACTGAACCCTGCTCAGTTCTTCCAATAAGTAGGTGGAGGGATGAGACTCGGGAGTGGCTGATCAGAAACATACAGGTATCTTTCTGATCAGTACATTCATTTTCTTAGATTCCTTTAGTATTTCTAATGCTAGCCCAGGCTAGAAAGTGAATGTATATTTGAAAATATAGGGCCTTCTTCCTGAGAATGTAAACGGGTTATGAGTTCTCATTCATAAAACTAGTTCCAGGTTTCTTTTTTTGTTACAGGCAACAATCTCAAGGTAGGGGGCATATTCCCACATGCAGGGGTGTGTGCTTGCAGTAGCAAAAAAAGTAGTGGCACAAATTTGTGCCGCTACTTTTTGCTGCTGCACACATTCCTGCACACGTGCTTTGGTGTGAGGCAAAATGCCCTGCTTCAAGGAAACTGCTGTTTCCCCACTCCTCCCAGCATGCAAAAGGAGACAGGGTTGAACCAGAGGGGGGGGGAACCTCTGCCTGGCAGCCAGATCATCTCCTAGGAGGACTGAACCTTTATATATGCTGGCACATGCTCCTGTGGCATGTGCCACATCACTTTTTTCACGGTGTTGTTTTTTGCTACCAGGACTTCCTGGTACCTAATTTTGCCCCCACACTGCAAATCGGAAGTGCAGAACACATTTTAAAATGCTGGGCATGCAATTTGTGGTGTTGCAAAGAGGCTTGCAATGCCACAGACCATATAGGTCTGAACATCTGGAACTGGCCATGATGTGCAAAACGTTTTTGTATAGCTGAAAAAAAACTGAACTCAAGCTCAGCATTTATATGATTTTTAACTATTCCTGCCTGGTCAGTCATATATTAATTGATTTATTTAATTAATTATCAACCCTAAAAAAGTTGAAACATTCTTTTAAAAATACTATAGTGTAGAAGTGTAGTTTTCTGATGAGACATATTTCCTGAATGTGTTTTTCTTTTTCACTGCCTTAACTTGAATTTTGAAAGATCAATGAGGGAAAGCTGAGTTAAAATATTTTTGAAAAACTGCTAAAGGCTCCTTGAGCACAGGACACATTTCATTCCTTTTAAAACTCTGAAGACATAAACTGCAAAGTTTCTTATTATCTCATATCTTACCATCTGAGCCTGGCAAGTGAAGAACTCAAACAACCAAGCATCATGACAAATGCTTTACAACTTTCTCTATCACTATATAAACCTACTCTCTGTCTGGATATAAAGAAGGATTTTGACAACTATAATGATTAGAAACACAAACTTATTTCCACGGCATTGGCCATTGATTCTTTCTTGACTCAAGTTTAATTTGTCACCTATTTCTTATTTCATATGAAATATAGTGCAAGAGCGCATGGACATAACGTAGCTGCAGGAAACCTTCTGGCATATGTATTTCATTACATGGAAATGTGGCACTTTGCTGTTTGTAAATCATTTCAACTTTAATGTAAATGCAAATAACTTAAATGTGGAAAGTCTCTTGGATAACCACAGTCATTTCTTTTAATGCCTATCTCTCAATAAATCAAACTATGTTGAGTGTTGGCTATTTCTTGTTGCATTGAACATTGTGCAGTCACTGGTGACAGAGTTAATGCCTGTTGACCATTAGTTATTGTGTGGTTTAATTGTTGCATTTGCAAGAAACTTATTTAGTCCTCTGATGCATTTGTTTTGGCATTTTCAGCAGTTATTGGTCTGGGTTCTTTTACTGTCTATATGGATAAGTCTTGAATGTCTAAGCAATCCAATCTAGAAGCTATATGAAAAACTATGTTAGTTACAAATCATATGAACAGACTAAGATCTTCTCTACTCTAAATGTGACACTGAAGACATAGGATCATAAGTTCAGAGCACAGAAGGGCTGAAAGGGACCTCATAAGGTTCAGTCCCAATGCTCAAGGCAGGATCATCCTTGACTAAAAAATACCAGCCAAGTGTCTGTCTGACTTGCTCTTAAAAGCTTCCAAGGATGGAGATTCCCCAGCTTCCTTTCACAGCCGGTTCAAATGCTTGACCACCTTCAGAGTCAGAAAGCGCCTCTTAATCTCTAACCTAAAATTTCCTCTGCTGAAAGTTGAGGCCTATTGCTCCTAGTCCTGTTCTCTATGGCCACAGAGAAAAACCCATCTCCACCCTTTCTGTAACTGCCCTTCAGGTAATAAAAGATTGCTATCAAATCCTTTCTCAGTCTGCTCTTTTCCATATTAAGTAATCCTAGTTCTTTCAGCCTTTCCCCATAAATCTTGCCTCCCAGGCCCCCAGTCATTTTTACTGATCTGCACTAGATTATTTCCAAACTCTCCTGTCACTGGCCAGCTGGCCACTGTGAGTGTATCAATTTTATCACAGGCCAACAGGACTTTTTGGTTCAGTTTCGGATCAAGGAGACAAAGTTGGGAGTGAAGTAAAGGCAAATTTATTATAGCTTACACACACACACACCAGTTAACAGAAAGATAAATGCAATAAGCAGAGAATGCAGTATTAAAGAGCTAATAACAAATAATAGTAACAGATAATAACAACAGATAGATCAATTCTGTTGCAGGCCACTTGGGCACTGTGAGGGTATCAGCCACTGGGCTGTTCAAAACAAGAGATAGATAGATATGTGTTGGCAACTTATTAATAGACCCTCAATGCCAGGTACGCATCAAGTGATTCCAGCAAAGTCAGGCAACCCTGATCGACGCTGTTAGAGGGATTACCAGGGAAGGTCCCTTGATCAGGATCTGATCCTCACTCACACTGGGAGTCCTGGGTCTGGGCATGGAACAGAAATGACCATTCTGTTCTCTCCTTCCTGCTGGTCACCTGATGCACACACTTTTTATACCTAGTCCTATGCTAATCTGTTGGCTTTAGAGCCACTCATTATCTTGCCCTATAGCTGTTACCCTATGGAATTGAAAGGTGTTAAAAATTATCGTAAAAGGTTACTACCTAGACTCGGGTTTATCTAATAAGCAAAATACAATGCAGCACCTTTAGGTTTGAAGTTGACATTGTTCTGCTTAAGCCCCAACCCCTTTTTAGGTTTTCTTTGAATATGCTTTCTTGGGATGTGTTTTCCTGGAATGTGTTGTGTGTGCCAGGCAGTTAGATCCAGTTTTATCATCAAGGCTGAACCCTGAGCAAAAAAACCTTTAGGTCACCTAATCTTACAGCTACATCTTTGCCTATGGGGCCCAGTCAGTTCCACGAACAGTTAATTTTATCATTTTGGTTAAACTTATGACAGACAAGTTACATTTGTGGTTTACAAACTTACAAGCATTATACTAACTAATATTCCCTATTTAGGCAAAATACCAAATGCCTCTAAGAAGCACATATTTATTGCTTATTAATCCCTCTGGTTCTGGCCGTCACACTCTCCACATCCTTCTTGCAATGTAGGGCCCTAAAACCTGAGTAAAGTAGAAAAATCATGTGCAAGAGAAATTTCTGTTAATACATCCCTGTATGCTGTTCGCTCTTTTTCACAACTATAGCACATTGTTGGCTCATATTCAGTTTATGGTTTACTATATTCCCCAGGTCCTTCTCTGCATCTAGTCATTCCCCAGTCTATATTTATGCATGTAATTATTTCATCCCTAGTGCAGAACTTTAAACTTGCCCTTGTTAAAACTCTTCTAATTGATTGTGGACCATTTTCCCAGTCTATCCAGGTCATTGTGGATCCTGCCCTCTGGAGTCTGCAAATCCATCTAACATAGTGTCATCCACAAATTTGCTAAATGTTCCCTCAAACACAATATCCAAATCATTCATGAAGATATTAAACAATACCAGACCCAGGACAGCCTCCTGGGAAACCCCACTTGATATCTCATAGCAACTAGACGTTGAACCATTGAGGACTACTTGTGGTGTATGATGATCCAACCAGTTATATATACCACCCTTTGGTACTTTCATCTAGTCTGTATGTCCTTAGCTTATTAATGAGAATGTCATAGAAGGCAGTGCCAAAAGCCTTGCTAATGTCAAGGTATATCACACCCACTGCTCTCCTTCCATCCACAAAGCCTGTCACGTTATCATAGAAGAAAATCAGATTAGTTAGGCATGATTTTCTCTTACTGAATCAATGCTGGTTGTTCCTAATCAGCTTGGAACAAGGTTATGGGAGAAAAGTCTTATTTTTTTCTTCCATACTTATTTCTTTCATTCATCTTCCTATTTCAGTCTGATTCTTCTCTCACTTTTACAACAGAGTAATAGAACTCCTCCCTTTTAAACCAGGAGACAGTAGTCAGCCCCTGTGAATTATGGAGGGCAAAAAAGTTTCATAGTTTCATAGTTTCTAGGGTCAGAAGAGACCTGAGAAGATCATCTAGTCCGATCCCCTGCCATGGCAGGAAAGAGTACTGGGGTCAAACGACCCCAGCAAGGTGTTCATCTAACCTCCTCTTAAAACCCCCCAGGGTAGGAGCCTGCACCACCTCTCTTGGAAGTTGGTTCCAGACCCTAGCCACCCTGACCATGAAGTAGCGCCTCCTGATATCTAACTTAAACCTAGCCTCTGCCAGCTTGTGACCGTTATTCCTGGTCACTCCTGGCGGTGCTCGGGGGAACAGTGACTCCTCCAATGCCTGCTGATCCCCCCTGACTAGTTTATAACAGGCCACAAGATCCCCCCTCAGCCTTCTCTTTTGGAGGCTGAACAGGTTCAGGTCCCGTAGCCTCTCCTCATA
>NW_017729024.1:174149302-174167054 GCF_001723915.1 Gavialis gangeticus | reverse complement strand
CATGTGAGTGGCCTTCCTCTGGACCCTCTCCATGCTGTCCATGTCCATGCTGTCCACATCCATGTCATTGCAATCCTTTATGCTATTAGAATATGTATCTTTGCATTGACATTTTAATATTTCCTTTTATATTAAAATAATGAAGACATATTTTAAAGAGCCTACATAGCAGTGCTATTGATGCTTTTGCTATTTATCCATGCAAAAATATAGTAAAGAAGATGTTTACTTCAGCATCTTAAAATTAGTCACGAAAGGGGCACATCCCCATGTGCAGGAATCTGCCTTTCCAAGAGACAACTAGCAGTGACACATATGTTTTCTGCTGATAGTTGTCCCCAGGCACAGCCCTGCATACATGCTCTTGTGTGCAGCAAGTTGTCCTGGGTGGGGTAACAGAGGCTAGGGACAGCACCTTTGATGGCCCCAGCAGCTATACCTGGGGTTCTGGCAGCCACCCAGATCAGCAGAAGTGGGATCCAGCCACTTGCAGCTTGGCTGCCAGCTGGAGTGTGGCTCTGGCTGGCCAAGTTCCAGTTTTAGGCAGTGCACACTGCAGCCACATGTGCACCCCTGCTTTTTTCTGCTGTGATATATTTTAGATACCAGGATTTTCAAGTATTTAATTTGGCTACCACACAACAAATATGCAATGCAGTGAATGGATAAATATGCACCATGTGCATTTTGTGGTGCCTCAAAAAGCTTTGTGGTGCTGCAAATCATGTATTCCCATTCATG
The DNA here is from genome assembly GCF_001723915.1 of Gavialis gangeticus. Classification (NCBI taxonomy): domain Eukaryota; kingdom Metazoa; phylum Chordata; order Crocodylia; family Gavialidae; genus Gavialis; species Gavialis gangeticus. The sequence goes on along the minus strand of NW_017729024.1, from coordinate 174,166,313 downwards.
GGGAAATAGTCAAAATGTTCATTGTTCACCCTTACACTTTTATTTTCCATTTAGAGTATACATCAGGGGTTTTCTTCCATAGGAATGAAAATCAAAGAAAAATGTGAGTCTTTGGGAGTGAAACTCCAGAGACATGCAAAGCTTTCTTCAGATGCTAAGGAGACAAGTAATTGATTGATTGATGGATTTAAATTATGTTGTAGCTTGCATGTTAAAGAATAACTGATTAAAATCTGGATTGCAATTGCTTTTCCATGTCTCTAAACTGGCGTAAGAAAGGAAACTGTGCTTTTTTCACATTGTTTTAACAAGAATGTTAAAATTACAGGCAGCCCTATGTTATCTTATTGGAGGTTCAAGTTTCAAAGAAGATCATTTCAATATTATTTGCTATATCACGTGTCTCGCTCCATCTCCTTTTGTACCACATTTCTTCCCTTCCTTGAATAAAGATTCTAGCAAGCTTTACAACATGCCTTAGTGGCTTTTGAAGGTAATTAGCTACCAAAGCTGCTTAGGTGCTTTTGTATTCTTACTAATTGTGTGATGATGATTTCATAGATTGCATAGACATTTGGGCTGGAAGGGACCTTGGAGGATCATCGAGTCCAGACCCCTGCCCCATGGGCAGGGAGTCAGGTAGGGTCAAAGGATCCCAGCAAGATAGACATCCAAAAGTTTCTTAAAAGAGTCTAGAGTAGGTGCTTGCACCACCCCAGAGGGAGTCTTTTCCAGGCCTTGGGGGCTCGGATGGTAAATAGACTCTGAACATGATGGGTGGTTGCTGGCGAACAAGCAAGATTGTCTTCCAAGGATCCTAATATTAAGTCTGCAGGTGGCTCCATAGTCCAATTCAAGATCCACATGCTTTGTTGCAGTGAGGACAGGTGTTTCCAGGAGGGATGGGCACTGTGCTGCTGCACTGGATGAATTGTTTCAAAGTGTTGAGGTCCCTCTTAAAGAGCCTTCCTTCATTTTGGTCAGTCCTAAGCAAGGGTCTCCCAAGTGTTGCAGTTAATGTTATACCTCTTCATGTTAGCCTTCAGGTTGTCTTTAAAGTGCTTTCTTTGCCCTCTGCTACTAACTGTGTATTTGCATTTTAAAGCACCTACATACCATTGTAAATCTGGGTATTGGACTAGATAAACAAATATGGTCATAAATACTCTCCTATAGGCAAAAGCTTCCTTAATTTATTCCTACTCTGTTTTTATAATGTATTTTTTTCAGATAGTCATGCAGCTCTGATATGCACATACCACCTAGCCCTATTACTTAGCAATATGCTCCCCACCAGAGTAGTGAACCGCATGATCTATAAATTAGAGAAACCATAATTACATTCTCACTGAGCAAAGGGGACCTGATGAAATGCAAGAAGGTGTAGGTAAGAAAATGGGGAAAATAAATCTGTACTTTGATGTTTCTTTTCCTCCCTTTTCCATAGATAACAGGAATGTCTAAAAAGGGAGACTTTAGTCGTTATTCTTTCTGGGCTCCTATTTGTGAGCTGCTGAATAGTCTCTTTTTCCATTCATGTTAACCATGCATTCTGGTCTTTGTGAAAGTCAGAGGTAATTCACACATTACAAGTCATTAGTAGAGATAGTTCTGGGAGACAGATTTGCAGCTGTTCATCTTCATGTTATTATAAACTGCTAGGCAGCTTAAATCCATGTTTCAGGTACACCTGTCGCATCAGGTCTGTTACAAGCTTTGGGAATATGTCATGTCCATATGTGAATCCATAAGACTTTTTCATAGCCACAATTAAGTTTCTAAACTTAAGCTTCTAAATTATTATTTACAGAGGTATATGTTGTAGCCATGTTGGTCTAAGGATGTAGGCAGACCAGACAAGGTTCTTTGGGTAAATCTGATATCTTTTATTAGAACATACAATATCTGAGAAATGAAGGGTATTTGTACCTGAAAACTTGCAAAGAAGAATTTTTCCAACTATTTGATTTGGTCTAATAAAAATATCAGAAAAATTATTATTTAGACATCTATGTTTTTACCAAAAAGGTGTGGGGGTTTTTTGTTGTTGTTTTTTAAAATGTTATAAAGTAGGCTAAAGTATTCAGAATTGAAAATTTTGAGATGAATTTTTCAGATTTTTGTAAAGGTTTCTGCTGTGTTTTCCACCAGTTTCCTAAATAAGTGACCTGATTTTATAACAAGTCTGAGTACCTGGGAGCTCCTGTTTAGCATATTAGCACCATGGTGGTGTCTAGGACAGCATTTCATGTCATACAAGCTGCAGGCCAACATTCCTTTTAAGGAGTTAAATAATGAAGACCAAATGTGACATAAATCATAGAAGACTCCATAGCGTGAGGACGTTATTTGGTAAATAAATTAAAGCATTCAGTCATAAAGCCAATAACTCAGGGAGATAGAAATTAGGAAACACTGGACATAGGTTTTAAATTGAGATAAAGAGTAAGGAGAAAGTCAGTGAGGCAAGTAACTACCTGAAGCCTATTCTTGGTGCCAGAAATTTCAGGGGACAATATTTTTGCACCAACAGTAGGGTAGTTTGCACCAATAGACTTTAGTAGGGTAAAGAAAGGACTCAGATTAGACAACTAAAATGAATTATTAATCTTTAAAAAAATAGGACTGTGGGGGACCTCAGAAAGTCAAACCCCATGTAAGGTGGGATGACTCGTGTCTAAGCAATACAAGGCAAATACTTGTCCAGGATGGGGACTCAGTAGGCTCTCTTAACTGCCCTTGTAGTTAGTGTTCTTCCTAAGATCTAACCAAATTTGCCAACTCCAAGGGCACCACAACCTCAAACAAGCAACAGCCCATGTCAAGGTAAAACATCTTGCCCTTGAAGCAAAGAAAAGATTGAGGGGAAGGAAAAGGAGAGGAATCCCAGCCTACAACATATTCTCCCTTGTGGAAAGACCTGCAACTCTGTGGACAGATATGTCATCAAATATTGGACTATTAACTCACCTCAAGATGCATCAGTGAGTCATGGTAGAGACTATCCGCAAATTGAGACGTTGCCAACAATGAACAAATTCTCTGTTCCTGCAATTTAAAGCCGTTATTTCTTGTTCAGTCCTCGGTGGACATACGGAACAATAGTTTGTTGTTTTCTTTATAATGATTCTTTTTTCTATTTTCCTTTATACACTCAGACTTCTCTTCTCCAGACTAAACAATTCCAATACTTCCAACCTTTTCTTTTATGTCAGGTTTTTTGTTTTTTTGTTTGTTTTCTTTTGTTATTTATTTATTTATTTATTTTGCTCGTTTCTGAACTTACTCCGTTTTGTCTACATCTTTCTTGAAGTGCTATGCTCAGAACTGTACTCAGTAATCCAAGTGAGGCCTTACCATTGCTGAATATTATAGAAAAGTCACTTCCTATGATTTGCATATGGCACTGCTGTTAATACATGCTTTTGTGGGCTTTTTGCAATAATATGCACTGCTGACTCAATTATATCTTTGCTGAATCATTCATAAAATCTTGCAGAACCAGGTCTTTAGGACAAAATTCAGACAGTGCTCAACTGACATCTCCAATGTAGGCATCACCGTTACTAATAATTAATGTGCCTGGATGCAAGAGGATGATCCAAAGAAAACTGATTAGGTATTGATATGTCTTACATAGTCATAGAGGGAGATTTAGGAACTTCTGAATGATGATCCAGGGAGTCCAGCAACAACACAGGAGACACTTAGGATCCAAATGCACTTTATCCAGTTGTGTATCTGCTGTTTTTGCTCTTCAATCCTATACCATGTGCAGTCTGGACACACAAGTATTCACATGGCTACTGTGCTGTGGTTGAGCAACTATGCAGTTTTCATTCCCAGGAGACTTCTTGAAACTGAGCCACTGACCTTGTATTTAATTCTCGTTGGATAGAGAGCAGTTTCTGTCTCACTGGGATCAAGGGCCAAGGCTAAAACTAAGCACCTCCTCCCTCCCAGGGTAGCAACAGCCTCTCCCAGCTGCATACCCACTAGCTTGTATTATTCTTCCTAGCCCCACATAGCTCACTCCGTGGTTTATCAAATTGAATCTGATCCTGAATCACCTGGAGTAACATGGGAACTCTGTGCCCTGGGCCGGAGCTGCTCAGAGGAGAGCACTAGCAAAGGCATTGCTTGGCACTGTTGCCCTGTTCAACCACTCAGTTACATTAGTGCTAATTTAAAAAAAAACAAAAAAACAACAACTTTGGAGCAAACTAGCAAACTGGAGGAAAGATTATCAAATCTTTAACTTGTGATTTAGCAGAATTCCCTTCGTTGTCATGCACTTCTTGTGCTGCATCGAGTAAATTGGTCAATTTATATGTGCTTTATTTTCCCTTACCCCTTCTCTGTCTCACAGGGCTGTTTTGAGAATATATTCTTTAAAAAAACAGGTTGTTCAGACCTACACTATCAGGGGAAGATGAGCAACAAAGAGAGAGAGAGATCACAAACTCTGTTGCAGTAATGTTAATGCAGACTCCCTTCAGTGAGTTCACTCGAGTTATTCTGGTTTTAGTCCAATGTATTGGTGTGTAGAATGTCTTCATTTGACATTCTGTATTGTACTCCTCAAATCCAATGTACTGTTTGTTTTTTGTCATTTTTCATCAAGAGGTAATGTGTGCCAAGCTAACAGCATTACTGAACTAACCATTCAGGAGAACCGTAGCAGCCTGGATTATGAAGACCTGAGTAATTGCCTATTAAAAATTATGCATTGCACCTACAAGACACAATGGCAGTGGCAACCAATTTACAACTGCATGTTGATTTAATTAGGAAATTAGCTGATTTTTTTTTATGCTGGCTTCTTAATTAAAGCCTTCATGGTGTATGAATGCTTATTAAATCCATTTGGAATGTGTGTACTAGCCATATTTGGGATACATTTTAAATTGCCAGAGGCCTCGTATCTTCCTTCCTCCCATTACATATTTTTATGCCTTTTCCCAATGAAAATATTATACAGGTTTTACTCAATTTGTTTCAGATTCTAGTTTCAATAAAAAAGGAAAATTAAGCTAAGAGTGAAACATTACCTACAACGAGATATGGAGCAGTAGAGATAAAGATCCATCCTGTCAGTTGTTTCCTGGCACAGCATCTTCATCATCACAAGCAAGGGTGACACCAGTGCCATTGTTCAAATGATCAGCTCAGTTGGTATTAAGGGATCCATAGTTTCATAGATAAAAAAGTGAGAAGGGGCCACTTGTATAATCTAGTTTGATCTGCTGTGTACAATGGGCCTCAGGACTTCCTACTTGAACTATGGCACATCCTGTATACAACTGTCTGAACTTACTTTCAGTATTAGGGCTCATTTCCACAAAGGAATCCAGAGATTCCTATTCCCACAGGTATTGATATCAGAGCACCATACTATATTGCATGCCAGCAACGCCTCTGTGTTCCTTAGTTTCCAGGTCAGAACTAAACCCAATTAGCCCAGCAAAGAAAAGAATAAATTTGACAGCTTTATCCCAGAGGAAATGTTGATTCAACACTTCATCTCAGCATCTTCCACTAGAGCACATGCTTGGGTTTTGACATCCACTTCCCTAATGGAGGCTTATCCACATGACTGGATCTTCAGTTAGGCTCACCTGTCCTCGGGAAAGATGAAGAATAGAAGAATGCCTCATTTGTAATCCTTCTGCCCAGGGAGATCAATAACCATATACTGTGCAGTATTGGCTAATAGCCATGTGTGGTACATAGGCTGCTGTTACAAATCATAAAGTTATCTTCTCTATTTAGCATTGTGATTGGGTTACAGTTCTGTTTATTGGACCAATACTGATTGAAATAAAACATTAGTGATAAATTACTGCCATTACATTGAAGTGATGATAAGTAAATTATCGTAGCAACCTAATTTAATATTTTTAGTAGTAACATAACTGAGATTTATATGGACAGTTTTTATGTTCTCTACTAGTAACTTTTTTATTGATGAGTTAATGGCCAGCTAGATAAATTAAGCTCTGTCAGCTTCACCTAATGTCTTAGAACAACTCGCATTGGTCATTAACTGGTTGATTGGTAAAGTGTTTTATTATTGCTTTGGCAATATTACCTAAGATGAAGCAGTGTAATCTGCAAGACTCTATCATTTTTATTTTGATGGTTTGACTTTTCTATCAAAAACTGTGATGCATATTGAGCAATCAAAGTCTGAGGAGGTTAAAGCAATTTAAACATAATCCATAGAAGAAATCTTTCAATTATGGACTTTTGCACTCAAAATATTAGTCTGTTTGGGCACTGTGAAACATCAGGTTCTGAAAAGAGACTAACCCTTGTTTTTAAAGAATCCCACAAACAATCCCTTTTACAAGAATGGGTATATTTGATAAAGTTGAGATCCTATGCTAAATTTACCACCTATGGTGCATGCAATTCTGTTTTGTCTGAATGCTGAAACATGAGAAGATTATGAGGTTTTTGAAGAACTTAGCAATAGTTCAAAAAATGTAACTATTGGTATTCAACACCAGTGACTGATCTGCACATTTGACCTGCAACCTATTTAAATGGTCACTAGTTTCACTTTTTCCTAAGGTCTTAAGCCATAGAGGTGGATTTCTGTTTCTCTTTGAGTACTTGAAAGGCAGTTTTCTAATTATTTTGGCCCCTGCTTGGTACTTTGGCCAACTATAGACTGTACACTGGCTATGCATGTATAGGGTCTGTAGGGATTAACATCTGTACTGCTTTAACGTCTTGGCAGAATAGTCGAACCACCACCCAACAGGTCAGGCATTACTTAGAGCTTCCTTCAGCATTCATTTTGAAGCTAGGCCCTGGCTGTTGAGAGAGGGAGGCCAGGAGGAGAAAATGTGGTTCAGTGAGAAGGCTGCTGCTGCCCTGGGCTCTATGGGGAAGAAGCTTCTCCATTGCATTGCCTTTTAGTTAATGCCTAGAGAAAGCAAAAAGCAGTGAATCAGCTTCGAAATGTGGGCACATGTATCTAAAAAGCCCTGTAACCAAATCTGTAACAAAAATGGCTAGATACAAAGGCAGTGCCAGAGCACTTTCGACAACTTTGAAATTAAGTTGGCAGGGATGTACTCCAGGATGCTGGAGAAACTGCTTAAAGAAACACAAGAGCCACAGGCACTAATATTTGTGAAGTCATGGGTCCCAGGGAACCAGAGAAGGCCTAGTATAACGTCTGCCACCGAAAGGGGGAAAAGTTTGATCTGACGAATAATAGATTGGTCAGCATGATGTTAATACCTGGGAAGATACTAAAGAACAAATTATAAAACTGTCAATTTATAATTATCTGGAGGATGAAGATGTGGCTATTTTCAGCCAATGTGAATTTCTTAAGAGTGAATCATTCCCAGACACCCACCTTGATTGCATTTCTTTGATGTGGTAAGTAGTTTGGTGGATGAAGGGAATATCATTTGGGACTACCTTAAATCCGTATGAAATGTTGGTATATTACATTGACTCTGAAACTCCCAAGAAAAAAAAAGAATCTGGGAGGATGTGAAATGCAAAGCAGATCAAGAGAAGTGGCTTGAGTACAGTTTTATTTTTGTTCATCCCATACACACAAATATTTGCAGATGTGTGTCTGATCCTATTGCAGTGCTCCCATTGGAGCATTTGGGGACTGACTTAGTTGACTGTGAGCTATAGTTAAGGAGCTCTCTTGTATTAGGCCCCTGTTAAATGTGCTTGGTGTGCTGCATTGCTGGATCTATGATTTTCTACTAGTTCTACAGGACTATTCAAGAATAAAAGATTGCAGCATGTGCTCCATGAACAAGCAAAACTCAGCCACAGAAATGCCCCTGAGGTGAAAAAGTATAGGCAAACCAAATTAGAGCTCTAGTGTAAAGGGGCAAAGGAAAGTATTAGCCTTCAGATCTAGCCCTAGGATTTGGAGGGATCACATGCCTGAGCTTTCTAATAAAAGACCTACAGCTTTTCCTGCATAGATCTGGCTGCTACAAAGCTCCACAGCTAGGAATGGGAGTGGGAAATGTTCTGCATGGGTCATTGCTGACCTGCTGGGTGAGGTAAACCCAAATGCTCAACATTCATCTGCTTTATTTTGCTGTGTATTTAAGTTTCAGATTCTGCCATCCTTGCATTGAGCCAAAAACTTTGATGAAGAGATTCTTCTGTTGATCTCAGTGAGAATTTTCTACTATTCAGCCTCTGTAAGCCAGGCAAAATAAGGCCCTAAACTAGCAATATGAATTCAATCCTAGTAACTCGTTTGTACTCCCAGAACAGTTTCCAGCAAGATTAAATACAAAAAATTATTTCTAAATGCCTTCTCCCAGTAGACCAGAATATTTTTATTTGACCTGGTGGTGCTAATGAGAGAGAACTCCTTGTAATCCCCATGTCTTTTGAGAATGTGAGGGAATTATGTTTGCATAGATATGTGATTTTGCAGGACGCCAAAGAGAAGTACTTTCTTTCCATCTATGCTCATTAACTTAGAAAAATGTATTCAATACCAGCTGACCTGAGGAGCACAGTTGTATTTGCTCAGGCAGCAAAAACAGAGGTATGGAAATTCCTTTTTCAGCAACATAAAGACAGCCGAGGCATATGAGAAGAGTCTTTAGAATAATAATTATATAAGCAACTTAATTAGTCTTTGCTTTAATCCTGAGGGAGTATAATAAGATCAGCAAGTCATGATGTATCCACAGAGACTAAGATATACAAAAGACATTCATACACTCCTCCCAAGTCCATCATTATCTTCATGTTCAACAATGGCCTACGAAACAAGGCAAGGCCAATCGAAAGCAATGAGGAGGAGTATTTTGGCTAAATGGAAGGGAGAACAATGTTCTCATTGATGAGACTAGTTGGGTAGTGAGATTTCTCTCAGAAGGTACATAAAGATAGCAGAAGCGGACTAAAGCTATTAATAAAATGAATATGAAAAGTAGCAAGAACAATGTGCCCAGTGCTATTTGCATTACTGTGGGTACATCTACACGTGCACTTTGCTGCAGTTGACTAATTAGCTCCACAGTAAAATGTCACCATCTACACATGCACTGGCATTAGGGCACAGTAAATTAATTAACTCTGCCAAAACACACATATAAATGGGGACAGGTCCTGGCTAGGGCACAATGGTATTAAAGTGAGGGGGCTGCCTGTTGCCTAGCCCTGCACTTTAACACTCTTGTGCCCCAGCCAGCCCCTCCACTGCCCAACACCACCACCTGAAGCCTGGGCATGACCCCTGGGCACCCTACCAGCTTAGGGCTGCTCTGCCCTGGCTCAAAGTGCTGTGGTTCAGGACTCATATGTAAATACTGTGCCTGGGAGCAGCTGACTCTGCTGCAAACTGTGCCAGAGTTTATTACGTCACCTTAATGGCACGTGTAGATGCACCCAGTAGTACTTAGACTGAGACTGAATCCCCATTGTGAGAAGTGTTGCAAAAAACCATAGCAAACCTTGCCCCAAAGGGTACAATTTAATGGACAAGGTAAACAAAAGATAGGGGTAAGGAAACATTATCCCTATTTTATAGCTGGAGAAGTGAGAGAAACAGCAATTAATGACACAATTTAGATTTTCTCATTAGGCTTATCAGCAGCATGTTTCAGGGATGACATGACTATGCATTTTCCATCATGCCTCACCCACCCAAGTCCACTTACAGGCTCAAAAGCATGAGGTTGCCCTGCACTTGTCTCCAGTGACTGATCTAAAGAGACTGAGGGCTTGAAAGTGGGTGCTGGGGATGAGACTGGAGTAGCCTCACAGGTGAATTTCCAGTTCTGGAGCATGCTAGCAAGATCAGGTGGATGGGACGTGCTCACCCCCTGGGACCAGCTGCTGATCTGCTATAGAAAGACATTAGGTACCTCCAAAATAGGCCTTGGTATGCTTAAAAATAAGGCATCTGGCCCCAGGAAGGTAAGAAATGGGGTTAGGTACTAGACCTTTTACACAGTCAATGGGGATAGCTGGGTGCTAATCAACGACAATTCAGAAATCCTAGGCACTGAGCAAGGAGTGGCCTGGAGTGTGCCAATAGGAAGTGCTGAGGAGAGGAGTATGTCTGATTTCCCTCTCCTAAAGAGCATGAGTGAGGAACCCAGATCAAGCTTCCAATCTGCCAATCATCATTTGAGTGGGAACATTGTGGGGTTTGAATCACAGAGCACTTCTGATCTGGTGATCTGCTGATTAGACCAGCCCTGGAACACTCTCAATCAGCTGATGATTGACAGATTAGGACTCTGGGTCTTAACCCCCAGAGTGCTCCCAAACAGCTGATCATCCATGGGATTGGGGCCCTTGTACAGTATGGTCTTGAGTATGTGGACAATTGGCTGATCATTGTTCAATATTAGGTGTGATGGAAAGCAACTACAAATTTATCGTATATATTTTATATAATAATTCTGGGGATGATTTCCCATTTTATTTTACCATTAATTACCCTAACATATGGCCGGGTTACACTTTAAGACACAATTAATTGGTCTAACATCTGCCATGGGGCTCAGTTATATATCTACCTTACAGTACTTTTATTTATTTTGTATTTCTTTAACTTCTTAATGAGAATGTCTTTGGAGACAATGTCATGTGATCTGAACTGTAGCTGCCAACTGCCATTGTTAACTGTTATGGTGGGGTCAAACTGGGTCATTTTGGCACCTAAAACCCATCCATTTCATCCTGCTTTATGTGCTTGCTTCATTCCCTATACATTATCTCTGCAGATAAATCCCTTTTAATTCTTACCTTGGACATCACCATGCCCTGCTTTATGTTTCTGATTTCCTCTTTTACCACTACTCCCATTGTTCAATTACCTTTGTAAATATTGTTACAGGGTGCATCTACACATGCAAATAATTCACAGAAAGCTTACAGTTCAGTAAAATACTGCATTGTAAGCTTTCTGTGAGAACATGTCTACACGTGTACCCATAGGGAGGAAATTTGCTCCCTACAGCAGCAGTTCAGGGCAGAGATACCCCTGCCCTACTCTCCTGCCATATGGCAGCCAGAGAGAGCTCTAGGTTCCCCCAGGTGCCAGCCCCAGGCTGGCAGGGGACACCAAGATCAGGCATGGGCTCCGGGGGCAGGGTGCAGCTCTTTCCAAGCCCTGTGTCTAGGGGCTGGGGAAGTGTCCCCACCCCCTGTTTTCTATCCCCCTGCCCCAGTTTGCTGGTTGGGAAGCTGGCAGTGAGTCCCTGGCTGGACGGAGATTACCTGTCCAGCTGAGGACTCACTGCCAGCTGCCCCACCAATGAGACAGCTCCTGCTCAGCTCCTGCCCAGCCCTGAGCTCACTGCCATTTGCCCCACCAGCGGGACAGCTGCTGGCCAGGCCCTGGCTGAATGGAGAAGCAAGAACTCTCCAGTCCCAGGGCTGCTCAGCTTCCCACTCCTCTGGGGACCTGGGATCCCTGCAGTGCCAGGACACAGGGGCACAGAGAGGGACCTGGTCCCCATGCTGTTTGGGTCCTGGCCCCTGGGGGTAGCTGGTAGCTGAGCACCACCAGGATTGGGCTCCCTGCTGGTGTGGCTGACCAGAAGCTAATTTGCTCCTGATCAGCATCTACATGAGCCTTACTGTACTCTAGCTACTGCACAGTTAGTTTAGTACTTGCATTTACAGGTACTAGCTAACTGCGCGGTAGATTAATTAACAGTGCAGTAGCTGCTGCACATGGTTACATGGTGACATTTTACTGTGCAACAGATTAATCTACTGCACAGTAAAGCATCTTAAGTAAATGCACCCACTGAAAGGTAAATTGCAATCTGGTTAATTTTTCTCAATATTTTTGTATGCTTCTGTTCTTGCCAAGGACAATAGTGATCAATTCTTTTGTCCCCACTCCTGCCAACTCAATACATTTCTCTTACCCATATTTTACAAGGTAATAAAATTCTGTCCGGCACAAATAAAAAGTATTGATGTTGGAAATGTGTGGTGTTTTCTTCTATCTCCTGCGTTATGAGACAGCAAGCAAGAGAAACATGATATTAGAAATTAAATTTCTAGCTGGCTTTTAGCTTAGAAATCTCAGTCACTCATTAACATGAATAGCTATGTTTTGTTTTATGAAGGGAGTGGTGATCTTCATTATAAAGTAAAAAATAGCTGTAAAGTGAAAATAAGGTAATGGACTGAATCCAGCAGTGTCAAACATGTTGGATATAGAAAATAGGTATAAAGACATAAAATAATTCACACCTGGGATGTATCTGGCAATCAATGGATTGCAAAATAGGTATGATTTGTAGGATGCAGCATAAGAATAAGGTGTTGGGAAGAAACTATTTGGGAAATAGCAGGAGGGTGTAAGATAAATTATCTTCTGCTTTCCTATTATGCCTCAGAAGGCAAATATAATGAAGGTAACAGAGCTTATCATAAAGGTGAGTTGACTTTAAGGGGAGGAAAAAAAATCAATTTTAGCATGCTTTAGCTTGAACTGTTGTCTTAATTACTGTTTCTGACCCAAAATTCTAATTTTTTTAAATTAATTTGTTTCATGATGGGTGAGTTAATTATAAGTGAAATACTACATTGGACTAATGGTCTGTCTCCCCGTATCTTCTCCCCAACAGTAACAAATAGTAGATTGAGGGAAAGTAGATGGAAGGAGCGTATCTAGTGCAATCCATTGACCGTCAGACTCTGTCATCAGTTCTCTTAATGTGTTTGTATCAGTAAAAGTTTAAGAAGAAACAAGAGTAAAAGAAACTTATTTTTCTCACCTTTACTATTTTTTTTCCAGTGGGAATAAGAAAATACATTAATTCCCCGTCTCCCTCAAAGCCCCCCTGAAATGGAACAGATTTGATGCATCTTCTATTATTTTCAGAAATTTCTAAATTTTCAGTTTTTTGTCAAAAATGGGGAAAATGCATTTCTTAATATTGGTATATTGATGGGTGCTGAACAGAGGAGTGATCAAAAAAAAGTTGTTTTGAACAATAAAAAACCCTAAAATACTGTGTTTTAGAAACATTTTAAGAGTTACTCCTCCATGGACATGATGTCATATCTGAATACAATTGTTGGAAGATATCCTTAAGGACAAGATGCAATTTGATATAGGACCCTTAACAGCTGTTTTCCAATATATTATGTACATGTCAATTATAGCCTCGTACTCTCTTACTCCAGATGTAACTTTAGATCAATGGACCAAATTCATCTCTGGTAGAAACTCCATATAATCAATAGAATTGTTTGTGGAATAAATTTGGCTCCATATATTTAGCAAGCAGATAATTAAAAAGCATCTCTGTGTTGGCCTTAATTAGTATTTTAGAATGGCTGCAACTTCAATACTTCATTATTCCAGAAACCAATAAAATGTACTTGTTACTTTTTAAATAAGTATCCTAACAAAACATGGGTTAGCAGCAGTAAAAGTGTGTTCTGTAAGAGAGATAAGCTGGAGCTGAAACTTTTTTAAGAAGGACACCATTGCAAAATGCAGTTAACTATTAGGGGACGGTGGAATCTGGAATGATACAAAAGTAATTGATGGTGTCTAAAGAGCTGGTCAGGAACTTTGGCTAACTATTTTTTCCATTAAAAATGTCTGGCTTGTCAAAACCAAAAGCAAAACTTTGAATTAATTTTTCAACTTAAATAGAGTTGGGAGAAAATATTCGGAAGCTGCCAACCACTCCGTTTCATTTTTCCAAATGAGGTCAAGGGGGAAAAAAATCCTGTTCAGGATAAAATTCTAAATTACTGAAATTAAATATTTTGATTGATCCGTATCATTTTTTCCAAGTTTTTTGGTTCATAAAATTTTGACTTTCACTCTAAGTTAAAACAGGGAAAAAAAGGCAACAAGCTCAAAAAAAATGTTTTTAAATGAAGGAATAAGAGACACAGTTTCCATGCAGTAGGGGAGAAGAGGAAGGAAGCTAAAAGGGTAGAAAGAAATTGGTGATTCATGTACGGTTTGTTTATTTTCTCTAGGAAGACAACTGTGAAGAAAGAATTGATTTCAGTTTGTGGGGTGTTTGGTGAATATGTGCTTTTGGCTCTGTCCATTCAGGGCAGCTGTTCTGAGTTTTGAGTTCTCATCTATGACTTTCCGTTTGGATGCTGTAGTATTTTTGTTCCTCCTTTTTTCCCCCTCTCACTTTTCAAAAACTTGCTTGCTTGTTTGGATATAACAATGTACAGCCTGCAATACCAACTTTAAAAAGAGATATCAGTAAGAGAGAGGGTCAGAGAAAGACAATATTTAGGCAAGGACAGTAGAGGGTTTTTTCAATGTGCTCACCATCCAAAAAGAACTTGCCCCACCATTATCAAGAAGCACTTCTCCACAGGCTGGCTGCTGCTTATATTCACCATCTGTAAAGGTATTAGTAGATGGACCCTGGTAGAGTTACACACTGTTTATGCTCCTCATTCTGTTTGCTTTCCTTTTCCTTTGGGGCAAGATGACAATAAAGGAGCTTAGCTTTGAGCAGGATGATAGCAAAAGAGTTCAACCCAAGGAGATTGTCACTAGGCCCTGAAATGCAATGGATGCATCTACACGTTCATTAATGCATTATAGTTATGGTGCATTAAGTTTAGTACTTGCTAACCAAGTACTAAATGCATGCCCAGTAACTGGTGCTGATGCACGGTAGAGATGGCGCATGGGTTTTTATAGATGCTAACTACACAGTAGTCTAATACTACTGTGCAGTAGTGTATTAGCATGGGTTTTGCCCAGCATGCTACTGCACAGTGTTATTAGGCTACTGTGCAGTTAGCGTCTTGTGGAGATGCAGCCAATGCTTCCCAATCTTTGATTAGTCACTGCTTCAAGTCCATGATGAATTGCTCACTTTCTGAAGCATTTGATTCACTCATGTGAAAGAGGAAAAATCCCCTTGTATCCAGCAGAGGATTAGCATGACTTTCTTAATATTCTATACCAACTGAGCTGAAAGTATAGACAGAAAGCTTTCTAGAGGTAGAATTTTCCCCAGTGGGAAGTGAGAGGGATACATGGGGCAAAAGATTGCATTTTTGTTAAATTTCAGCTGTTTTCCTCTTGACCTGTAATAACACTATTGCTAAGGTCCTGAGAATCTCTCCTACGCTAGACAGCAGGAAAGCTGTTGTTTCTTTGCCAACTCTATTAAATGCATGTTTTATTTATGGATGGTAACTATAAGCTGCCAGGAGCAGAATATCATTACATGCTTGCATTTGCCAATATGGGGAATGTTAATTGCTCTTCTAGCTTCATATGAAACTGTTGTGAGTAGTGTAATAAGATACAAGTAGCTCATCATTTATTTAAATAGAACTAAGAACAAGGAAGACTTATTGTTACCATCTCTCAGTGTTTGTGTGGATATATTAAGTGCAATAGAAATTAACCTGGAAGTGATAGTGAGATTTAACTTTCTCCATGAGTTTAAGAGGTGCTTAAGCTTTCTCATAGGGTATTTAATTAATGCAAAATCATATGTTAAATGGGTTAAATATTACAGTCCGTAATTGGCAAGTAGCTCCAAAAATGCTAAATTAAACCACTATCAGGACATAGATATGCAACAATTAAGGCTGTCTATGGTGATGAACTCTGTTAGAAACTCAATTAGAGTGCTGTAATTCCAAAAATTGTGCCATAGATCACTTGCGCATTATGAAGTCTCAAATAATATCCAAGTGAATCTTAATAAAAGTGTAGTGAGGAAATCCATTTCTGACATCAGCTTGCATAATTCTTAAATGCTTCAGTTCTTAATCTCTTATTTCCTTCCACTCCCACGTAAGTTTAATTGCTGCTGCCTTTATTTGGTCATTTGTGGAGGTTTTTTGAGATGTTGGATAACGTTTAAAGAATGGGAGAAAGTGATTTTTTTTTCCTTTACCAAAATAGAGTTTTTTTTGGGGGACAAATTATACCAAACTGTGTTTGAAATTTTCCATTTGAACTGTAAAAGATCAAAATGTCCTTGGGAATACATTTCAGTGTATTGAAATAGGTGTTTCTTTTTTTTATTTATTTCTTTTCTTGTAAGGTGAACATTTCAACAAGCTTTATTCTTCAGAGACTATGAGGGCTTCCACTGAATGACAGGCTGCTTCATTCTATTGAATGACATTGAATTCCAGCTCCTTCTGTGTGGATCGTACAGCAGAGACTTGTAGGGGGCTAGGAAAAACTTGCACTATTACCTGCACAACCCTCAAACAATCTAAGCAGCCAGCCCAGCTCTAATGAAATGTAGCATGCTATTCTAGATGAGAAGTTACTTGCTTGGTCTTTGCCATTATTCAAAAGCAGTATTATAGGCAGTAATTAGTATTTTAATAAACGGTTTTCCATTAAACTTTTAACAGCAAGGGCAGAGTCTGTTTTCTGGCATCCATAAAGCAACTTCAATCTGTGGTGGAGTTGCACTGGGGAAGGCACAAGGTAGGTTGCAGTATTAATATAGTTCTGTGAGTAGACTTGTATAGTGAATCTTCCTTCAATCAACAAATAAAAGACTTTTAAATGGCTGTAGCCTGATTTATTTGACGTAGGAAAACATAATGCGCTTAGGAGATAGCAGATTAATGGAGCCTTCTGTAGCGAAAACAAATCATCGGTCACATACTGTAGGGAGTTTTTTCTGTTTTGTTTCAGTTTATATGATGTATTGAATACAAACAGGAGGAGTACATAGTGTGCTCTTCTGGCTCCCTGCTTCAGATAAAAGCTTTACCATCTGAGTGTTTGTCATTCACTCACAGGGCATGCAAAATATTTACTGGAAAGAAGACTGCTTGACCAAGTAGGTCAAGATAAAGCAACAAGCTGTGAGCTTTGGATTGATTTTGTGGGCATATTTTATGAGTGGCTCAATATATATATATATGTTCCATAGGAAGTTATGTTAGTGAGTCTGTTTTTGACACAATGTTAGAAAAGATAGCTAGTTAGCTAGATTTTCTTTTTTATATCTATAAAAGGTATATATATATATATATATATATATATATATAT
>NW_017729024.1:174138780-174149236 GCF_001723915.1 Gavialis gangeticus | reverse complement strand
TATATATGTATGTATATGTATATACCATATGTATGTGTGTGTGTGTGTGTGTGTGTGTGTGTATATATAAATGTCTTTGCCTGTTTGGGCCGATGCTTTTCCTACTGCATCCAGAGCGTTGCTGCCCATCCTGCCTCATCGCCAACCTTCCCACCGCATCACTGACCCTCCCATTGGCCCTGAGAGACAGGGAGACAGGCCCCGTGCAGCCTGCTATACCCTGGGCTGTGGGGGCTCAGTAAAACTGGAAGTGCCGCAGTGGGCACTTCTAGTTTTGCTTTTACCTTACAAGCTGGCATGGCGGTTAATAGAGCAAACCAGCTTGTAAGGTTCCAGTTAAGGCAGCTTTTACTGTGCCTAGATCTAGAGCTAAATATAAATATATGTAGGCCACTAATATATGTATAGGCCACTCTACATAGAGTAGCCAATTGGCCATCGTGAATGACAGAGTGTTTCAGGGAGTGTTTACATGCCCCACTGCCACTCGCCCTTTGGGGCCAGCCATGTAAACCAGGGGCGGACAATTATTTTGGGTGGAGGGCCACTTACTAAGTTTTGGCAAGCTGTCAAGGGCCACATGGGTAGCCACACCCCTTGCCAGGTGCCCCACCCTCTGGTCACCATCTTGTGACCAGAAGTCCCGCCCTTTAGACCCTGACCTTTGCCACCAGAAGTCCCTCCCTTTGTCCCCGGAAGTAGTCCTTCAGTAAGGGGTTGTGCCATCTGGGAACCGGAAAAATACCAAATTACATTCTAAAAAGGAAACATCTACAGCATTCATTAATTTGATTTCAAACAATACTTTTGTTCAGATTTACATGTGTTTGTGCAGTGCACATAGAGGGGATCGCACAATAGCTTAAAATGAAGTCTTACTCTTGTATGTTATGGGAGGTGGGTATAGGCAGGGCCATCCAGGGGTGGTGGGGGGCACGTGAATCAGCACAGCCACCTCGGGCTCTGCACTTTGGGAGGCCCTGTAGAGCGGGGGCCCACAATCTCACACACACTCTGGCCCTGCCTGCACACACACACACACACACACACACACACACAAGCACACACACAGACTCTGCCCCTTCCTGCACATACACATACACACGTGCGCGCACACTGTGCCCCTGCCTGCACACTCACCCACACAGATACACCCCGCTCCTGCTTGCATGTGTGTGCACGCATGCACACACACACACACACACACACACAGACTCTGCCCCTGTCTGCACACACACACACACACACACACACACTCTGCCCCTGCCTGCACATCCCCCACTCTGCCCTTGCCTGCACAAACACATACCCACATACTCTGTCCCTGCCTGCACACCCCCCGACACAAGCTGCTCCTGCCTGCACAAATGCACACCCACACTTTGCCTCTGCCTGCACATGCACAAACAGAAACTGCCCCTGACTACACACACACATACACACTCCGCCCTTGCCTGTACAAACCCACATACTCTGCCCCTGTCTGCACACACACCCACACAAGCTGTCCCTGCCTGCACAAACACACACACTCTGCCCCTGACTGCATACGTGCACACACATACATGCGCACGCATGCGCACGCACACAGATTCTGTCCCTGCCTGCACACCCACCCACAGAGCCACTCTGTCCCTGCCTTGCACACACACATCCCCACACACTTTACCCCTGCCTACACACACATACACACACACATTGTCTCTGACAGCACACACATAGCCACACCCATACTCTGCCCTTGCCTCCACACTCACATACACATGCACACTCTGCCCCTGCCTGCACATAAACACACTCACACCCATGCACTCTACCCCTGAGTGCATGCACGCATGCACACACATGTGCGCGCGCACACACACACACACACACACACACACACACACTGCCTACACCAACACAGGCACCCACACACTGCCCCTGCCTGCACTCACACATATACACTCTGCCCCTGCACACAGGCATACACACACATGCTGCCCCTTCCTCCCTGCCCACACACACTCTGCACCTACACACACCTACCCATGAGGCTCCATGCTTCACGGTGGGGCAATGCAGCCAGGAGCTACCTGGTGTGGAGGAGGATGGGGGCTGGAAGAAGGGAATAGCACCAAGTGGGCAGGACTGGGCCACTCAGGTGCTGAGGGCTCCCCCTGAGTCCTACTGCCCTTGTCTCCTCTCAGCTTTGACAGGCTGCCAGGGGCAAGTAAATATTAAACCCTAACACTTCCTCTGCCTCTACCTCTGCCCCTGCCTCCACCTCTGCCTCCGTCTCCCTGCCTGAGGAGGCAAGGCCCTCCCAGCCAATCCCCACCGGCCCTCTTGGGGAGGATGTGCACTTGATCAAAAGCATTACAGACAAACAGACGTAGCCCTTTGCTATATTAGAAGAGAGAGATTATTTATATATATATATATATATATATATACACACACACATACACACACACACACACTTGAGAGAGATTGCTGTTTCAGAAAGAATCCAAGTTTGTTTTTTTCAAGAATCCAAGGATCCAGTTTAGTTTTTCTGAAGTGAAACTGAGCCAGCTGTTTGGATTCCTGTGCACTTCATTTCAAGGGAATCTTGGATGGGAAGCCTACAAGCCTTGAAACCCCTTTGAACCAGACTTCTCTGTTAAGAAACCTAAAAGGGTGGGTCCCCACAAGCCAGAACATGCATTTCCCCAGGGACAAACAGCAGCAGCACAATAAAGGGTCTTCATAAAGTCCTTCTGCACTTTTAAACTTTAATAACTTAAGTTGTAAGTATGATAGGAACAATCTGTAAACGGCATTTAAAAGCAACTTTCTTAAAGTTTTAGGACAACTACAGTACACAATGCTAGACTTCAATGTAAGTCCATCCATCATAGACCATCCATGGTAATACAGTGTTCAATCTGATCTTCCAACTCCTTGAAAATATTTCCCAGGTGCTCTTGAGTTACTGCACTAATTGCACTGGTGATCCTAGCCCTAAGTTCCACCAAAGAATGGTTTTGACAAGTAAACTACATTTTTAACACATCCCCATAAAAAGAAGTCCAACAGCAACAGGTCAGGTGAAATAGGTGGCCAAACAATTGGTTCACCTCTGCCTATCCACTTCTCTGGGAAAACGTGATTTAAGAACTGTTGTACATTCAGAGCCTAGTGATAGAGAGCTCCATCTTATTTAAAAATAAATTCATTATTACTTATGAAGCATAGCATTGTATACTCTAGTTTTCCTAAAACTTTAATAAATTTGCTTTTAAAGGCTTTTCACAGATTGTTTCTATCACACCTACAATCTAAG
The DNA here is from genome assembly GCF_001723915.1 of Gavialis gangeticus. Lineage (NCBI taxonomy): Eukaryota > Metazoa > Chordata > Crocodylia > Gavialidae > Gavialis > Gavialis gangeticus. Next base: position 174,145,929 of record NW_017729024.1, on the reverse strand, counting down.
TTATTAAAGTTTAAATGTGCACAAGGACTTTGCCCTCCAAGAAACACTTTTTAGAGAGGCTAAGGATCTATATTGCGAACCACACGAAACTGGATTTTTTTTTCTGCACCTCTGCACATTGTGTGCAGATTGAGAACCCAGAAAGTTGAGCACCTAAAATCTTCTGACATTTTCTTCAGGACCATGAAATCAAACATTTTGCAACCTTGGCCGGGATGGGGGAATTGCTGTGACACCCTCCCATTCTCACAGCTCCATGCCATTCTTTTTTTTCCTCAGTCAAACTAATCTCAAGTCACTCACAGAGATTAGAAGAGATCTGTGGGTGAATAGATGAGCTTGTGAACTTACTGAAAGGAGCAGATCACCATGTCATGAGCCAAGAGGGCTGAAACAGAAGAGAGAAATTCATGACCTGATTTGAAAGTATTTCAATTCTGGAACCTAGAAGGAAAGATATATGCCAGTTTTCAACAGGAGAGATCAAGGAAAGTTCAATGCATTTTTTTAATATGAATAGACATAATACTGTATTATAAAAAGTGTATCAGCATCTGCACTGGGATCGTTTTTTAAATGGATCCAGTGTTTACATGCTAATTCATCTGGACACTAGGCTGGTTAAGTGAGAAATAAATTACTTTTAAATAAACTGGCAAGAATAATCTAGGAAAGGAAAAGGTCCTCAACTCCAGTCATTGGAAACTTATAGCTGCTTTGATTATAATGATAATAATAATGGCTTACATTTACACACTCTACTTGGTGCCTTGCATTCAATTAAAGGTACCCTCTGAACCCTCTATGGTACTTAAATGTGATGAGCTAAATGTTCTCCTCCCACTGAAACAAAGGCTGGGATCAGGAGGGAAGAAACACATGCCAGGCTGAAGAGGAAATGTTTACCCTGTGAGTAGGAATCACAGCTCTCACGGTGGATGTAATTCAATATGGTGACTAGCTACCAAACAGTTGCACACAGCAATATTTCATGAGAGTTTGGGATGTGAAAACCAGCAATACAAGTTAGCTTGATTGTTACCTTTCAATTCAGAATTTGATGAGAAAACCGGGATAACTCTCCTTCAGAAACAAATGGTTTAGGCCAGTCTCTTCTGGTTAAAGCCCATTTCTAAATACAAGTGTTTAGAAAAATGCCCTGTGTTGAGAGAGCTGAACATCTGTCTAATACAAGGTTGCTTCCTGTAAAGCATCTGTATCTATTCATTGACAGAAATAGGATATCCAAGATGGTCTACCCATTTGATTATGTATGACAAATACTGTGGTTCCTATATTGTTGCATTTCTTATATGGTCATGCTCTGGCATTTATTCAGTAAGACCTTTGTGTCAAAAAAAAACAAACTCACTAACAACACTTCCTACAGAATCTGCTTTTTCCTGGTGGAGGGCATGCAGCAGTTGAACATTGCTAAACCTGTTTAGTTGATGAGCCACAACAAGATGACAACCTGCGCCGGGACAGCAGGTGGTGGTGAACAATCCCAAAATGTAGGATGGCTGACCCTACTGACACAGAGCAAACTACCTGAATGCTGAGTCTCTCATCAAGTACATCTTTTTGTAGTGTGCTATATCTTTTCACAGGAAGGTAGGTGACATGTGAACTGAAATCCTCACAGCCTGCAGACACAGCTCTCAGTTTGAGCAAAAAGATGTACTAAGCTTGGTTCAGCTACATGGCAATGCATTGTGGTGCTGTGTCGCCCCTAGCACTGCCTCTGTGCAGGGCTCTCCACTCTGCTGCCTTTCTCTCGGGAGCGCTTTGCTGTGGGGTGGGCAAGGGATGCATGGCCAGTGCAGGGGGGATAGCTATAGCCACCCCAAAGTTCCCCATAGCCCACCCCCCTGTAGCCACCCCTCCCAGTGCCACCACTGCTGCCATCTGCCCTGCACAGAAAAGCCTGCCCTGAGCCCAGCCTTAAGCCCGCAGCAGGCAGTTTGCCCTCGCCCCATGCACAAATCCGGGAGGCACATGCCCCCCATGTCATCCCCAGGGTTGCGTGCGGTGGTGAAGAGCCACCTTCACTTCCCCGCTGCACTCTGCCGGTGGCTCTGTCCCACTCCCAGCCTTGGGGTCCCATTCAGTGCCCTGGCTGGGCAGCACCTGCCCTTGCACCAGCCCCTGCCCTGTGAAGAGACAGGACTTGTAAACTGTGGTCAGATTCCAAAACGTGTCAATTGTTTGCAAAAGAAGACTTACGAACTGCTGCCTCCATTGCTTGATCAACAAAGGTGTAATTAAGGTAATTGAGATGATGGGGAATATAAAATTTAACAGGAAGTGAAGAAACGTTGCAAAGTATCTATTGTGCAAACTGCAGCAGGAGCACTAGTAACTGACAACATCAATCCATAGAGTGTAGAAAATATATGAAGGTAAGGGCAGACAATTGTACCACTGGTAGGAGATTATCAGAGCCAAATAATAATATTGATACTGTGATTGTGTTTTCCACTGTTCTATGCATGAACACAAGGAGAGTTTCAAGAAGTGGATTATTTTATTCTCCCCAACACCAAAAAAAAAAAAAAACCCAAACCAAAATAGAAGTCACTTTTTACTTTATAAATTCATGTTCATTTAAAGCCTTTTGGAAGGGGGAAAATTTCCAAAGGATAGCAATCAATGGGTACTTGTGAACAGGCTGAGAATGATACAAATACAGCACAAACCTGCACCAACTTTAACAGTGCTTCTTCCAGGGCTGCTGCCCTATCATAACATTTCCCTTTTGACATGGCTGCAAATGCACATGTGCACATACCTATATCTGCAGCATGTAGTTGGCTGGCTGCTCACCGATCACAGAAACTTTGTAACACGGTTCAAAGAAGGAACCTTGATTTCTCCAGCCTCTGCTCTCACCTTTACATAAAGCAGCGACATAAAGCAAGCCATTGTAAAGATCTCAATCGCTCATTTTCATTCACTTTGTATTCAGAGATTATTAATTGACCTGATGGTATTATGGATGGAAGAGAAACCATGGTGCACAACTGTTCTTTTTAATTTTTATGAATTTAGGCCGGTTCCCACATCACACACCCTCTACTTCTCATTATCACATGCAGTTGATAATGTGGGAGCCTAAGCATATATAAAAAGCATCAGATACTGAGTGCTAAAGCATCTTGCAGATTGTCCTTTTTTTTTTTAACTGCAGAGTCCAGTTATTCCTTGAAAGGTTTCCACCCACTTCATGTTCATTGGTATAACTTGTTTGGCTGCCTGTTTGTATAATGCCATATGGAGTCAATAACTCTCCAAAAGATGTACACTGTTCCCTACAACACCTATACATCTGTCAATTCTCCTTGATTAAAGCTTTGTTGTTAGAGAAAAGAATGATCAGTCTATGGTCAAAGACCATATGTATATAGGCTGATTTCTACCCAAAGGGCAGGAGAGACCCTATTCCAGGCAGACTGTTTTATCTAATGACCACTGCATGTAGACATACCATTGTGGGGAGCAGGAAGGGCCAGAACGCAGGGTCCTCTCCCTTCTAGCACAGTGGCAGTTTCCCTGATCCACATTTTCTGTGACTACCTTTTCTTTTAGCCATGCATATGTTGCCTTCATGACTGCCTATTGAGTCAGCTACAAAAGAAGTTAAAAGCACTTTTGTCCTGCTTCCCTCCTGGTCAGGGTGTTCGTGTCCTTTGCTAGGAAGCAGGACACATAAGTCCAAACTGTTTCTGGGTGAGAGGGGCATAGCACCTAGCTCTCTCTGGCCCTGGTAAGTGTTATAATAACAAGATTATTAGGCTAAGAGATTGTGGGAGGGTTACCTATGGTGTCAGATGCTAGTTGAGGTTTTATTTGTCCTAACATTTTGGGGGCTTTCACAGAGTTTATGCACCCACTGGGAGGAACAGGATCACAACGGTAGGTAAGCTGCCAGAGCCGCTCCTTCTGAATATGCACAGGAGGGAAAGGTGAGTTGTTCAGGAAGGAGTCAGATCTGAAATCTGAGAGTCATTCAAAATGTCAACATGCCATTTGCACAACTAGTTAGCTAAAAAAAAAATAAAACCCTACTGGATTGGCCCCTAAGTTCAGAAGCTGGAAAGGAAATTCCGTGTGAATACCGTATCTGAAGGAAACTGGAAAAGAATAGCTACCTCTTTGCATTGCTTCAGCCACTCAATTATGTTGTTCATTGACTTTAAATAGGTTATTTCCTTGATGTGGTAAATAGAAACTGCATAAAGTATTTATATTTTATTTAAATGTCAGTCACTTAATTTACTTTCTCAATATACATTAAAGTAATGATTGTGCTGTTTATTACTCTTAAATATTTCATAGCCTTCTCAACACTGTGTAACTTATTACAAATGAATAGAGGTCATTGCATTACCCATTGTGTAGGCTTGTATTAGGGGTAATACATTTGGATAGAAAGCAGAAGCAAAACTGTCATGGGAAAGGTGGTCTGGACCATGTCATGTGCCCAAGATGTTGTGTGTACTATATATCAGCTGTGTAATAGAAATCAAGAGCTAGAATAAAACACCAATCCTACCATCATAATGATGGGCTACATTTGTGGAGCAGCTTTCATCTGGAAATGTCTTAAAGAAGTTTACAAATGTATTATCAATCTATATCGAGAATAAAGCAAACATTACAGCCACAAGGAAAAGGTAGACAGGTCTGTGATAAAGCGTGATTACTGCTTAAGAGCACAGGTCAACACTACAGAATGGTTTAGGAAAAAGACATGCATCTACATTTCAAAGTATATGCAAAATATAATTAAGCAGAATATAAATACTCTGTCTAAAAATGGGATTAGGATTAGCATCTTTGGGCACTATGTACACAATGTCATCCTGTACAGAGACATGAATGGGGTATTTTGACTTGGTGTTAAGGTCTGGAGGGCAAAGTGAGTTTGCCTCCCGATATTGAAGTGCTACACTCTGATTTCCCAGAGTGCTAGAGCTCCTGTGTACTGAGCAGCCCAGCTTTGCATGAAGGCTACAGGGAGGTGGGAAGTCAGAAGTAGATATTAGCTGAGCTACCACATATTTCCATAGCAGCCACCCTCACTACTACTGTCAATCAATGGGCTGGCAGCACCCACACTGCTCCCCCGTTGCATCTTCTGGCTACCTCTTCTGCAAGGTGTGTTGTGTTGGATTGCGGGGGAAGCCTCTGAGGGCCAAAATGGCTCCAGGGTTTTTGCTTTCAATGGGAATTCAAAATACAGCCCATTTCGTACAGTGCAACTGGACCATCCTGCATTCTCTCTTCCCATAAGGGAAGATTTGGCTTCAAAATATCATCTCCAAGGGCAAACGGCTTTAATTCTACTTTGTCTGGCTTTTTGCCTGACCCTAAAACCACTGGAAACATGGCATAGCAGACAGACAGGTACACATATGTGAAATATTTGCAAACATTTTACTCAGGTTCATAAAACATACACGTGTAACTGAGTAATTGCGAGTATAAATACCAATATGTTCACCCATGTGCCTGTTCATAGATGCAGTGTGGGTTTCAACTGGGCAGCATCCTAGATATTTTTCAGCCAGAATTTAGCATCCCACTTTTTAGAAGTATTAATGCTTTTGAGATGCATTTTAACCCTTTTAAAAATCTTTAGCTGTGGACAAATTTGAGGTCCAGATTGTGGTTCTTGGAAGACACAAACAGGAAAATATTATGTCTACCATTGGTTTCTTTCCTCCTTCTAGTCCCTGCTTCTTTCTAAGATGTTACATTTCTGCGCAGTCATTCGGATAGTTCTAATAGAACGTGGAGTAAGTTGCATTTTAGTGAAACCAAGAATTTACCCTGCTTCCCCCACTAAGCTCTGGGTTGCTGCTGTATATCTGTGTGGGGTTTATCTATGTGAACTACAGTATAGAGATAGCCTTTGTTGCCTCTGTAAAATAAGGATGATGATAATACTTCTTTTATCAATCTCATGCATTTAGATGGCATGTTCTGTTGGGCAGTGTCTTTTGCTCAGTATATGCACAGTGCTGTAGCAAAATGAAGCTACTTAAATACCGATACACACATTTATGCAGCATACTTAACTAGGTGCAAAAGAATTTATGAAGTCTGATACCTTTAATAATTCCAAATGTAGCAGTTTTCTCTGCTGTTCAGATGCCTCTGTTTATTGATTCTTTTTTAGTGTTGGTTTCATTCCCATTACACAGGTCTTTATCCTTGATAAACTCAACCCCATGATTTCATCATCATACATCTTTCCCTGGTGCTGTTTGTATGCAAATGAAAATTGACCTCAGCCTACACTCTGTGGTATTTGCTTGCTATTGAAAATGTTATAAACTTTGCTTAGCCACACACCATCCTCTTGAACACACTGGTAATTCAACACAAATAGACCCTGCTGATTAGTGCTTAGATGTCACATGACACTTGCAGGTGCCAGCCATGGTTTTTCCACTGACGTGTTTAACACACCAGGATCTTGAGGCATAACAAAACAATTAAGGTTAACAAATAGAATCGGAAACATATGTTCTGTGAACACACAATTCTCAGAGATATCTCCTTTATCTCTCCTCCAAACATCCGGCTATGTAAAGGGCTAGGAAAGACAACATTAGCCAAAAGAACTGTAAACAAAGTGGATTTTATTGGGATTAGTTGTAATTGGAACAATGACAAGTTTTGAACTGGCAAAGCATTACAGTAAAGCATGGGTATTGAAGCAAACAAATCATACCGGCTTGCCTTTTATTCCAATGACTGTTGAAAGGTTAAGTACGGGAGATGCGTAAAATAGACCTGTTAAAAACAGAAAGAAGCTAGCGGTTCATTGTTTTCAATAAGTCAGACATCTGGCTTCTCTCGTCTCCTAAGTGCATTCTGGAGAGAAGTTATGAATGAATGTTTTCAGCTACCCACTGAAAGTAATACGGGATAAATTCATTCTTAATCCATCTTAACTTACACTTTACTGCTTAAAGGAGAATACTTCATTCTTCAATTCTCCAGCTAACAGAAATCAAGTTTATGTTAATTTTTATTGTTGTTTCTTTTTTCTTTTTTAACCTTTAAAGGAAATATTAGTTTACAGCCAACATTTGAATGCTAAAGCTTTATTTGCTGTTCACATACTGGAAGTAACAT
>NW_017729024.1:174119270-174138518 GCF_001723915.1 Gavialis gangeticus | reverse complement strand
CCTACCTAGTTTTGAACAGAGACATAACATTCATTAAGGACAATGACCTCTTTAAACTAGTCACTTCTGTCATTACATTATGAATGATACAAAACTGCAGAACATGACTTCTTTAAACAGCAGAAGCATTTACCCAGGCAGGACAGCAAGGTCTTTCTGGGCTGTTTCTTGGGCCTCTGTCCAGAGTTCTGAAAGTCCGACCATGCAATACGAGTTGACGCTTGTGCATCAGCCTGGAAGACATTTTCTTTCAGAGTTTGGACAGAAGGTAGGAAGTGGCTTGCTTTGTGTCCTTTCTGTTTGCAGAGCCAGCTTCTCCACTGCTGCACTGGTAGAACGCATACGTTTCACACTGGCTAGGTGCCTCTTAATCACCATCTGAAACCTTTTCTTCTCACGTTTCAGAGGGTACATTTCAACTTCTGATTTGCAGCTCTGAGGAGGAGAAGGAGGAGGAGGAGAAGGATGAACAGGAGGAGGAGGGTGGCTCTTGTAAACTGGTTCCCATGATAAAGATCTGCTCTTCTTTAAAGTAGCTGAAGACTTCATGCCGCCTACTGACCGCTGAGTGACTTGCAGATCACTCAAAGGGCTGGATGGGCTTCTTGAAAGACATGCGGTTGTCTTCCTTTGGGACAAGAGAATTCTAAGCTCTGTGGAGTCACCCTCAAAGAAGAGAGATTCTTTTCTTCTGATGTTGGGGCTCTCCCCTAACATGAGAAACCCATAAGGAGTGGTGATTTTGGAGAGGTGGGGCAAAGACAGAGCTGCTCTGGTTGCAGGATCGGAGTGGTTTGAAGCTCTCTCCAAGTCCTCAGAGAAAACACTGCTGTCTGCAGAATACAGAGTTTGTCTTATGAACACTTGCTCTCTTCTGTACAGAGTTTCTTTCTTGATGTTGGATTCAGATTTGCTTCTTGACTGTCTGGGTTTCTGGGCTACTTCAGCAGGGGTTCTTCTGTCCTGGGAACAATCCTTGGTATCTTCTGCTGGTTCCAGTTGAAAGCAAATGTGCTCTATGTCCAGAGAAGGGATGAAAAATTTAGGAATGCGATCAGGAGTCATGACAATGTTGAAAATATCTTTGTTTTTCTGAGCTACTTTATCTTCAGGAACTGGTTTGCTGACTTTGAACCTTGTCCAAGTTAGGAAGCTTTCTATAGCACTTTTTAGGGAGCTCTGGGCCGTTTCAGACAACATTATTTCAGCCTATTTGAAACACAATGCTGTTTGCTCACTGAATTCTCACAGCACTGATTTGCTGATGGAAGATTCACTCCTGCTTATAAAACAAAACAAACTACGTCATCTGATGGCGAGATGTCATTGGCATGGCAACCAAAGATAAGAAGGCTTTTATACTCCTACTTATATACTTATGGTGTGATTCATGCTACACTATTACCTTTAAGTAGCTTAATGTATTTTATATTTTAAAATGCCTGGTTGAGTTTCAGTGCCCTTAAAAAAAACAACATAGGGATATAGTTAATAAAAAGTTATTTGATTTTTTTAATATTCAGCTTATCACATGCTATTGAGCATTTTCATGTGAAGCATAACTCTTCCCTGTCTGTTTGGGCATGAACTGCATGAAATATGAGAACATATAAAAGGGGATAACAAATACACTTCATTTACACTGTCTCAATTTAGCTTTCAGCAGATCATCTTCTTTCACCTATTTTAAGCATAATAATGTCTTTGATCAGAGTTGCTTCAAGAGTGAGGGAAGAAGTGTGCCACTTTAAGTAATCAGGCAATATTTCTGACACAGATACATTTAAATTGTTTTAATCCCAAGGGATCTGAAAGCATTTTATAAATCATGCACATGGAACTGTAGGTAGTGAAGGTAGGTTCATAGATTGTAAGACCTTGGAAGGTCATTGGGTACAGGCCCCTGCACCAAGCAGGAAAGAGAACTGGGTGTCAAGTGACCCCAGCAAGGTGACTGTCTAGTCTTTTCTTGAAGATTACCAGGGAAGGTGATTGCACCACCTCTGGAGGAAGCTTATTCCTCAGTCTAGACACCAGGATTGTGAAGAAGTTTTTCCTAATATTCAGCCTGAATCGACCTTCCAAGATTTTGTGGCCATTACTCCTGCTTTTCCCCTAGGGTACCCTGGTGAACAGTTGATCACTGAACCCCTGGTGTACTCCTCTAGAAAGGTAGTCCCCGAGGTACCACTTGGATTTCAAACCAGACAATCCCATTTACTAGACAGGCACTTTAATCAGCTAAGCCAGAGGCGGGCAATTATTTTGGGTGGAGGGCTGCTTACTGAGTTTTTGCAAGCCATTGAGGGCCACATGACAGGCAGCCAGGGCAGATAACTAATAATTTTCTAAAATTTTTAGGGGACCCATGGGCCAGATAGAATAGCCTGGTGGGCCGCATGTGGCCCATAAGCTACATTTTGCCCACCCCTGAACGAAGCTTCTTGGTCCAGTGCTGCAGGTGACTCTTGAAGTTATGACCTTGGCTTTCCTTCCCCAGTACCATGTTATAAATACCATGTGCTAACACATTGCACCACTGGAACCAGTAAAATTAGTCCTCAAGGCACCACTGGGATTTGGACCCAGACATTCCCATTTACTAGACAAGTGCTTAAAGACATGGCACCTCTTAGTCCAAAGATCCAGGTTAAGCTTGAACCACAGACCTTGGCTTTACTTCCCCAATACTATTTTATAAGCATCACATGCTAACCCGTTGCACCACTGGAGCTGGTAAAATTGTCAAAGCTACCACTGGGATTTGACCCCAGGACCTTTGACTAATAAAGCAAGTGCTTTAACCAAGCAAGCCATAGCACTGCTTAGTTCAAAGCTCTGGGTGAGGCGTCAACTCATGATCTAGGTTTTACTTCCCCTTTATTATGTTTTAAGTACCACTTGTTATCTGATTCCACCACTGGAGCTGGAAGACATATAGCCCTCAAGGTACCACTGGGATTTGAACACAGGCTATTCTGTTTACTATGCAGGCACTTTGAATGCTCCAGGTGAGGCTTGAAATCATGATGTTGGTTTTATTTCCCCGGTACTACCTGATGAGTACCATGTACTTATACCCCATTGCACAACTAGAATTGGTAAAAGCAGTATTTTAAATTACCATGGGGATTTGAAGCCAGGCCCTCCTGTCTACAAAGCAGGCACTTCAGCTAGCTAAGCCATGGTACCACTTAATCCAAACCACCAGGCAAGGCTTGAATTCTGGACCTAGGCTTTACTTCCCCAGTACTACTTTAAAAGTACCATATGCTATCCTATTTCACAACCGGAGCTGGTAGAATTAGCCTTCAAGATACCTCTGGGATTTGAGCCCAGGATCTCCTGTTTACTAGATAGGAACTTTAACCAGCTAAGCCATGGCACCACTTAGTGCAAATTGCTTGGTGAGGCTTGAATGCTTGACCTTTGCTTTATTTCACAATAGTGCTTCATATGTGCTAACCCACAGCACCTCTGGAACTGGTAAAGCTTACCTCCCAAGGATCACTGGGATTTGAACTCAGGACATCTTACCAATGAAATAAGCATTTTAACCAACTAACCCACAGCACCTCATAGCCCAAAGGGCATGATAATTCTTTAACTCATAACCTGGGTTTTACTTCCCCAGCACTAAGTTGTAAGTACCACATGATAATCCAGGACACCAGAGATGGTATAAGGCAATTTCAAGGTACAACTAGGATTTGAGACCAGGCCCTCCAGTTTACTAGATAGGCACGTTAACAAGCTAAGCCATGGCACAGCTCAGTCAATTTGCCAGGTGAGGCTTGAACGTTTGCTTCATTTCCCCAGTACTTTTTAAAAATACTAGTTGCTAACCCATTACACCACCAGAGCTGACACAGGCAGTGGTTAAGCAGGATTTCAGCTCAGGCGCACCTGTTTATTAGACAGGTGATATAAGCAGCTAAACCATGGCATCACTTAGTCCAAAGCTCCAGATAAGGCTTCACATCATGACCTTGGCTCTACTTCCCTAGTACTGCATTATGAGTACCATGTGCTAACCCATAGCACCCCTGGAGCTTGAAAAAACTGTTCTTGATATGCCCCTGGGATTTGAACTCAGGCTCATCTATTTAGTAGGCAGGCACTTTCACCTGCTAAGATAAGGGACCATTTATGGCAATTTGCCTGGTGAGGATTGAACTCTTGACCTTTGCTTCACTTCCCCAGTACTATGATATAAGTACCACATGCCAACCCATGGCACCACTGGAACTGGTAAAACACTTGGTCTAGGTACCACTGGGATTTGAACCCAGGATCTCCTGTTTACTAGACAGGCACTTTAACCAGCTAAGCCATGGTACCACTTAAGCCAAGGGCTGAAGTGAGGTCTAAACTCTTGACCTTTGCTTTATTTCCCCAGTACTATTTTATAAGGAGCATGTGCTAAACTATTGTACCACTGGAACAGGTAAAATTAGTATCCCATGTACCACTGGATTTTGAACCCAAGATCTCTTGTTCATGGGTCAGGTGCTTTAACCAACTAAGTAACAGCACCTCAAAGCCGAGGTCTCCAAGTGAGGATTAAACGCATTACCTTGGCTTTACTTCCCCAGTCCTACTTTGTAAGTACCACATGCTAATCCATTGCACCACTCAAGCTGGAAAAGTTAGTCCTCAAGATACCACTGGTATTTGAACCTAGGCTCTGCTGTTGATTAGACCAGTGGTCTCCAAACTTTTTTGATCGTGCACCCCTATCAGGAAAAAAATTTTGAGCACGCACCCCCAATATATGTATATTTATATAAATATAAATATCAATAGAAGTTCTAGTATTTTCTTCCCACATGCCATTTTGGAGACCACTGGATTTGACAATAACTTGAAGCAGATAACACATGGCAGCTCTTACTCCAGAGCTCCAGGTGAGGTTTCAACTCCTGACCTAGGCTTTACTTCCCCAGTGCTATGTTATATGTACCACGTGCTTCCCCATTGCACAGCTGGAGCTAGTAAAATCAGCCCCTTTAGGTTCTACATGGATTGAAACTGAGGGTCTTATGTTTATTAGACCAGCACATTAACCAGCTAAGCTATTGCATAGTACAGATAACCTCTCAACAGGAGGTTTGAACTCTAGATCTTTGCTTTACTTCACCAGCACTACATTATAAGTATCACATGCAAATCCATTGCACCACCACAGCTGCTCTAAGAGGCTTGCATGGTACCACTAGGATTTGAGCCCAGGATCTCCTGTTTACTAGCAATGCAATATAAACAGCTGAGCCATGGCACCGCTTAGTCCAAAGCTCCAGACGAGGCTTCAAATCATGACCTTGGCTTTACTTCATAAGTAAAACATGCTACTTGATTGCACAACTGGAGCTGGTAAAATTAGCCATAGGGTACCACTGGGATTTGAACCCAGGAACGCCTGTTTACCAGGCAGGCACTTTAACCAGCTAAGCCATGGCACCACTTACTAAGCTGCTGCACCTGTTAAGCTGAAGGGCAAGATGATGCTTGAACTCTTGATCTTTGCTTTATTTCCCCAGTACTATTTAATAAGTACCATGTGCTAACCCATTGCACCACTGGAGCTGGTATAAGTCATTTTCAAGGCACCACTAGCATTTGAGCTCAGGATATCCTGTTAACTAGATAGGCAATATAAATAGTTAAGCCACCTCTTAGTTCAAAGCTCAGGGTAAGGTTTCAACTCATGACCTCGGCTTTCCTTCCCATGATATTATAAGTACAAAAAGGTACCCAATTCCACCATTGGAGCAGGTAGAAATAGTTCTCAAGCTACCACTGGGATTTGAAACTAGGCTATTCTGTTTACTATGGAGGCTCTTTGAATGCTCCAAGTGAGCCTTGAAATCATGACCTTGGCTTTACTTCCCCAGTACTACTTTATAAGTACCACATGCTACCCTGTTGCACAACTGGAGCTGATAAAACTAGCTTTTTAAGGTACCACTGGGATTCAAACACAGGACCTCCTGTTTACAAGGCAGGCACTCTCTAGACTTGAACTCTATACCTTTGCTTTACTTCCCAGTACCATCTTATAAATACCATATGCTATCTCGTTGCACCACTGGAACTGGTAAAATCAGGCATTGTGGTACCACTGGGATCTGAACCCAGGATTACCTGCTTACAAGAAAGGACCGTTAACCAGCTCACCCACGGTGTCACTTAATACAAATTGCCTAATGAGACTTAAGCTCTTGGTCTTTGCTTTATTTCCCAATACTAGTTTATAAGCATCATATGCTAACCCATTGGGCCACTGGACCTGGTAGAATTAGTCCTCAAGATACCACTGGGATTTGACCCCAGGCTCTCCTCTTTAATAGAGAAGCACTTTAACCAAATAAACCATGGCACCATTTAGTCAAAAGCTGAAGGAAAGGCTTCAAATCATGACCTGGGCTCTACTTCCCCGGTACTACTTTATAAGTACTACATGCTACCCTATTGCACAAGTGGAGCTAGTAAATTTAGTCTTCAAGGTACCACTAGGATTTGAGCCCAGGATCTCCTGTTTACTTGACAGGTGATATAAACACCTGAGTCAGGGCACCCATTACTTCAGAGCTCCAGATGAGACTTCAAATCATGACCTTGGCTTTACTTCGTAAGTACTATTTTATAAATACAATATGCTATCCATTGCACAACTGGAGCTGGTAAAAGTATCTTTTTAGGTAACATTGGGATTTGAACCCAGGATGCCTTGCTTACAAGGCCAGTACTTTAACCAGCTAAGCCAGGGCACCACTCCAGCAGGTACTGCGTGTAAGGTTTCAACTCAATACCTGGGTTTTACTTTCCCTGTACTACATCATAAGTTCCACTTGCTCATCCACAGCACTTTTCAGTCCAAGCTTCAGATGATGCTTGAACCCTAGGCCTTTGCTTTACTTCCCCAAGACTATATTATAAGTACCACAAGCTAATCCATTGCACTACCAGAGCTGCTATAAGCTGCTTACTAGGTACAACTAAGATTTGAGTCCTATTTACTAGACAGGCAATATATACAACTGATCCCTGGCATCACTTAATCCAAAGCTCCACGTGAGGCTTGAAATCGTGACCTTGGTTTACTTCCCCGGTACTATTTTATAAGAACCACATGCTTCCCCATTGCACAACTGGAGCTGGTAAAACTAGTTTTCAAAGTACTACTGGGATTTCTACCTAGGATCTCCTGTTTACTAAGCAGACACTTTAACCAACTAAGCCATGGCACTGCCTTGACCACTTATGGCAAAATGCCTGGTGAGGTTTGATTTCTTGACCTTTGCTTTACTTGCCCAGCACTACGGTATAAGTACCATGTGCTAACCCATTGCACCACAGGTGCAAGTCATTTTCAAGGTACCACTAGGATTTGAGCTCAGGCTCTCCTGTTTACTAGAAAAGTTATAAAATCAGCTAAGCCAGTCCAATGCTCAAGGTGAAGTTTCAATTTGTGACCTGGGCTTTCCTTCCCCTGTACTACATTATAAGTACCATAAGTTACCCCATTCCACCTCTGGAGCTGGTAGAGGTAGCCCTCAAGGTACCACTGGGATTTGAACCGAGGCTGTTCTGTTTACTACACAGGTGCTTTGAATGCTCCAGGTGAGGCTTGAAATAACCTTGGCTTTACTTCCCCAGTACTACTTTATAAGTACCACATGCTACCCTATTGTACAACTGGCACTGGTAAAATCAGCTTTAAAGGTAACACTGGGATTTGAACCCAGAGCCTCCTGTTTACAAGGCAGGCACTTCAACCAGCTAAGCCATGGCACCACTAAGTATAAGGTGGTTTGAGAGCTTGAACTCTTGACCTTTGCTTTACTTCCCAATACTACTTCATAAGTATCGCACACAAACCCATTGCACCACAGGAACTGGTAAAATTAGCTTTTAAGGTACCACTGGGACCTGAACCAAGGACCTTGTATTTACTGAGCAGGCACGGTATACAGCTAACGCACAGCAGCACTGCAGACTAAAGGTTAGATGAGGTTTAAACTCTTGACCTTCGCTTCATTTCCCCGGTACTATTTTATAAGGAGCATGTGCTAACCTATTGCACAACTGGAGCAGGTAAAAATAGCTTTGTGGGTACCACTGGGAGTTGAACCCAGAACCATCAGGTCACAAAGCAGGCACTTCAACCACCTAAGCCACAGAACTTTGCAGTCCAAAGTTCCAGATGATACCTGGGTCTTTGCTTTATTTCCCCAGGACTACAGTATAAGTACCACGGGCTAAGCCATCGCACTACTGGAACTGCTATAAGCTGCTTACAAGGTACAACTAGGATTTGAGTTCTGTTTACTAGGCAGGCAATATATACAGCTGAGCCATGGCACCACTTAGTCCAAAGCTCCAGGTGAGGCTTGAAATTGTGACCTTGGCTTTACTTCCCAATACAACTTCATAAGTACCACATATTAACCCACTGCACCATGGGAACTGGTAAAACAAGATTTTAAGGTAACACTGGGATTTAAATCCAGGACCTCTTGTCTACTAGGCAGGCAGTTTAACCAGCTAAGCCATGGCATTGCTTAAACCAAGGGCCAGAGTGAGGTTTGCACTCTTGACCTTTGCTTTATTTCCCCAGTACTATTTTATAAAAAGCACATACTAAACCATTGCGCAACTGGAGCTGGTAAAATTAGTTTTTACAGTACCACTGGGATTTGAATGACTTTACTAGACAAGCACTTTAACCAACTAAGCCATGGCACCTCTTGGTCCAAAGCTCCAATGAGGCTTCAAATCATGACCTTGGCTCTAGTTCCCCAGTACTATGTTATAAGTACCACATGCTAACCCATAGCAGTACAGGAAGTGGAAAAATTAGCTCTTAAGATGCCCATGGGATTTGAACTCAGGCTCAACCTATTTAGTGGGCAGGCACTTTAACCAGCTAAGCCATGGCACTACTTTGATCAATGGCCAGAGTGAGGCTTGAACTCTTGACCTTTGCTTCACTGCCGCAGAACTATTTGCTAACCCATTACATTTCCAGAGCTGGCATAAGCAATGGTTAAGCAGGATTTGAGCTTAGGCTCACCTGTTTATTAGGCGTTATAAGCAGCTAAACCATGGCACCATAGTTTCATAGTTTCTAGGGTTGGAAGGGACCTAAGTAGATCATCTAGTCCAACCCCCTGCCATGGCAGGAAAGAGTACTGGGGTCAAACGACCCCAGCGAAGTGTACATCTAACCTCCTCTTAAAGACCCCCAGGGTAGGAGCCAGTACCACTTCTCTTGGAAGTAGGTTCCAGATCCTAGCTGTCCTGACCGTGAAGTAGCGCCTCCTGATATCTAGCTTAAACCACTTAGTCCAAAGCTCCAGATGACGCTTAAAATCATGACCTTGGCTCTAGTTCCCCAGTACGATGCTATAAGTACCACATGCTAACCCATAGTACCACGGGAGCTGGAAAAATTAGTTCTTAATACACCCCTGGGATTTGAACTGAGGCTCATCTATTTAGTAGGCAGGCACTTTCACCTGCTAAGACAAGGGACCATTTACTGCAATTTGCCTGGCAAGGACCGAACTCTTGACTTTTGCTTCACTTCTCCAGCACTATGCTATAAGTACCACATGCCAACCCATAGCACCACTGGAACTGGTAAAATATTTAGTCTAGGTACCACTGGGAGTTGAACCCAGGATCTCCTGTTTACTAGACAGGTACTTTAACCAACTAAGCCATGGCACCGCTTAGACCAAGGCCCAGTGTGAGGTTTGAACTCTTGACCTTTGCTTTATTTCCCCAGTACTATTTTATAAGGAGCATGTGCTAATCTATTGCACCACTGGAACGGGTAAAATTAGTCTCCCATGTACCACTGGAATTTGAACCCAAGATCTCTTATTCATGGGTAAGGTGTTTTAACCAACTAAATAACAGCACCTCAAAGCCTAGGTTTCCAAGTGAGGATTAAACTCATTACCTTGGCTTTACTTCCCCAGTCCTACTTTATAAGTACTACATGCTACTCCATTGCACCACTTGAGCTGGAAAAGTTAGTCCTCAAGATTCCACTGGCATTTGAACCCAGGCTCTGCTGTTGATTAGACTAGTGGTCTCCAAACTTTTTTGATCGTGCACCCCTATCAGGAAAAAAATTTTGAGCACGCACCCCCAATATATGTATGGCGTCACATTGGTGGCTCACTTCATTTTGTTGTCCATCACGATATCCAGGTCTCATTCAGATGTGGTACTACCAAGCATAGCACTGTCGAGCCTGTAAGTATGTTGCAGATTATTTCTCCCCAGAAGGAGCACTTTACATTTCTCCACATTAAACAGCATCTGGTTGAGGTCCAAGAGCCTGTCCAGGTCTGCCTGTATTGCCAGCCTGTCTTCAAGCATGACCACACTCCCCCATAGCTTGGTGTTGTCAATGAACTTTCCTAGTTTGCTTTTGATACCCAAATTGAAGTTTTCCTCAGGCCACCGATGCCCCACTGCTCAGGGGAGTCACTAAGCTCAAAGCCAGAATCATAATGCTCCCAGCGTGAAAACCACTGAGTCAGACAGGAGGACCAGAAAGGGAGCAGGGGAGCAATATGCACCGTGGCCCATTCAAAGATTGAACCCACATCCTCAGGATTATTGGCACAATTCTCTATCCAACAACCAGCACTCAACTAAAGCTCATCTTCAAGGCACCACTGGGATTTGAACCCAGAATCTCCTGTTTACTAGACAAGTGCTTTGACCAATTAAGCCATGGTGCCTCTTACTCCTATGCTCCAGGTGAGGCTTGAACTCACAACCTTGGCATCACTTCCCCAACACTAGGGTATAAGTACCACGTGCTAACCCATTGCACCACTGGAGCTGGTGACATTTGTTTTGTGACCACCATAACTTGAGACTTAAAATTACCTGGTGACAGGCATACTTAAACTAACCACCTTGCAGTCACCAGCTTGCAACTCAGGGCCTTCAGCCACAGAAGAGGCATCCCCAGTACAGAAGGACATTATTAGCTCTGCATATGCTGGGACTGAAGAATTACGTCACTCTCCTTTGATAGGGGTGCTTGCTATTAATATTATAATATTCAAGAATATACTATATTATGATATTCAAGCAAGGATGTGTGGTTCATAATAGTGAAGTAACAACTAAAAACCTCATTTAACAAAATCTCTTTGCAGTCCTCAGACACATGTCTGTAGTCATGTTAACATAAGCAAATTATTCAACAGGATGGGAGTTTTTTTTGTTCGTTTTGTTTTGGGTTTGTTTGTTTTTTTGTATATTAGGAACTTCTCCACTTCTATGTAATGTTAACAACTTATAATAATCAACATAGATTGTTTGCATAACAGTAACCCTTAGGGAAGCCACATGAGATTGGGACTCCCGTTGGCTAGGCATTTGGAAACATGTAATAAGAAGCACTTAAACTTTCCAATCTAAACCAAAAAAAATTGGGGATGAACAGTGGCTTTCTCCAAGTCTGTGTTGCTAAAAATGAAACCCAGGAGTCCTGACACCCAGGCCAGTGGTGTATCTGCTTGTCTACACTGCATCCCTAGGGCAGCTGGTTCTGGCCAACACCTTCCCCAAGAATCTTTTACCCAATAAACAAATGTGAACTTCAGAGAGACACATTCATGTATCTATTTTATTTTTATTAAAACATAATCCATTTTTTGAGGTCTGAATATCAGTGCTTTTTTCCTACTATCTTTTGGCTCTTTCCTGAACATGAATGTCTCAAATATTAACTTTAGCATAAAGTTCTGAAATAGTGAATAACATCGAGAAGCAATTACTAGCCTAGTGATTTCTGTTAAGATGTACTTGAAAAAATAGTTTATGGCATAATGACCTGGAATAGATCTAGCTTCTTCTACCCTGACTACCTCACACTGAAGTATAATTTAACTTTTAGATTTAATGCACTGTTATTTCTCTTTGATCTATCAGAAGTATTCCCTCCTTACTTCAGGCAATATTGAGCCTGATCCAAATCATGTTGAAATGAATGGAAAGTCTCTCATTGGCTTTATTGAGTTTTGGATCGGGCCCATGAGACATAAAGTGGACAGTTTGGAATTTGAAGTGTATCAAGGTTGTGGAAAAAGCGGAGCCATAAATGTTTAAAATCATCTTCACATCATAAACTTCACTGAAACCCTTCTCTTCAGTTAGAGCAATTTCTGTCTCATATTTTCCATTTTAATCTCACTGAGCAGCTTCTTCTGTTTTCTTCTTTGCTGGTGTCGGCAGTTTCCTGAGAACCCCTCAGCAAAATTGAAAGTCAAAAACATAAAATGGGATTATCTCTGAGGCCTTTTTCTTAGCTGCTTTACTTAAGGAATTAAATACAATTCTGTATGCTGTTCATAAATAGAAGGTATCACCTTCGGCATTTGAACACAGATTATGGTCTCTTCTTTAGGGAGCAGTATAGAGACGGTGTAGATGGCCATATAAATACTTAGCACTTACATTCAGCTTTTCAAGGTATAAATGCTTCACAAAGCTTAAGTAATTAATCTTCATAACACCCCTGTGAAGTACGTATTACCCTTTGATAGCTGCTGTCCCTACAATGAAGACAGAAGGGGAAACTGCTAGTGAGCGTGAATTCGGACTTGAATTCCAGAAAGCAACAAACAGATCATCCAATTTCTGCCTCAAAATATTTCTGACTTTAACTGTCCTTCAAGGTCACGATCACTCTTCAACTGCTTTCGGAGGCAATGGGTCTTTTCACCAGATGCAGGTGCACAGTACGCCTTTGGCACATACCTCCATTCTAAAGCGCCTTGCATGCACATGATACAATGTCTAATAGCTTTGCAGGCCAATTGGTTCCGACAAAACCTATTCTGGGGGTATACATGCCCGCGTTTGAATTTTTAAATCTCAGGCATCAATGTTGGTGCCTGCAGAGTACATGTGAATGCTTCATTTGCATACATACTACTTGAGTTCCAGTTGAAAATTTGCCCTTAAGCCTTTTAATGTTTTCCAATAAAAGCAGCGAGTAGAATGGAAGCAGAATTTCCAGCAGCCTCCTCTGGGAACGAGCTTCGGCAGTCATATGGAACAGCGGTGCTCTTATGAACTGAGAAACAGGCTTTTTGTAGTTTTTCCCCAAGAATAAAGCTCAGCTAGGGGATGCACGCTTTGTTCAGAGAGTATGCATGGAGGTCTCATGCCTCCTGCAGAGGATCACCAGGTGCCGCCTTACTCTGACTGTGGTCAGGCAACGACCACTGTCCACCTTCAAAGTTCAATCTCACCCAGGTGTGTGGCTGGCTATGTAACGGTTGTTACATTTGTTGTTCTTAGGCAGGCAGCCAGATCAAGTAATGACATTCGTTGACCACTAGTATTGGCAAGTATTATCAAATCTACTGTTTACCAGGTCCTATCTGCGTGCGGATGTGTTTGAAGAGCACCTTGTCATAAGCAGGCTCTGATTCTGACTTGAGTGACTTTTATATTGCTAGAGTATAAATATTACATAAGAACATAAGTGCCATACGGAGTCAGAGCAATGGTTCATCTAGCCCAGAACCCTGTCTCTGACAATGGCAAAAGTTGATTCTTTAGAGGGAGAGCGTAAGATCAGGGTGTATTATTTAGAATGATCTAAATATTGTTCCAGCTAGACAAAGTCTTACGTGGGATGGTATAGTTGAGGACAGCCCTGCTTTGGACTAAATGACCTCCTTAGGTCCCTTCCAGCCCTCATTTTCTATGATCTAACCCCTATTCATTACCACCCTAGCACTTAGCATTAGGGGTTGAGAGATGCCAGCAGCTATATCTCTGACTGCTCTGTTGAATAGCAATCAATAGATCTATTGTCCATAAATCTGTCTAATCCCTTTCAGAATATGGCTAGTCTCTCTGCCTCTACAACCTCCTGGGGCAATGAGTCCCACAAGTTAACTACACTCTGCATAAAAGAAGTCCTTCCTTTTGTTTGTTTTCAGTCTGTCCCCTACTAATTTTGGTGCGTGTCCTCTAGTTTCAGTATTCTGGGACTTGGTGAATAACAGTTCCCTTTTCACTTTGTCCACAACCTTCATGATTTTATACATTATAATAACGAATGACTCTAAAGCAATGTAAATGACAATAGTAATAATAAAGTTTCGATGGACTTGGGAATGGGATCTCAGGTCTGGCACAAGAGACAATTTACACCCACGTAGCAGCTTTCCTGAACTTTGCAGTGTGTATCTAACTAAAAATAAAATAAAATAAAATAAAGGCTTCCAGCATTTTGTTTAAGAATGGATGCCTATATCCTTGGAACTGAGCTCATCCTGAGTAAAGCGTAGGGTGCATTTATACTCCAGCAGGGAAATCTGAAAATCAGGTATAAAAGTAACTATCATGAATTTAGAAGCTTAACTGTATATGAAAATTTTAACTTGTACATTAGACTACAACTAACATCAACAATTTGCAAATATGTATAACATATGACTGTTGTTTTGGATTTTAGGTGTGATATTTCTATACTCTAGATTCTAGAAACATGTTACACAGCTAAATACCTTCCCTTACCTTGAGCTGAGCCTAAACATTATTTAAACTTACAGCTGGATTCAATGACCCAAGCATTGCTGACTGAGGGGAGCCCAGATCTCTGGTTGGGTGCTGTTTCCCAAAACTTTGCTTGGAATACTTTGATTTTGTAGACCTGACTTTCAGTCTCTTCTGATTATACATTTAAAAAATACGGAGACAGCAAACAATAGCTTTTGTAAATTATTCATTTCAGTCCTACAATGTGACTACCAAGATTGCATTGCTTCTGTTTTGTGATGTTAATAATTCAATGCTGGTAGAAGAACAAAGCTTGCCAGTTTAGTGTTCATCTTAGGTTTCCTCAGCAGCGTTGCATTTCTCGGGCCTGTGCTGATAGGTTATCCAGTCTGAACCTTAGTTGTAATTCTCAAGTCCTCAGCAATAGAATTACACTGAAATAGATTGGAATTGGCAGTGAGGAACGTATGTGCATTTACTTAAATTCTCTTGTATTCAGCTGTTACGATACTCCACTCTGTCAGAGAATACCTTGGAAAATAAATAAATACTACCCTCTGGTGTTTTCCCTCTGTAAATATTATTGTACTAGCCATCCTCATGAAAAAAAAGGGAGAGACAGACAGAATTACCTGTTCCGTGCATTTGTAACTACAAAACGATGCACAGTATATTCTAAGAAACTCTGGGGTGTCTAAATGAGTACGGGAATTCAATCTTTAACAGCAAACTTATGTTGAAGTCTATTATCTACAAAAACTTTCAGCCCACACAAAAACAAAACAAAAAACCCACTAAATTATACGGTTTAAGCCCTGTATTTAAATGTTCTGTGTGTTCAACATATTCATACAGGCAGATTAATTATATACACATTGCACTGATTGTATATACCTATAAATTAAAAGATCTGCTGTGCCCACCTATTTTCTTATAAGCTTCTTGTACAGACTACATGACAGTGTGCAAGGCTGTAATGATTTTTTGTTACTTGTTTTGAGATGATCTGCGTATGCTACTGATAGTATTGCCAGTTGTGATTAATAGGGTCATCCCAAAGTCATGCTAAACCAAACCATGTTGTTATGCTCTGTGTGTGTGTGTATGTCTATATGTATATACATATAAATACATTCTATAAATATATATAAATATTAATATATTCTAAATAGATTTCTATCTAGAATACCTGATGCTGATCTCAGTGTTAGTGAAGTAATCGTGCAGAGGATTCCAAATTAATGGACTGTAAAATGAGAAGCTCCCTTGTGACTGTCCAGGATGATCTGTATTACTCAAGGAATAGATTCTGTTTGATTATTCTTGTACTGAGCCCAAAGAACGTGTAGCTGAACTGCACATGTTCTTAGAGACTCCAAGGGGTGAATAATTTACCTTGGCAAGCTTTTCTAACAGTAAATTAACTGTGGAATGAAGGAGGAAATGCCATGTGGTCGACATTAATTAGAATAAGGAGTTGGGCAGATAGTCTAGTGAGCAGAGAACGTTAGCACCCACCAGTATTCATTTTTTTCTGGCAAAACCTGATGCAGACCCCTAGGGATAGCTCCTATTTCAGCATTGCACACTTAAGTGGCTCATACCTAGTACTGGAATGGCATTTTTGCACTTATGATGCATTCAGATTCTATTTGCACCTGAGTTGGATTAAGATCATCCAACTGCCTAGAAAACAGGAGGCCCGGGTCCAGGGTCCTTTCCTCCAAGAGGGGCTTGGGACCTGCATCATCTGTTTATCAGCAAATTCAGCAGTCACCAGCCCATTGAGTAGATATTACCATGGGCATTTCCTCTCAAAGTTGGCCCACTGCCCTTTGCATGCACAAGTCCCTGGATAAAAAGCACTAGGGTAGCTTTTGAACCACAAAGAACAGGGGCCCAAGCTAAAACCCAGAGCCAGCTCCTTTTCAGGGCAGCATCCACCTCACCAACGCACACATCCTATAGCTTATCATCCAGGGTTCAAATTACACTTCAGCACTGGGTGGGGGGTGGAGGAGCGCAGTATTGTGGGGCTGAGGCCAGCAGTGGTGGCAGCCATAAGGAGCTTGGGATGCTTAGAAAGGCGTGGGGCAGGCCAGTGGCTCTGCATGGTGATGCATGGGCTCTGGGATGTTGCAGAGGGCAGGGGCAAAGAAGTGCCTCTCTGCCCATGGCAGGCTTCTTGTCTCTTATGGGGGGGAACCACTTATCTCCTATGTGGGAGCTCAGCCCCCCTCCCTTCAAGCTCCCACATAATTCAAACCCTGTTACCATCTTCTGCTTGTCCCCAAATACTTTCTCCTTCTACCTGCCTAGTGGCAACTTCAAGAGAAGGGCTGTAGAGTACCTTGGATGAAAAAGCAGTGAGAAGGGGTCTTTCCCATTCACAACCAGTGTACCTCCCTCAGAAGAAGAGGCTAGAACCTAGTTCTCCTGCTGTTTAGGCAGTGCCCTAACCACTAGGCTACTGGACTAAAATTCACCAGACTTTCCTTCCCCCTCTACAGGAGGCTTTCCCATGACTAGAGCTTCAGAACATGCCCATCACTGCATGCGCATCTGGGGAACTCTATACTGGCTGGGCGCGTATGCAGCCAAATTATAGTTCACTTCATGAGCACAGAAAGAAGCAGAGTGAGAGCAGATATGCTGATATCCAGACTATTCATAAGTGACAGAAACTGGAGTTATCAGCCCATATAGATGCCCCTTAGGCATCTGAATGTGAAACAGGCTCTTACCTCTACAATTCAGGTATTGTGCATGTCCAGAGGCACCTCCATTTTGACTGAGCCAAGAGTCTATCTATCTTATGTAAAAGGCCATTTGTACTCAGAGTCTAGACATCCCTGTGCCATAGTCCACACAGACTAAATGCAGTAGGAGTTTCCCAAGCATAACTAATTCTAGGTGGCAGCCTGGAGAAGAGCAGTCACAATTGTGTTCATTTGAAAACAAAAGCGATGGCAGCAAACTTGTGCCAAATAGCACAGGAGTTAAGGGACTTGCCCAATAAATGGGAAACCGGAGTTGAGTTTTCTTCTCAGGCTAAGAGAGTTCAAATTCATAACTTCTATCCCAAAACAGGGTGTGCAGCACCAGGCTATAGGCGAGGCTGAGTTAAGGGTGTTCTCCATACTTCCTTCTGAAGCTGGGTTTCTCTTTAGAAAACACAGGGAAAGACCTAGATTCTAGATAAAATAATTTAGTATCTATGGGTGTTAAAGTCATCAGCTAAAAAGTAAAACAGCATTGGGAGCAGGGATGGGGACACAGGCTGCCTTCCATCTCAGGTGAATAAATACCTGGTTAACAGTCATCATCTTTCTTGTTTACTCTCACTGTAGCCCCTGGATGCTTGTGCTCCATTCTGCATCGTGATTTGGCTTCAACAAGAAAGCAGGGAGTCTGTCCTCAATCCAGCCTAGCCAATAGCCTGATGGTTTGGGCATTTACTAGGGAGGTGGGAGATGTGTGTATGAGCAAAGGAAAGTAGGGGTGTGTGAAGAGGGCTGTATTCAATTTAGATTCGGCCCAAATCAGGGACAGTGATTCAATTCATTGATTCGGATCACTGGCCCTGATTGGATTTGGCCATATCTGAAGATTCAATGCTGATTCAGAGAATCAGCGATTCAGACATAGACACGGATTTAAATGTTTTTTCTACATACCTCGAGGTACCAGAGTGGCTTATGAACGCTGCGATACTGGGGCGGATGAAGTGTCCCACAGGAGTGCGGGGGTGGGGGAGGTCCTCCATGTGCTCGGTGGCAGACCTGAAAGAGGACCAGAAGTGCTTCTGGTCCCCTTCTGGGTCTGCTGCTGAGCATGCTGGGGAGCCCCCCATGTTTCTGTGGGACGCTCCATGCGCCCCAGTATCACAGCACTCACAAGTCACCAGCTACCTCAAGGTATGTAGAAAAAACACGTAAAGCTGTGTCTACATCTGAATCTCCGAATCTTTCTGAATCTCTCTAAATTGATTCGGAGGGTTATGATTCAATTCAGAGAGATTAAAGGGTCCTCCAATTTGATTCGGATTTGGAGATTCAGCCACTGAATTGGGCCAAATCTCTGCTGAATCGAATCAGGGACCGAAGCTTCGCACAGCCTTAAAGGAAAGCCTAGAATACAGGTCTTCTCGTTCCTCAGACAGGGTTTTAACCATGAGGTGTGCGGCAGGAAGCCACCTTTGTTTCTCCCCAAAATCTCTGCCCTGTGACAATGTGATTAAGATGGGCCCAGCAGAGGAGACACACCTTTAGCCTGTCTCTTTAGGTAACCTTAGCTGGCTACATTCCTGAGGGAGGGGGGAAACCTGCTCCCTCTGCCTACGTGACTGGTATCAGCTACCTGGGTGAGGGGCTTCTACCTGGTGGGCTAGAGTCTGCCCGGCAACTAGTGATGTATTTCAAATTGGTTGGCTTCCATTGGACCAGGTGAATGAGGTCACAGGGGCTGTATAAGTTAAGACTGCCCAGGAGGAAGGGGCAACAGCCATGTGGGGGACTCAGACTTAGAGAGGATTTTACCATCTGAAACTGGCTCTCTCCCCCATAACTCATGAGTGAGGAACGGCCTGCCTCCAGAGGGAATCTCCAACAGCCTCTGGATGATGCTTGTGAGTAAGCTACTCAAGATCTGATTAGATATATAGCTGGCAATAACTCAGATGCGTGATCAAAAGGC
>NW_017729024.1:174115275-174118969 GCF_001723915.1 Gavialis gangeticus | reverse complement strand
TAGAGGGGGAGGATCACCTCCTTGGCTCTACTCGAGATGCACCTGTGGATGCACGACAAGGTCCGGTTAGCCCTGCCAACCATGACCTCGCATTGTCGGCCCATGTTCATCTTGGAGTCAATAATGACTCCAAGAAAACGGAGGTGAAGTATTGGTTTGAGGGGTGGGTCTAAATTATGCCTAGGAGGCCACTTGGGTCTGCGGACTAAGAGAGACTTTCCTTTTTGGCCCCCAACTTGGGGAAGTGCCCCAAGCACCTGTACTGGGTCGAGTACCCATAGGACTATTAGGTCTGTGTTTACCCGAGGACACAGGGCCAAGACAGTCCCTTCTCGGGGTGGTGGCAGCTTACGTTACCTCCAGGCTAGCGAGTGTGCTCCAGGAAGGGGGTCAGCCAGACATGAGGCATCCCTAGGGAGGCACTCAGAGCCTGGAAGGTGGTCGGGCACAGTAAGGTGGGTGGCTTAATGCAGAAGCGCCCCCTACTGGCCTGCCACATGTGGTGAGCTTACGTTACCCCCAGGCTAGCGAGTGTGCTCCAGGAAGGGGGTCAGCCAGACATGAGGCATCCCTAGGGAGGCACTCAGAGCCTGGAAGGTGGTCGGGCACAGGGAGGTGGGTAACTCAACGCAGGAGCACCCCCTACTGGCCCGCCACAAGGTGCACCCATCACTTCTATGCTTCCTATGGCAGGTTCTTGGGCTCAGCATGCTATTCTTTGGCACCTGTCTTTCCATGCTTAAGGTGTACTGGGGATGCCTCTTCTGTGGCTGAAGGCAGCTAATTTCTATTCATGGAGGTGGTCAATTAGCCCTACACCTATGGCCCTTACTGGATTTCACCTTAAATGACATTTCAAGGAAGCCTGTAGCAGCTCAGGAAAGTCTCCCAGGTGCTCTCTTCCTCATTACTCCAACTTATGTTACTAACTTCCCCTCTGATAAGTACCTACACTTGAACTGACAGGGGAGCTGGGTTTGATGTAGAAAGAAATGAAGAGGATAGGGAAGGTGGAGGAATGAAGTGACATTAAAACAGGAAAAACTGGGAAGATCCTCCATG
The DNA here is from genome assembly GCF_001723915.1 of Gavialis gangeticus. Taxonomy (NCBI): domain Eukaryota; kingdom Metazoa; phylum Chordata; order Crocodylia; family Gavialidae; genus Gavialis; species Gavialis gangeticus. The sequence continues at coordinate 174,117,907 of NW_017729024.1, read as the reverse complement.
AAACCCTCCATTTTAAAAAGATCATAAAGCAACAACTATTTTGCCAGGGTCTAGTTTTAGGATAAAATTTTCCTATCTGATTCATGAAGCAGGTTTTAACTTCTATTTTCTGGGCTCCTGTTATTTTCACAGCTCCTTTTACAATCAGCAGGTCATGTTCCCAGCAGGTATTGATCAATGGTCTTCCCTTGACTTCAGTAGGTTGGTAGCGCTGTGTAGCTGAGGATTTGTCCCTGTGTGTGTCATTAGTGTCAATCCCTGACTAGAACATTGTACATGGAAGATGCAGGTGCTGCTGTCCATCTCTTTTAAGTCACCCGTAACATCTGGCTATAACACTATGTGGTATCAAGGATCAGCTGCTTTTCAAAGAACCCAGTGATATTTGCAAAGCAGGGGGCTTCAGCTTTTTCTCTGAATGTCACTACTTCCTTTTATGAGTTTCTGGTAAACCCTCAGGGGCATGCTTTCAAAGAGCTGCCAGGAGTTTTAGGCATGTGATCCTTTCTGAAGTGAATGGGAGGTGTGTGTCAAAGTCCCTGAGCAGCACAGAAAATGCTTCTGTTAATGCTACTTTCATATACTTAGATATTCTAAAATGGGATATTTTTCTTTTATCCTGGGGTGGGAGCTCCATGGAAGCTGGAATCATCTGGCTAATTTAACTGCCTGACAAACATGGGGCCCAAATTTACACAGGGTTCGAGTCACCGGACCCCTGTTCATTTACTCATTACCTGCCTTGGTTAACTCATGCTGGAGAGGCATGCAAGTTTAATTCCTTGTCATTTTTATTTCATGAATGCTCAGAATGTGGTTAAATCCAGCAAGACCATTAGCATGCAGTCCCATGAAGATCTCTCTGGGATTTCCCCCAAATCATGCATTTTAATTGCAGAATACATTCCCCCAAATCATGCATTTTAGCTGCAGAACAAATAGGAAGTGCACACAAAAGAAGCAAGCAGACAATACAGATACAGCCTGCAGATTTGTACATAGAAAGCCTGGATGCCTTGAAACTTAGCAACGCCATTTCTCTCACCCACAGTTCCCAAGGCAAATCCTGTCCGTGAGGCCTTTCAGTAGGTCTGCACTGTGCTGGCCTGTGTTCAGGACTGCTGCTATGAAAACCATAGGTGTCTACTATCTGCCAAGGCTATGCCTGCTGCATGACAGGTGTCAGGGAGCTGCTGTCAAAAGCAGAGCTGGGTCATGAGTACACACGGCACACTAGGTGCCTGGCAGCGGTGCTGGGCATGTGCCAGAAGCAGCTGTGTGATTGGTCTTCCAGTGGGAGGTACACATAGAGTGGGAGTGAGTGGGCAGGGTTTGCTTGTGCAGCGGTATTCCCCAGCACATTTCAGAAATGCCACCCAAAAGATGGATCAGCCCTGCAGAGAGAAGCTCTCCTGCTCTTCACCTAATTCTGCCCCAGGGTACTTTGCAAAGGAGCATCAAAATAGCAGAGCCCCCCAATCTTTGCTGCTCAACTTGAAGCTCCAGAGAGAGCTCTTTAAGAACTAACTGCATGCTTCACTGTACCTAAGGGAAAGAGTACCAAGGAAAGTAGGAGTCTGTTTCCTGCTGCAGCAAAAGGGTGAAGGTTGCTCACTATCAAGCTAACCTAGCCCCTATATTAACTTTTGCTTTAGACATAGGCATAAAAAGGGGGTTGTTCCTAAAAACACATCCCACCAGGTCTAATACTGGCAGTTCATTGCCTGTGCTTACCCATCTGAGACATACATTCCCTGATTTTTTCTTGCCTACATTGTCAGTAATTTACTCACCCACCCCAGCTGTTCTGCCTTAGCTCCTCTGGACAGTGGACAGGGAGATGATACCAAGTTTCCATTTTCTTGCACCTTCCTGTGTCCTCTCAAACCTACCCACTCTGTGGAGGGAAACGAGCAAAGTAAGAGCCACCCAGGCCAAAAGTGAACGATCTCTGAGAAGACATCAGGGAAAGTCTCAGGTTTATACACCAGCTTGTATTCTTATCTTGGGCACCACAATGTAACAATCCTGAAATTAAAGGTTCTGTCATAATTGATAAGATGGTAAAAGTAATTCCTCTGAACCATGCTGTGATAGAGGAAGAACTACGGGGATGGAGGAGGTTCCTGGTCCTGGGGAATGACTCAAAATGACACCCTGCTAGGGTAGGATGGTGAGGTGGGGCGGCCTGTGGCAGGGTGGTCCCCAGGAAATGCCACACCAGTGCCTTCCTAGTGAAAGGTGAGGATGGGATGCCATATAGCCTCATCCCCCCATGACCTGGTGGGTTCACCCATAGAGAGGAGAGGCAAAAGGCATAAGGATGAGAGCCCTAGTGAGGGGGGCAGAGTAGAGGGCCCAGTGAGGGTGTGTGAGAAAGCTGAGTTATCAAGTAAGAAGGCTGCATAGAGTAGGATCTGCATGGATGGGCCTGACCCATTCAGGTGTGTGGAATGGAATAAGATGAAGTTTAACAGGGATAAGTGTCATGTGTTGCACCTGGGGAGGAAGAATTATCAGCTCTCCTATAGTCTAGGAGGGACCATTCTAAGCAGCACAACTGCAGAAAGGGACCTTAGAGTCATAATCGACTCCAAAATGAACATGAGTCACCAATGTGATGAGGTAATAA
>NW_017729024.1:174112906-174114417 GCF_001723915.1 Gavialis gangeticus | reverse complement strand
TGGGGCTTATGCGCCCTTCTGCTCCCTTTGATCCTCATTGGGATTACCTTCCTTTGGGCTTGGAGGATCATCTCCTTGAGGAGCAACCACTCTCCTTGGACACCTGTCTCCCCTCCCCTCCGGGACCTCAGTGCTTCCCCAACTATCCTCCTTAGCTCGTTGAAATTTGCCCTCCTAAAATCCAGGGCCGCTGCCTTACTACATGCTTTTGCCACCTTGCGCTGGATGGTGAATTCCAGCAGGTGATGATCACTGTCGCTCAGATGGTCGAGCACCCGCAGCCCCCTCACCAGGTCATCACCCCTCTATGCGGCATTGGTCAGGCTGCAGCTGGAGTGCTGCATCCAGTTTTGGTCACCATACTTCAGGATGGCTGTGGATAACCTGGAAAAGGTTAAGAGAAAGTCCACCCGTCTGGTTAAAGGCCTACAGAAAAAACCCTATGTGGACCATTTGAGAGACCTGAACCTCTTTAGCCTCCACAAGAGGAGGCTGAGAGGTGATCTTGTGGCCACCTACAAATTTATCGGGGAGGAGGGGTCAGCAGGAAGTGGGGGATACAATGTTTACCAGGGTGATAGTCGGGGTAACTAGAAGCAATGGGCGCAAGTTAAAAGAGAGCAGCCAAATGTCAGGAAAAAGTTCTTTACAGTGAGGGTCACCAAAATATGGAATAGGCTTCAAAGGGAGGTGGTCTTCTCCCTTTCCTTGGAAATATTCAAAAGGAGATTGGACAGACACCTGGCTGGGGTCAGGTGACCCCAGCGTTCTTTCCTGCCCAGGGCAGAGGGTCAGACTTGATGATCTAATAGGTCCCTGCCGACCCTAATGACTATGAAACTATGAAGGACTCAGCATGGGCCACATAAAGTAGGGTCTACATGGGTGGGCCTGAAGGACTGAGCATAGGCTGACCCTGGTGATTGAGTTTAGGGAGGCCCGAGAAGGCTGAACCATATGTGAGAGACTGGGCAAACAGCTCAATAACATAACCAGAGAAACCCTCAGCTGGTCAGGGCCAGACCAGTCAAAGGATCAGGATGCCCACCATGAGGGACAGCCAGAGCCAGGGGCCTGAGTGTCTGACTGGCTTTGGAAGAGAGGCCATGGCTTGTGTGGTGAAAGGTCCCAGAGGGGGGCATTCCCGATAGGGAGAAGAGCTTAGGGAGTTTCACTGTCCACAACAAGGGTGGAGTAGCCTGCCTGAGGAGGAGGGATCCAGGTGGAGTGTAAACATCAGTCAGGCATAGAGTGAGATCCATTGTGGGGCTGAAGCCACATAGTGATGCCATCTGCGAGGCATGGGACATGGTGCAGGCATGGTACAGAGCTGTGTATTATGCCTTTGGCATTGGGCAGTAAATGGGCAGCCTTCCACCTTGTAAACATCCAATTCAGTTACATCAGTTCACTGACAAATTACAAAAGGCAAAAAGAATCCAAAATCCACGTTAATTTTTTTCTTCTGTTATTACTTGTGGAATCCATATATAATGTCACATAAAATGATA
>NW_017729024.1:174106714-174107906 GCF_001723915.1 Gavialis gangeticus | reverse complement strand
CAGTGGCAGGAAAGGCAGGTGGGCACACTGCCCTAGACAGGTGGGTGGGACAATGATTAGACCTGCTGCAAGATGGCCCCCTGTCACAGTAACAAAGAAGTTAACAGGGAGAAGAAGGGTCTCCTTCTTACATTTGTAATTTAAAGTTTAAATAGATCACTTCATTGTTGCAGTGATTATTAAACTGTGGAACTCACAACTGTATACTAAAAGTAGGATTGCCTGTATCTGAATAACAGCAGCATTTGCAGTTATAACCGGACAGCAGAGGAAAGGAAAAAGAAAGTTTATAGATTCTCATTGATTCTCTGGTTAGTAACCTACAAGGGATTACAATGTATAATACATCTCAATTGGCTACTGCTTCATTGCTGCTGCTTCACTGAATTTAACAACAAAAGGGTCTCCTATACAAAAAAAACCCAAAAATAGTCATATCCCTTGTACAAGGCAGGCCATAGTCTTTCACTGTGTGATTTCTGCATTAAGTTACAACATGTAACAGAACTAAAGAAGATCCAATCATCATTTTAAGAATCCCAGTGATGAAGCATTTGACAAAACCTTTGAAACCATAGAAAACAATAAAGGCTCCCAAACGGGAGAAGATAGGAGAACAGAGATATCAATTAGGCCTATGTGAAGCAGCTAGTATTCACTTTGGATTCAGGAGACAGTGATTTGGTTCAGTGATTTGAATCACTGTCCTGAATTGATTCAGGCAAATCTGATTCAGGAATTGGGCTGCTGTTGAATCTCCAAGTTACATAGGATCTGCCCACTCTCCCAGCCCCGGCAGTGGATGCCCCACCTACCCCAGCTTCCAGCACTTTGGAAAAAAAAGCTCCAACTCACTGGTTGCTGCCTGGTGGGGGGGGGATCCCCATTGCACCCCACTGCCCCGTGCTGTGTGGGAGGCTATGCATGAGCCCCTCTACCCCCCCCCCATGCTGCCCCAGCACCCCCCATGATTGCCCTGCCCACCCAAGCTCCAGCTCTTTAAGGAAAAAAACAAACAAAAAATCTCAGATTCACTAGTTTCTGCCTGGCAGGGGGCAAACCCGGCTGTCCCCCACTACTCCACACTGCATGGGGGGCTCTGCATGATCCCCCTGAAGCCTTGAGGCTGCTGCAGGAGCTGGTGATTCCAGATCTTTTTTTCTTTTTTTTTTTTCTTAAAGGGCCAGAGCTG
>NW_017729024.1:174096569-174101714 GCF_001723915.1 Gavialis gangeticus | reverse complement strand
GGTGGGACAGCCATGGCGGGGCTGGGGACATGGGAGGGGTCAAGGGGCTTATGGTATTATGGTAGAGCTCCCCACACAGCATGGGGCATTGGGGGGCAGTGAGGATCGCTCCCCCCTGCCACAGGGCAGTACCCAGTGAGTGAGGGCATTTTTTTAAAGCACTGGGAGCTGGGGCGGGTGGGGTAGTCATGGTGAGGGCTGGGGGAGTGGGCAGGGGTCTATGGGTCTGGGGCTGACACAGCCCCCCCATGGTCCCCTCTGGCCCCTTCCTCCAGCCCCCCCCCCGCCTTCTACTTACCAGATCAGAGTTCAGGTCCAGCTCCCTGATGCAGCAGGCGGGGACTGCCCAAATCATCAAAGCTCTCTGAATCTTTTCCAAATCGATTCCGAGAGCTTTGAATTGATTCAGATCTTTTTAATGGTCTCCTGATTCGATTTGGATTTAGAAATTTGGCCGCCAAATTGGGCCAAATCTCCTCCAAATCGAATCGCCACCCGAAGCTTCGCACAGCCCTAGAATCAATCTTGTACTCTTTTGCATGTGAAACAAGAACTGTACCACTTACATTATTTCATCCACCAAAGAAAGGTGCTTGTGGCTGACTAAAAGCGTGCATCCCCTTCATTTATTCTCAGCTCATGTATTGTCTTGAACATTCAACAGAGCCCCTCCCACTTGAAATGAAGGAGTATTTGCTTCCACCTCTACATGGTACAGAAGGTTTCTCTGTTGGCACCATTTTAAACTATATGTATTATAGGACAGTATTACTCTTTCATAGCATCTAGGTGTATTTTAGTAGCTTCACCTGTTGTATAGAATAGCATGAACAATAAGGGAGGCAGTGTTCTGCTCTGAGATGCATAAGCACCATTAGCACTGATGTCAGGCTTCGTTTACAGTTATACCACTGGTGAGCATGGGGTATCACAGGTACCAGGGAAGGTCTGCCCCTCAGGGAGTCTGCAGTCTCAGACAGACTGGCATCACAATGAACAATACCGGATCGTAGTAGGTCAGCAGGGGCAGAAGAGATGTAAGGAAGCATAAGTTGCTTTTGCAAAAGAGGGTAGATTGTATAATGTAGTTAGTTTTTATGCATTTCCTTTTTTTTTTTTTTTTCTTCCGAAGGGACTACAATGGGTGCCTGTTATGGAGATTAAAGGTAGAAAACTGGCTGAATTTCAGAAAAAGATCACATGTCTGCCCTCCTGGATTTTTTGAAAACCATTTGTCCCTCCTATACATGTATAAAGCAGCACGGCAATTCCACCTTTTGCCTCGAGGTGGCAGCAGCATTCTAAAGACTTGTGTTTGGAAGTGACTTGGCTCAGACCAGTTTTAAACTGGTGCAACCCTGCCAGGCCTGGTCCTGATCTCAATCAAGACCAACTGGTTTTTTGTTTGGGTTTCTTTCAAACCAGGGTTGCTGAAATTTGAATCCATTCCTATATGTCCAGCTATCAATCCTACTGTTGTATTAAGAAAGTGTAGGCTTCTGGTACCTGAGAACAAAAAGCAAAGCAAACTAAAAACCCAAAATGCATAAGCACAATCTTCTCTACTTCTTCCCCCCCAGCACATACACATTGTACATGGCCATTTAAAAAATGAAGAAGTCACCAAAAAAAAAGAAGAATACTGTGCTCTGAATTTTCATTCGACACTCATAGCATCCCTTTCTTAGGTGTCTCACTTACCTAACCCTTTGACATAGCTTTCCCATAGTATCAGTCCACATACTAACTGGAATCTAACAGCTCCAGAAGCCAAAAAAATCCTGTCTTTAAAATTGGTTTTGGTCTGAATCTAACAGGACAATAATAGGGAGCTCTCATGATTTTCCAAGCAAGCCTTAAAGAGATTTGTTCACTATCATTTGAACCCTTTGGGCTACAAGCTTGCAGCAGATTTAATAAAGAGTTCCTAGTAAAATAAACTAATAAAGGTTATACTGGTAACCACAAAATCTCCAAATAAGAACTAAGTTAAAAAGCCCCCTTTGCTTCAAATAAATACATATATATATTTGTAATTTAAAGTTTAATTGGAGCTTTTATGGGAAGCTCATGCTAACAATGGCCCTAAGTCTACATTTTCAGTAGCTATTTTCTGAAGAAAGTACTTCAGTGTATCATTTTTATGTAGCCAGAGTATGTCGTGTCTCGTTACGGCAGGATAGAGCCAGCTTTCATACATTTTTAAAGAAGCTTATAGTAAAGTTAAAGAAAGTACAATAATATTTGTATTGGTTCTGTAAATCAAAACAAGGTTTGTAAAATTAACGAGATGCCACTAAATCTTTAAATCCTCTATGATCTGCAAGCTACAGCAACAAGACAAATACAGATGGGTGCAGAACCATGCAAACTATTCCTAGTGAACAATTTATTCTATTAATGTAACTCTGACTTGCTAAAGAGTTGCAAACAAGCTCTATTTTTTACGGTTATTATTTTATTCTGACAGGTGTTGGCCATGGTGATACATATACTATAAATGCTAGGATGTCTTATTTCAAAGCTGCATGTCTGAGAATGAAACACAGGCATTTAAAAACCTTCAGTTGGTGCAAAGTGAAGCATACTAATTAATAAGGCTGAGCAAAGTTTTGGTCCCTGATTTGATTCGGCGGAGATTTGGCCTGATTTGGTGGCTAAAACTCCAAATCCAAATCGAATCAGAGGATCCTTTAATCTCTCCAACACAATTAAATTCAGAGAGATTCAGAAAGATTCCGAGATGTGGACATAGATACAGCTTTAAATGTTTTTTCTACATACCTCTAGGTAGCAGGGACTCATGAATGCCGCAAAGCTGAGGCACAAAGTGTCCCACAGAAGTGTGGGGAGCTCCCAAGCGCACTTGGCAACTGACCCGGAAGTGGACCAGCAGCACTTCCAATCCACTTCTACATCTGCTTGGGAGCGCACAGCCCCCCTACCCTGTGTCCCTCTGTCTCGGTGACTGGTGCCTCCTGGGTCTAGGGGGGTCCCATGGAGGCCCCCCCTACTCCTGTGGGATGCTCTATCTGCTCCAGCATTGTAGCATTCACAAGCTGCGTTGGTACCTTCAGGTATGTAGAAAAAACATTTAAAGCTGTGTCTCTGGCTGAATCGCTGATTCTCCAAATCAGCCCTGAATCTTCAGATTCAGATTTGGCCAAATCGAATTAGGGACAGTGATGCGAATCAACTAATCGAATCTCTGTCCCTGATTTGGGCCAAATCCAAATTGAATAGGGCCTGTTTCACACACCCCTACTAATTAATGGCAAATCCTGAGTCCAGGATGCCTACGATCTGTTGTCTATACCAGTTCTCCTACCTAATAGAAGAAGTTTTAGATCTTGGTCTTCCAGACCTTCTTTGTGAGCTCAGGCTAGTGTGTCTGAGAGAAAGATTCTTTGTTTGTGACCAGCACTTGACACAATATCTGTTTCTTTCAAGAATGATGGACTAAGAGCAAGATCATTGGGAGTGGGAGACAAAATCCATTTGGTGGCTGGCTTATAGATGTGAAGCTTTAAACTAAGAAGAATTCAAGATGCTCACAAATCTAACCAGTGTCAGAAAACCATGTTAGAGCCATCTTCTGATCACAGCTCCAACCTTCAAGAAAAGGTAGGAGGGGCATAGAATTGAGACTCTTATTTACAAGTACAGATTTTGCAAACACCATGGTGAGGACTGTAGAAGAGAAATAAGCCCTTAACAGATGTTACACTTAAGATGTGATTAAATTATTATTAAGTAGTAATCTGGCCACATGTTCATGCAATTAATGGTATGATAAAAAAAAGAAAAAGAAATCAGCTATTAGTGGCAAATTAATACCTTTGTGGTTGGTTCCCATTGTACCTTAAATTGGATGTGTGACCAGGCCAATCAGCTGCTGCTGATCAGTGTTTCAGCCTCAGGGGTGCACCAGAGCCTTTGGCTCTAATGAGCTATGGAGGCTGGAAGTACTTATGAGAAGATTGGTGCTCCAAGCCTGGCACACGGGGCACCCAGGTTGCTACTTCTCAGTGCAGGAAGAGCTTGGAATCATGATCCCCTTCACCGGTAATAGGACATGATTTGGTTCTGATCCCCCATCCCACAATTACACGTAGCACGGTAGGAAGCACACTTGTTGGGCTCCCAAATCAGATCCCATTGTGCCTTTAGTTAAACCTCTACCAGGAGCCATTGAAATGGATCATCAGTGTTGTCTCAGGCAGAATCTCACAATGGATCATGCTGAAAGATGCTGACTGGTTAGCAAGGACATTTGTGCTCTATCTATAGTCCACAAATATAACTAGCACCATCTACTATATCCTCTTCAGAAGCCTCACTGAGAATGTCTAACTCCTCAGGAATCTTGCGTGAGAGGTGAAAGTGAGAACCAGACTGGCAGATTAAAAGAACATTCATTCTGGGCCATCAGGTAAATTATCTCCGTGTTTCAGGAAGTCTTGGGGGGTGATATCTTTTATTGGGGCAGTTGCATGGTTGGAATAAAGTTAGACAAGCTTTCAAGCACAAGGTCATGCATTTGAAACCTTATCTCAACCATGCAGTTCACCCAATAAAAGATATCACCCACATGCCTTCTTTAAGCATATAACCTTAAATATATATATATATATTCCCTACCTTCTGATAAATATATTAAAGGGACAGTGGCAATATGACAACTTTGTTTTCCTAAAAAGCAGTCACAAGCAATTTCAGACACAATGCCTACATCCTGAATTCCCTTGACTATTTCTGTTGTTATACTATCAACTTTTGCCATCCATTTTGCTTTGATGCTGTGAAAACCCTACACAAACAGAAGGTGAAAGCAATAGGTTATAAAGAAAACAGTATATGGGGACATCAAATGCATGAGGGAAACGTAGCTGAAAAGATGGAGAAAGGTAGTATGAGAAAGTGCATAATATATGTGTAAATTGTTGTAGCTCTTTTAAATAACTGACGATAAGAATCTGGCCCTATGTGTATATGTATATGTGTGTGCATGTGTATATATATATGTGTATATAGATATATGTATATATATGTATATGTATGTATGTATGTATATATATGTATATATTTAAAAAAACTAATCTTAGACGTTACTTGTAATAGTAGTTGGTTTTAAATTTTTCCAAA
>NW_017729024.1:174088682-174091569 GCF_001723915.1 Gavialis gangeticus | reverse complement strand
AAAGAAGGAGAAAGGTAGTATGAGAAAGTGCATAATATATGTGTAAATTGTTGTAGCTCTTTTAAATAACTGACGATAAGAATCTGGCCCTATGTGTATATGTATATGTGTGTGCATGTGTATATATATATGTGTATATAGATATATGTATATATATGTATATGTATGTATGTATGTATATATATGTATATATTTAAAAAAACTAATCTTAGACGTTACTTGTAATAGTAGTTGGTTTTAAATTTTTCCAAAAAAATAGACTTCTTTTTAGTTTGCATTCATTTAAGTGAACATAGCTTCATCTTGAGAGTATCCCAGAACAAATAAATCATTTAAGCAGATTAAAGTAGAAAAAGACCATGTGCAAAATTATTCCATAGGTCAGAGTTAAGGTTATTGAATTTTGGTGAAATGCCTATTAATTGGTGCAACGTAAGAACAATGTGTAGGTGCTGGTTGTAGCCATGTTGGTCTAAGGACATAGACAAGGTTCTTTGAGTAAATGTAATATCTTTGATTAAACCAACTAATGTTTGTCATGTGACCAGTGCAAAATTTACGATGTCTCTAAACACTCACAGTCTTTCATAGCTTAACTGCAACCAGAAACATCCAAACAGTGGTGGAACTGATAGGTCTGCCCATTGTGTTAGTAGTAGGCAAACGGTTCATTTCCTTCCCCAGTTCAGGCACAAGAGGGAGACATGACCACACCATAAACCAGCCAATTCCAGCCATTTTTATGTATCCCTGGTTTATGAATGTTGTGTAGGTTAAGTACTGGACCAGCTATTTTCAAGGATTAGCTGTTTTTTTAAATGAAGTATTTTTGGCTTTGGAATGAAGTAGAGAAACTAAGCTAACCCCCTGAGGAGGATATTATATGTAATTCACCCTGCTGTGTCCCTCAGCAGAATGAAGTACATTTTCTAAGGACATGATGATTGTATGCTCAGAGGACGCAGAAGCTGAGCTTGATGTCCCACTAGCAGAGTTGTAGATTATGCTACAGGAAGCCCCAATTCAAATCAATTTTCATCCTCTGTCACTTCCTCTGCTAAATGAAGGAGCAGCAGCAAATTGCTTAAAAAGGTCAAGCAAAAATAATTAATTGATATCCAGCTTCTTAGAAAGCAACATTAATTTCTTTGTCTTCAAATGTTATTTTTCATGTTACTGGTTAGTAACAAAAAAAAAAAAGGAGGGAAAAAACATTGCTGCAGAACTAAACAATTAGACGGTTTATAGGACTTTTTGTGGTGAAAGGCTATACAATGTCACTGCCAATAAGCAAGGCTATTCATTCCCTTTGCCCACCTTAATTCCAAAAATCTAACCAGTTTATAGAGAGCTCCATTTCTCTTCTCTGCTGTCTCTTTACATTCCCGGTTATATATTACAGTCCACTTCCTGCTGAATAAGGCCTTTGCTGGAGATCATTGCGTGAACGTGGGCCAAATGGCTTTCTACTCCAGCATAAGACTAAGAATCACATTTTAGAGGCCGTTAAACTCAGTTTGGGACTTTCAGAAAGTCACAGACAAAACGGAGAAGAGTGTTGTAATCATGGGCATGCAGTACGAGGACCATGACTTCTGAGCTAGCTCACAGTATACTTTCATTTTAAAACATTCCCAATCAGATGTCTTTGCTTGCAATCCCTTCTTCCATAGCCCCACAGAACGGACGTAGAGGTGATATGTAGAAATAATCATTGGGAATGTTTTTGTTGGTTTCTTCAATGAACATTGGATCAAGCCATGTCTGAATATAATGAATTATTATGATGAACTGAAATTATTCTTAGCCATTTGTACTGCATTGCCAGAGCCTCGTTATGTACTAGATGCTGTGCAAAACCTGTGAAGAGAGATTACTGTTCCCCTGTAGAGCCTATAGTGTCCACAATCCAGGGTATTTTCCTTTGCAAGTCTGAGATGTCACAGCCAACATGACCAGCCAACAGCCATCATTCTATGGCATGGGAATATAACCCTCCAGCCTACTATCCAGTGCTGGAGTCATGAATGTTTCAGAAAAAGCTAAACCTAGAGCATTTTGCATCCAGGTAGAGGTTTCTGATCCAACAGGGGGCTATGTGATAAGGGGAACGAGATAGGGAAGGGTGGGGGGAAGGGATGAGAGAGATGATGGGAGCCACCAGGCAGGGGAAATTTGTGGGTGGAGGAGACACGCGGTTGCAGAGCCATGGAAGTTTTTTAACTCCACCCTCTCTCTTTAGCTGAAGGTGCAGCTTCAGGGGACATTTAGACTCTGACATGAGTCAAAGCCTCTACTAAGATGTGTGCTTCTGACTAGGGTTGTGCAAAGCTTCGGTCCTTGATTCGATTTGGTGGAAATTCAGCCCGTTTCAGTGGCAGAATCTCCAAATCTGAATTGAATCAGAGGACCCTTTAAACTCTCTAAATTAAATCGAACCTCTCTGAATCAATTCAGAGAGATTCAGAAAGATTTTGAGATTTGGCCATAGACACAGCTTTAAATGTTTTTTTCTACATACCTCTAGGTAGCAAGTGGCTCATGAATGCTGCAATGGTGGGGCTAATGGAGTGTCCCACAGGAGTGTAGGGGGCTCCCCAGTGTGCTTAGCAGCAGACCCGGAAGTGGACCAGAAGCACTTGTGGTCCACTTTCAGCTTGGGGAGCACACTGGGGGGACCCCCTTGCGTTAGGTGACTGGTGCCTCCTGAGTCTGGGGGGTGGGTAGCCAGAGTCCCCCTGTGGCCAGTCACTGAGCCAGGAGGGAGCGGGAGGGCCCCCTGCTCGCTCCCCAGTAGACCCGGAAGTGGACCAGAAATATTCTGGTCCACTTCCCGGTTCACTGCCAAGCATGTGGAGGGCCGCTCCCCTCCCCTCCCCCCCCCCCC
>NW_017729024.1:174068976-174088488 GCF_001723915.1 Gavialis gangeticus | reverse complement strand
GCTCCTGTGGGATGTTCCATCTGCCCCAGCATCTCAGCATTCATGAGCCGCCTGGTACATCGAAGTATGTAAAAAAAACATTTAAAGCTGTGTTTATACCCGAATCACTGATTCTCTGAATCACAACTGAATCTGATTCAGATTCAGATTTGGCCGAATTGAATCGGGGCAGTGATCTGAATCAACGAATTGAATCTCTGTCCCTGATTTGGGCTGCATCTGAATCACATAGGGCCTGCTTCGCACACCCCTCTGACCACTTTGTATACTGTGGGCATGTAACTTGGGGTGCCATATGAGACGTCCCATATGGTTCATTCCCTGGAGAGATTAGGCTTGCAAACAGGCATTTGAACGGCAGGGTTGAGCGATCCCTACAGATGCTCTGGTCAGATACAGTGACCACCTCAGCAAACAGTGCCACCTTGTAGAAGGTTGGGTTGATTTGCATCTTGTAGCCTATATCTCTAATTTAGTCTATAGCGTGGCTAACTACCTCTTTCCAGTCATTTAAGCGCCATTTTACCAGCAAACTGTGAACTGATTGTCATTATTAAGTGCAAATTTACATGACTTGCTCAGACACTAAAACGGCAGTTCCAGTTCATTTTTTCCCATCCCAGTTCAGCCTGCAGCCCTCTAGTGACTGGAACAGAGCATAACTGGAGACACTTCCCGCAAGGTTGCTGCTTTACTGGGACTTACCGAACACAGCCCCCAAAGTGTATGAGTGAGCATACTGGGACCAGAGCCAGGCTGTCTGGGAAATGCGCTGATTCTGCATTTCTCCTGGGCTGGCTGTATCCGTGATGCTGCTGTATATCACTTTCTGCAGTTTAGAGCCAACATCTTCTACCACCCGGCTCCAAGGAATCAATATCTGAATCAGTGCATGGAGCTCCCTAGAATCACTGGGTGAATCACCGTCATTTTGTAGAGTCACCATCTGCTCTTTGTGGTTGTAATTATCTCCTTAAACTTAGAGGGATTTTTTTTTCTTTATTTATAAATACATTTGTTTGCACTGGAATCATTTTTTTTTTTTAGCACATACTTTACTAAACAATTTACTTTTGCTGTTTTTAAAGCACATTCTTGACTAGCACCTGGGCACATTGCTAAATGCTTGACTGTTCTACTCTGGGCTTCTTTTCATCATCTTTAAATACACTTTCTATTCCTGTCATTTCCATTTTCCCATTTCCATTACACAAGCTAGTCGTATGGCTTTGTTTTCTCCACTATAACATTTGTTTCCTGCTTTAGGAAAAAAATTTCCATAATTGCTAGCACAATTGCAAGAACCTATGACTCAAAACATATTCCCCTCTCTTTTACCAGTTCAGTCATTCCTTTCATCTACTAGAATCTTCCAACATTTAAATGAATTCAGCCCACAATAGCTAATGGAAATTGGTATTCCTGTAAAAATATGAATCACTTGAAATTCTGTCTCCTTTTATGTCTATTGACGGCCGCTATACACTGAGTCCAAGACCTTCAGTCACTTCAAATTATACTGATAATTACCATTCAATACCTAATTTTAAATGTCAATGTAGTGTCCATATTAATACAAGAAGGGTCTAGGTGAATTCTGATGAACAGGGAAGCTGGTATTGACTAAATGTGGCAAAGCACATCTTTAAAAAGCACATTTAAGGACAAGGAAGTCACATTGTCTAGTGGGAAAGTATTTAAATTAAATCAAAATAGATATAAAATCTGGTTTTATTGCATAGATGGGAACATAAGTTTGATCTTTTATGTTGTGTTTAATCTTCATGCTTTACCAAATATGAATTTAGAATAGCTCACAATTGTATTCTTTATTCCTCACTTATTAAACTAATGTTTATTAGGAGGTCCCTTCTAATGCTGGCTGTACAAAACTTTACATTACATGACAGAGAAATTGTGTATTATGGTCCTTGGGCTTGAAGGTCTTATATAGCTAAAATACATGTGGTGGTGCTAGTTACCCAATGGGATTAATTTAATAAGAAATGGAAATAAAACACAGACACATTTTAAATCAGCAACTAAGCTTTATATATATATAGTGTAAATTAGATATAAAGCGCATTAATATCTGGGAGGTTTTCTAGCTACTTCAGCTCACTCTTTATCTGATATTAAAAAAAAATCGTCATTTAGTAAAAATAAAAATAAATCAGTTAAATTTGTCCTAGTTAAAACAGTGGCAATTCAATAACATTGTGTCAGATCCTTTTGTTGTAAGAAGGAATTGAAACTCCAAATTAAACTCTGCTCAAATGTTTAGACCATTCAAAGTGAATGGCATTGAATGGACAAGGGATACATTTGGATGGGATGTTATATTCTTGATTCACTGTATTTTGTTATATTCTGTTATATTTTGGATTCACTAAAATCTCCCATAGTTTCTCTGTTTCCTTGTGTTCTCATCTGTACTATACATTAGGAAAGCAGAGTTATGGTAAAGTTATATGATACATTAAGACCAGTGGTTCCCAAACTGTGGGTCGCAGTCCCAAATGGGGTCGCAATTTCAGTGAATGGGATTGTGGAGGTGGGGGGCTGTGGGTTGGGAGTGAGGAAATGGGGTCATGGTGAAGAAATGAGGCCATAAATGGGTCATGTTGAAGAAACCTGTGACCATACTAAGGTCACTTAAAATGCAAGTGTCCACATGTTAAAGCTTGTTAATTCATACTCAGGGCCCTCTGAAGATCCCAAAGTTGCATCACTTTAGGAAAGGGTTAGCTCTAGGCTATGCTACCCAGCTCATGTTAGGGTAACTTCAGTCTGTTCCATAGAGATAAACTGAACAATTTTCAGTCCTCTAGCATCCCAGGATGCACCTCTCCAGTCTCCCCCTTCCCCCACCCACCCACAGCAGGAACAGAGACCAGGTGTCCCGGCTTCTAGCCAGGCCTCTGCTCATCAGCCCTCTAATGGCAAACTGTGTGGAAAATAAATGGCATTAACCTTTAATGTGTAACTGCTCACAACACATTGTAACTTGAACACTACTCTAACACTTCACAGATTTAGTACAGGCTAAGAATATTGTGTAACTTCATCCTTAGTCTTTTCTGCACATAATGAATCAACAAAACCTTAGAGTTGAAGGTTTTTGCTGTATTCACTTTTTCATAGGTTTCCCCATATGATATGATGCCGGGCATTGCTTTGATGCTAATTCAGACTTTCTCAATATGAGAACATACCCTCTCCTCCAGACTGAAAGAAAGCAAAACAGGAGCTCCAAAACAGCAACAAATATTTGCAGCCAAAATGTAAGGGCTTCAATGGCTTGTTTCTGCCAAATTTAAAGGGCCAGCCCCTGACAGTCCTGCTGGGGGAAAAATAACCAATGATTCCTTGAAAAGGACAATTGTGCTATGTTGAGTGGTTCTTGGAAAAGTAATATCATCAAGTTTTTTCTTATTATAGGGTTTTTAATATTTATTCAATTTCAGACAGAGGCTGTTGATTTGACTATCTTTACGTACCTTTCTGATTTGCTTTCTGTGAATGTTTTCGCAGCCGAGCTTGATCGGTTTCTGGTATTCATGAAAAGTGGTATTGGAGCCATACACTCATCTCAAATAAATTTCAGAGTTGTTATTTGGTTTCAAAGTGAGCACTTTAATATATGTCGAGTTTGCACAGGGAAGAGAAACAGTGGCAACTGGGGTTATATAAATGATGAAAACAGAACAAAAGGGAAAGTTGCAGTATTGAAAATTCTCAGCAAATGAGCTCTCAATGAGACATTTCTAAATAACAGTGAATAAAAAATAAATTAAAGAACTTGCTGTCTGCTAGAGAACATTTTGCAAGTGATAAAAAGCCCAAATGCAATTTATTCTTTTTTTGTTTTGTTTCTGTTTTTGTTTTTGCTTTTATCACTAATATGTAAGGGGGGGGAAAAAACATATTGTTGCTGTTGTTAATGAAAATAATTGGTGTCCTCAATGAAATGCTGACACTGGCCAAACAAATATATTTCCTGTACTTCCATTGCTACAGATAATATGCATGCCTTATTGTGAAATCCCTTCTGAAATAATATTGACATTCTACCTATATTATTATGCTCCTCACAAGAGTTTTGAAGGCTCATATAACTGGTGTTTGTAAATCACATTTATATACTAAGGTAACATCCATAGAAATGCAAAGTATTATTATTAGCATCATATCTAACATACACAAGAAAGATTATGTACAGTAAGGTTGTAATTTGGTATCAAGGCTCCTGACACACAAACAAATCAAAGTCTCTCTTGATCTTGGAGTTTATGAAGTGACCAACAATGAACTATTAAATGTTTGGCAGCACATTATGTAGCATATTCAATTATAAAACTCCTTCACATATAAAACAGGAAAGGAACCCTAATTCCACCTCATATTCTGCTTTCTGAACACCTGATTTTGTTTCACATCTTCCAAGAACAGACTAATTTTCACTTATTGCAGAAATAGCAAACTTCATAATAGTGAATTTGACTGCCCCACAAAAAAAATTACTTCTGGATCTGCTTGTGAAACACTATGTAATGTCTTATTCAATTCTGATTAGCAATAGGATATATCTGGAAATGAGGAGGTTCAGCCTGAGCAGATTTGGCTAAGAATTGTAAAAATCCACATGTGCACTTGAACCTCAGCTAAACTACTTGAATTGGGCTTTTTTTTTTAGCTTGAAATCTTGAGAGAACAAGCTTCCTGTGAGACCTGGTCTCCATTACAATCTGCCTTCAAAGAGGTCAGAATTACCATGACAGCAGTATTTTTTGCATTGCTGTGCCTCTGCTCAGTTGGAATAGAAATCCATGGCACTAGACCTACATATGCCACTTTGAATTGCAATCTTGGCAGCCCAGATGTGAATGAGAATGAAACATAACATGGGAGGGAGAATGATGAACCTATCTTTTTTAAACCTCAAATGACTTCATATTAATTGGCGATGTGTAGGAGGTGCACATGCCAATGATGAGTCGTGCACTTCTGCTTTCCCTGGGGGACCCCCATGCCCCCATTGGCGATCTGGTGCCCCCCCCCCCCAGACTCAGGAGGCACCAGTCGCCCAGGTTCATATTTATGTTTCTCACGAAGGTTTAATAGTGGATGGAAGGATGTTTTTGTTTTACCTGACTGGATTTGTGTATTCTATATTGTGACATGAGCAATGAGAAAGATGCTACAAAAACAGATAAAGAGTGAACCTGTAAGCGAGAAAAAGTACAAAGCAGAAAGATACCTAGAGGCCTGTTTTCCATAATGTTGCTGACTTGATTCATGTCCTTGGGCAAGTGCCTCAAACATGTGCTTCAATGTCCTATCCCAGAAAACACAGGCAATAATGCTTCTTTACCTAAAATGAGTGTTGTGAGAATAAATCTATTAGTAATGTTCATATTGCATCATGGTAAGCACCAAAACAGCCATTTTTTTCAGCCAAAATAATTATGAAAGCTAATGCTGGTGAAAGATAATTCAGTTAAACATGTAGGGTTGCTTTAAGAAAAGTGCACATGCAGATGTGAACAGTGCACTGTTGTGTGTGCTGAAATGGTGTGAACAACATACCAAATACAGTGGCAGGTGGGGGGTTAGCATGCATGCCTACAGATCTACACACAAGTGTACAAAGTCAACACATCTGTACACATACAAGCCAAGGAAGCACTTACTTTACCGGAAAAAAAGGTTTTATTGGCTTATTATTTGCACAGAGCTGAGCAAGACGCTTGGATCTGCAAAAGAAAGTGACAATTATAAATACATGTTGGACCAAAACTATCAAAATGATGTGACAGGAAAGGGTGCCAGGAGGTAGGCGTTTGTACACTTTGAGCAGAAGAACAGATTATATAAATCTGCATGTTATTTTAATATGAAATTGTTGTGTGTGCTTTTTTTTTAATTTTGAGCTTATGACAAACAGAGAGGAAATAATTTTTGATGTCCCTTTCGTATGTGTGCTATGGACAGGAGAGGCATTGCTTTAATGCATTTGAGCAGTCATTAGAAAAGAATTGAGATGGCTCAAGAGAAAGCAATAGCACGTAAAAGATAGCACGGGAAAAGCTGTGTGGCATTCAGGCCAAATGCTCACAATACAGACATGTTCAGTATGAGATGCCCCTGTCACTTTACCAATATTTAAAGCAAGTCAAGCATTAAAGCTATTTCAGTATAAGCAGAGGAATTCTTGAGGCATTTACTGCTACTCTTCCTCCAATTCGCAGACAGTAACCATTTAAAGAATTTGCCATGTTTGCTGAGACAGAGCCATTAAAAATAACAAGGCATGACCCAGTGAAATTGCTCAGTTTACACAAAGCAATAAAAATGATAACCAAGCATGTGCACTGCTTTGCAGTTGCCCTTCTTAACTTCAAATGCAGAACCACCCAAAAGTAAAACTTAATTGGTGACAATTATCAAAGCATGAAGTTAGGGCACTGTTCCTTTCTCTTATATGTGCAATGAAGACTCCCATGTCAATGCAAACATGAAATCCAGTCTAAGGAGAGACAGATGACAGATCATTATAGTGGTATCTTTAAAATAGTGCAGTTATTTGAGGGCAATTTAGTGCTTTCTACCAGGACTTAAATTGCTAGAATAAAAAAAAAAACGTATAAATGTCTAACAATAAAAAGAGATGTTTCTCTTTTTCTCCTTCCCTAAATTCATGCTTTTGTGAAGTTAATAAGGACGATACCCAGAGACAATGGAGACATTGCTGGTATAGTTACTGACGCACTCGCACACAAGCAGGCACAATAATGTACAATGGAAGGAATAATTTGAACTGCTCATACAACTTACTGGGTTTTTAATTAACTGTAGCTACAATGAGGGGGACAGGGAGAGGAAACAGTCAGAAGCCACTATAGATAGCTCAGTAAAACCATTTGTTCAATATAAAGTGGAAACAAAATGCAAGCAAAATGTTAAGGTGTGTAAGGAATGGTATGGGAAATGCACTGAAAATATGACTGTGCCATCACATCAGCTACTGCTATTTTAGCAGGTAGGATATTGTGTTAAATTTCCGTAAACCATTCCCAGAAAGGGAAAGAAGAGTTCAGAAATGGATGATGAATGTGTACACAGGCATGGTAGGATGAAAGAGCAAGTATTGTTTAATTTAGAAGACATGGAAGAGTTATATAAAATTCAGAGTTATATAAAATAATTAAGATTTATATCTAGAGAAGAGGTATATAAAATGAGCAATACTGAGGAAGGTGATGGGGCACTTGTGTTGACTTTTTCTCGGTCTTAAACTGAAAATTGATATAATAAAGCATTGTCTTACTTTACGTACCATTTACCTACAAAACACATTGTTACTTAGTATCACTGAAAGCAAGAGCTCGCTAGGTTTCAGGTTGGGAATAAACTTTTATACAGTTAACAGGAACAATTAGAGCTACATTAGATGTGATGCAATAAAAAACAGAGTTAAAACGCCACGCATTTTAGGTCAAGGATCAGCTACTACATGAATAAGTTACGAAGTCACTTTCTTTCTATGTGTGCTATTGCTTACTCATTCACTGTAGGGCTTCTTGCATATTTATAAACCATCTCATGCTGGCCATTTTCAGAAGCTGAAGACTGACTCAGAAGCAGCTCTGGTCTGTCCTGGCATGACACTTCCTGCATTTCTCAAGCCATGCTTATACTGCCTTCGTGCTAAGCCAAGGACCGCTTTTGGTCTTAGGAGATCATAGAAGCACCATCAAGGTGCATGATCAGGACCTCTCTAAACTACCTATTCTGCTTAATTGATGGGTTTGGGTAAGCACAGAAAGAGAGAGAAATGCAACCAGCCTGGTTTCTTAGCATCAGTCAGGGCTCAGCAGCAAGGCAGTATACACATAGTTTAGATAACAAGTAGAACTTCCAAAGGCTGCTGTATTTCATTGGCAGTTAAGCATCCAATTACCTTAGAGGATCTTGGGTATATGCCTTATTTTCCTCAAGTGAAATACAGAATGAATAAAACCTTATGTCTCTGGATATCTTCATTGCCATTTCAAACGTAACTACGGGTGCTTGCAAGGATGTAGCTATTGAAAGACAAACATTTCAGTGTGCAACGTAACATATAACATATATGCTTCAAGTTTTGGTGTATTTACTTATTTATCTATTTTTATCTTAATCAGTTTGCCAATGGTCATGGGAATGGGTGGCTATGATATTGTGGCCTAACCAAGAATTGGTGAATATTAAGGACATCACAACAGGCGAAACTTTCCCTGGTTGAATCAGGTTTTAAATAAGTCTTGTTAAACTAACACAAACTTTTTCATGGTATTCAAAAGTAGATGATTTTTTTGTTTTAACTTAAACTGGTTCCCAGATGACTGAAGGTAAACCAATACACTGATGGCAGAAATAGGAATATCTATACAGAGGTCTTCTTAGATGAGTGGTTTTTCAACCTTTTTTATAGTCAAGGCACCCCTAGTTGGACTTAGGCTCCCCCTTGGAAAATGCCAGGGCATAGTCTTCACTTGTTTTTTCTTATTATAGAAAAATAGAGCAATTCTTTTGTTCCAAAGAACTTAGAAGAACCACAACAGGTCAGAATACTTCTAACACTGTGGATTGATATTTGAATCACAGGTTTATCTCGAAATCATGTTTGCACACCTAACATTGCTAACATTGCATGGCAACTCCTAGCACTCTTGAAAGGATCTCCAGATACCCCAGGGTACCACAGCACCCTAATTGATAATCACTGCCATAGATACATCAGGATTGATTTAAAGTAACAACTTAGGTTCTATTCATGAAACTTTCCTAGGCAGACAAGGCCTAACTGAATTTATTAGGGTTCCTGAATTCACAGTGGAGAAAGATATGAACAAATTTGTGATATTTTCATGATGGTGATATAAGGTCTTTTAGCGACCTGATTTATATCTATTTTATAAGGTATGTCCTCTGCCAAAATCATCTAAGCAAAATGCTCAGGGCTTTTTCATAGGCCAATGGAATATTAATAACCTCGTGTGAACTCTGAATCTATTTCAACAGAATGCAAAAAAACCCCCACCAAGTTTTACAAGCAGGCAAATGACACTTCAGAACATACCCAAATTTAGTTAAAAGCCCTAGACAAAAACCAGCCAGGATTTTAGTCAACTAGCAACATCCTTTCTGGGATAGATTCATCATTTGAAGGCCTTCAGCTTTTCTTAAACAGTATAACTTCAAAAAATCCACCTATTTTATTATATTTTGTAACTACTGTGATGTTTTTTATTGAAGAGAACTGAATTTAGCATTTGTGAGAGATATCAGATTGACAGCACTGGAAAGAGAAGTCTTCAGTTTAATCTACAGAAGACCTAGAGCAAAGACAATGGTGGTTGTATGCCATTTTCCCAGGGGGTTCTGTATTTGTGCCTCAACCTTAGTTCCAGAAAGGTCATTTCTAGCCTGGGAGAAAACGTTTTCAGTTCAGTCGTCAGTCTTGTTAAAGTGGCACTAACATAGATCAAAAACTAAATCCACTGAACTTGTTTGAGTTGCTCTGGATTAAGAAATGCGAGAGAAGAATTTAGCCACATATGGGTTCAGTCTTCAGTCTCTCTGTGAAGGCAACCAAACCAAGAAAATGTTGAGTACTGCACAGATAGATTCTCTTCAAACTTTTTGAGTCACCAGTAATAGTGATTCATGGTGTGTTGAACTATTTCATAAACTGGTGATAGGCCGTCGCCTGGGATAGTATAAACTCCGATTATTCAGACTCAGTACAAAGAGATGGGGTATTCAGAGAGGGGTGATGAAAATGAACAAAGACAAGGTTGTTGCCATTGGCACTGTGACTCCCTGAGAGCTGAGGATGACAGTGGCACAGTAGGGGTGGCTGAGTCACAAGCAGTAGGTATGCAGTTGACTGTGCAGACCTGTGCACAATAAGCACCTTTCTTACATGCTCCTGTTGCTGCTGACACATCCTGCTCCTGCATTCCTTTCTTACCCAAGGAGATGCCATTGTTGTTCAAAAAGGTATGAACCCACCCTCCCTTTGGTGTTTCATTGCTGCTGATTTGCAGCTAAGATCTCAAGAGAGTTAGCAAGTAGCTTTTATTTAATCATGTGCCCCTTTAGGTTGTCTTCAAAGGGCCTTTTTAAGTAATTATGCTTCTTCTTCCTATGGTCTCATTCCCCATATAGAAGCTGCATGGGTAAATAGGTGTGGTCTATATGAAGTATATGTCTGGCACAGAACAAATCCAAGGGTTTTTTCATAAACATTAGGGCTGGAAGGGACCCTGAGAGATCATCAATTCCAGCCCCCTGTGCCAGGGGCAGGAGGTCAGCTAAGGTCAAAGGATCCCAGCAAGATGAGCATCCAAATGTTCCTCGAATGAGTCCAGAGCAACTCATCCTAGTGCCTGCACCACTTCTGGAAGAAGTTTATTCCAGGACTTGGGTACTTGCACAGTAAAGAAGTTTTTCCTTACGTCCAACCTCAAAAGGTCACGGAGGAGTTTATGACCATTGGTCTTTGTTATCCCTGGGGGTGCTTTGGTGAACAAACATTCCTCCAGATCCTGATGCACACCCCTTACATGCTTATAGGCAGCCACCGGGTCACCCCTGAGCCTGAGCTTTTCCAGGCTGAAGAGTCCCATGGTTTCAGCCTCTCTTCATAAGGCCCATTTTCTTGCCTTCTGATCATGCGCGTGGCTCTCCTCTGGACTCTCTCAAGCTTCTCCACATCCTTGAATTGCAGAGCCCAGAACTGGATTCAGTACTCCAGCTGTGGCCTCACCAAGGCTGAGTACACTAGAAGGATGACATCCTGAGATTTACTTGAGAAGCATCTGTGGATGCAAGCCAGAGTTTTATTTGCTTTACCAGCTGTGACATTTCATTGGTTGCTCATGTTCATTTTGTGGTGAATCATGACCCCCAAGTCTCTTCCAGCCGTGGTGCTAGCGAGCATAGCGCTGCCGAGCCTATAAGCATGCTGCCAGGTTTTTTTTCCCCAAGGTGGACTATGTTGCATTTTTCAGTATTGAACGTCATCAGGTTTATATCCACCCACTTACTAAGCTTATCCAAGTCAGCCTGGATCACTTGCCTGTCCTCAGGTGTGGACACTATGCCCCAAAGTTGAGTGTGTTCGGCAAACTTGGCCAGTGCACCTCTGACACCAATGTCCACATCCCAACATGGGATGAGGAAAGTAGGATTGTTAATTAGAAATTAAAAAAAATACATGATAGAGGAATATGAAATGAATTATGTGGAAAAAAGTATATCATCACAAATTCATAGCATAGTAGCTTGCATTCAGTTTTCTGCCTCCTTCTCCTTAGCTGTAATGCTTAGATGTATGCACAGAGAGTGGCATAGAGAAAGATGATACAAATCCTACCGTGTTTCATGGTGGGTTGGTCCTGTATCTGAATTAGACCCATTATGATTCAAGACTTCTTTGTTTAAAAAAGGAACTTGTTTGTGAAGAACAAAACTTCATCATCCACTTATCCTGCTCAGCAAGGAGAGAAAAAACAAACAAACAATTTATTCAAGCCTTAGGTGTCCATCCTCCCTCTGTTTAAATATGTAAATATATTCATAGATATGTGAATGCAACCATGAGAGGTGTAGGCTGAAAAGCCTTCTAGAGGCAACATCAATGTTGTCATAGCTTTGGATCTGTGACTAGAGTCACAATCAGAGACTTGTGTCAGAGACACTTGGGTAGATTGTAAATTCTTTGAGGCTGACTTTTCATTGCACACTTGTACAACGGAGGCCTAACACAATGGGGTCCCCATCCTTAGCCACAGGTCCTAGGCTCCACTGGAATACAAGTATTAGATAACATATTTCACAATAATGCCAACACGTTCCTTGTCACTCGTTTCCAATCCTTTTGTAAAGACAAGATGAAATGGAAATGCCTTGTGTCAGTTTGAGAAGGAAGAAGGGGATAAAAGTATCTAGCTTCTTCCCTCCATGTACAAGGCATAAGAAAATATTTGCTTATTTGAAATGTTTCCTAGTGTAAAGATCTTGGAACAGTTTAGAAAACAGACATGCAGCCTCTCCCATGTTCTCTGGCTGGAACACATCAAAATTACTGTGGGTGCATCTAGTGGGGTGCTCTCCAGCCATAAGGCACAACCAGGGGGCTGTGGCAACTGCAGCTCCAGTTCTCCCTCTTTCAGGGGGAACAGAGGGGATTGATGGTGCTGCTCTGTGTCTCCCATCTCATGGGGCTGCAGTTCCACACCCACCCAAATGAGTGTTGAAGTACGTGAAAATTTACCACCTCTGCTCTCCCAGGCTGCCCTCTTGCCCACCTCCCCAGGAGAAAGAGGAGAGTGGAGAACTTCTCCACTGAAACCAGGAGACAAGAAGGTCTGGAGACATAAGTGGGGATTAAGGCCCTTAGAGGCAGAGTCCTGATTCCAGTGGTGGTGGGTGCAGGGGTCTCTCAGCTCTGATGGTGTCACCCACTATACTGGGAGACAGACACCAAGACTGGAGGGAGAGAAACACAGCATTGGCTAGCATGTCAAAAGGGAGGTCTATGATAGAGTACCACAGTTTGCACTGTGCACAGGAAAGATAATGGGAAGCCATTATCCTGAGAGCTGTTCTCCATGGAAGCCCTCAAAAGTCCCCAAGGGTTATGCAAGGCTATAGCATCCTCCACATTACAGCATCATTGCTATCTTGTATGCATCTTGGGTATGTGCAACTAAGGGAGGAATCTCCCATGATGCAAAGTGCATTGAAATGTATACTGTCTGCAAAACAGTTACGAGGGACTGCAAATCACATGAATTGTTTAGCATAAATACAAGTTTTATTTCTAGAAGGTATTGTTTTGCCTTCCAGCTTTGATGTTTACACTGGCAAAAATGACACCAACGAACTCATCTGCTTCATTTAAACCTCTGTGGAGATACCCTGGCAGACAGCATAGTAGAAGAGGGGACTCGGAGTACTAGAAAACATATCAATATTCAATAGCTGAGTTCTGATAAATAAAACACTATGTAAAGGCTCTGCCATGATTAGACCATATATCATTTGTGTTTCTTCAGGGATGTGCACTGCGCTATTGCTTCCTCCAGCACCCGTAGCAAGTAAAATATAAAAAAAATATATAAAAAATAGCTTACAGTTATTGTAAGTTTTCCATCCAGGATCTTAAAGGGTTCTCGCAATTCCTTTAGATCAGGAAGGATCATTATAACAATCCTATAAATAGGTAAGTGGAAGCAAAGAGAATGTCAGCCAAATACCCAGGGTCCTAATCAATGGATTAGGAAGGTTTAATACGTGGAACACTTTACTCCTGGACTCTTATTCCAGCTAGCAGATTAAAGAGTAGGTTTCATAATGACATGTAGGAAGAATTGTGCTGAGTGTATTGTATAGTATAATTGGATAGTACAATAGATGATTACACAGTAATCATATGAGTCAATATTTTATATGGAATGATATACACATTTTATTAAAAATGGTATTAAAGGAATCACATTTATATAGCAAAACCAAGCAGCATTGAATATTCTATACTATTTATTTGGGAATAGTGAGAAGCGGCATTAGTTGCCTAATAATTCTCGTTACGATATTTTTTTCAAACGTTTCATTGAAACATTTCTGTGCCTCTGCTTTGTAGAGAAATTTGCCCAGTGGTAGGAGAGTTCAGGTGTGAAAGGGAGGGCTATTGGTTTTTTTCATAAGACTACAGACACATCTAGCAATAAATGGAACCATAAGATGATCTGATACTGTTACATCTTGCAAGAGATTAAAGAGCCGTCTATGGGGAAATGCTCCAAAGGCTGACAAAAATGTAACTGTACAGTTACCTAAACTAATACAAAGAGGAAAAACAAAAGCACCACCCAGTAGGTCATGCTGGACTAAAGAATTTGCAGATGCCAAGAGCATAGCTTTAATTATTCAGGTTTTTTCAAGTCCAACCTTTTCCACACCAGTTAATTAGTGCTTCAGGTTAAGTCTGTGAAGATGCTTGCCCACTTTACACTGCATATCTATTGGATAATCCAATGTGAACAGTTTTATTGTGGTTGTATCGTACATTGTGATCTCACACCTCTGTGGCTCTATGGCCATGTTTAGTACAGCAGTAAAATATAAGGTTTGTTTTTCCACCTCCTGTGCTGCCAGCTGACAAGTGTAATTCCTTCATCCCAATAAGAACCATGGTTGTATTAGGAACAGCAGGAGTTTTGGCCTTGCAGCTGTGTCTCTAGCATTTGCTCACGATGAACCATGGCATTTTATTGCTAGTGCTCCCTCTTCGGTTGCAACATTGGGTCTGTCTAAGACCCAGGTGACTACAGATGTTGCCAGTTTTGGAAGCTGGACATAAAGGGTTCACCTAGTTGTCACCATACGGTGACGTTGCTATGGTGCCATGCTTTAGTACTTCCAAAAGGATTACTTAAACAGGATTTACTTCCAAAAGGAAATACTGCAGCGTAACACAGTAACTGCCCCTGCTGCATTGTGCGCATGGCACATGGTTAGATTTCACTGCTGTGTCGCCATGGCAATGCACTACAATGGGGGAGTGTGCTGCTATGGCGACATAGCTGCCAATCATGTATAGACCTATGTGATTGCTACATAGCATACCATACAGCGATGTAGCACATTGCTACATTGATGTAGGGCGATGTGTAGATGCACCCATAGAGTAAGGTTCTGGGTTGGTATAATTCAGTGTAGCTCTTTCAGAGAAGCACACTTTAATAAGGCTCCTTCACTTCCCACCAGCTGAGAAGTCGGCTCAACGTCTTTATGATTTCAAATGAAATATGGCCTAAGGGTTCTACATTCAGCTGAAGTGCAATGGAGGGCACCCCCAGGGCAGATAGCCAGCACACATACTCTTTTTAACTTCCCTCCTTTTGCAAACCTATGGGAAAAATGGCATGGCAGATACTTGAACAGGTCTCACTACAGTGAGCACGCTCAATATACCAAGCAAGCTTAGTAGAAGGCAAACAAGGTTCTGTGGGTTGTGGAAGACAGTAATTATATATTAGGGAGATTCTCCATATCTCTGTGGGAGATAAAATCTTTGCTACCACTGGATCCAAGAAATAGGAATTTAGATGTTTTCTTGCCATTTTATGACCTGCTCCCCTGCTCCTCCTACTGACCAAGACAGCATTAGCTGTGCAGATCATAGACTTCATAGATCTCATAAACATTAGGGCTGGAAGGGACCTCACGAGATCATTGAGTCTGGCCCCCTGCCCTAGGGGCAGAAAATCAGCTAGGGTCAGATCAGCCCATCAAGATAAGTATTCAAGTGTTTCTTATTAAAGGTATCCAGAGTAGGTGCTTGCACCACTTGCACCATCATAAATGGAAAAAACATAAGAACATCATACCGTTGCAAAGCCTGAGGGATGGTAGGTTTGGGGAAAACATTAAGGTGGTAAAATTATTCTACTTTCCACAACAGATTCTAAGTTGCTTGTTAGATTGTTGCTTTTAATGGATTCTGAATTAATTGGTGGTTTGTTGGTGGATTTTAATTGGTGGATTGTTGCTTTTAATAGATTCTAAGCTAATACATGAAGCCTATTCAATTTTATTCTACTCTTCTTTAAAGAAATCTGTATTTCTCTACTTTTGAGTTGTCCACTTTGGATATTAAAGACAGTACTGGCCATGTTCACATAAGAGTTTTACTGTGCAATAGCTCATTACAACTGCACAGCAGTGTTGCTGGGCATAAACCATGATGAGGTACTGCACTGTAAGCATCTCTAGGCAGCCATGCCAGGATGGTTTTGCAAGTACTAAATGACTGTACAGTAACAACTGAGCAGTGGGCATTTCATGTAGATGCTCCCTGTATATCATGCTGGTTTGTCATTCAGCCAGAGAGTCTGGCAGGATGTCCAGGTGTGAATTAAGTTGACTGTGGTTCTTCCTAATTAATCTGCATCCTTGATCTATATATCCTACATATACCCTTCACATTCTTGTGCAGCACTGTGCACGGGAACAAATTTTACCTCTAAATTTGTTCAGTATGTTGCGTGGATTGTTGCTTTTAATGGTCTGCGTGATTCAAAAATATATTTCTATCATGAAATTATCCTGAAATTCTAATGTTTACCATTAAATCTCCCATTCCATAAATGATAGAGGTGAAAAAAAAATATGGGTAGGATTTTTTCTCAGGTGAATATACTGAGCACAAGAGCAAATTTTTACCAGTGCAGTTCAGTGAACTAGCTGCCTAAATGAAACTTTGGCAGAATTTAGACAGCTAAATTTAAAAAGTTATTCGGAATTACTTTACTCCATCAGCTTTGGAACCCCTTTGATGCCCATAATTTGGACTGAAAAGATGATTTCTAGATGTCTAGACAAGCTTCAGTTGTCACAAGTGATCCCCACTCAGCTGGTAGACACCTAAGCTATGTTGCAGTCCAAAATGGAAAGAGGGCAATACCTAAACATCACCTAAGGGCCATGTTTCACAGGACACTTAGCACATGTTGAATGCACTTAAAATGTGACTATTTGCATGTTCAAGGAACACATGATGAGCTAATTTTGGACTGCTCCATGGAGTTAACATGATCAATTGTGGTGCTGAGACTGGGACCACATGCACATCTCGGAGTGACTCTGGTGTGGTGTGGTCCTGAGGCTGAAAATTAGCATTGTTGATTGTTGATCCCAGGCCTGGGACTGCACTGGAGTCTCTAATCAGCTCCCATATGGTCCCCGGGTGGAGACCAACAGTCAGATGATTTTTGATCTCATTCCCTGGATCACACTGGAACCAACTGGAGACTCTGGTGCAGCTGATTTTTGGTACCAGCTCTTGGAGAGCATCAGAGTCTCTGATCAGCTCCAGTGCAGGACACTGCATAATCTGCACATGTTATGAGATCACAATAAGCATTACCATGTGACTGCTCTGAACACACTCTAACTTAAATAGGATTTACCATTAAGACATGCTAAGTGGCCTGTGGGACAGGGCTCCAAGTCACCAGGGAAGCTGGCTCCACTGAGAGCCCTCAGGTCATGTTTAAATTACATCAACTGGTGGGGAATGGCTTGCAGCTCTTTTTTTCCAGGCCAAAAGACAGGAAGCAAGAAAAGTCCCATCTCTGCAGCCCAGTGATAAGGACACCCGGATGGAAGTGGCTATACCTAGTTTCTAGACCCTGATACTTGGTTTATTTCTCTTTTTCATCCAATTACTTCCAAGTTTTACATCCAAAAATAGTCCTTGAAGCAGAGACTGGAATTCTGGACTCCTTTCCCATGTAGGAAAGCCTTCATAAATTGGACAAGGAGGCATGATCCCTATTGTGTGTTTTCACTTTAAGCCACTGCTAGTTGTCCCTGGGGAACACCTGTGCCATGCATGCTCTGGTGCACAGCAGGTTACCCCAGGTGAGGTAGGGGAGGCTGGGGCCAACACTAAGCTGGCTGCAGCAGCCTTACCTGGAGTCCTGGGGGCTTCCTGGGGCTTCAGAAGTGGTGATCCTACCGATAAGAGCTTGGCCAGCAGCTGCAGTGTGACTCTGGCTGGCCAGGATCTGATTTAGAGCAGTGAATGATGCCCCTGCATGCACCACTCCATTTTTCTTTTGTGCAGGTTTTTCTGACTCTGGATATCCAGGGTTCAAAAAACTCCTTGTGCTGCTTCCATGCAGCATAAACAGCCGAACATACGGTATGTAGCACCGCAGACATGTCTGCGGTGCCACATGCTACATGGCCACACTTGTCTGGATGCAGCCGAGGGGTGCATTGACGTGTATGTTTTACTGAGGAATTGACTAATTAGCTCTGCAGTAAAGCATCACCATCTACACATGCAACGGCATTAGGGTACAATAAGCTATTTAATTCCACCATAACATAGTACTGTTGGTGAAGTTCACTAATTAACTTCACTGAAACGCATGTATAGATGGGGACCAGCTGGGGGCCGGACTCTTGGCTGCTGCCTAGCCGTACAACTCGGCAGGTTCAGCACCCTTGTGTACCAGCTAGTAGGCAAGTGCAAAGCGGGCCCTATTCAATTTAGATTTGGATATGGCCTGAACGGAGGACAGTGATTCAGTTGGTTGATTCAGATCGCTGTCCCTGATTTGATTTGGCTGAATCCAAATCTGAAGATTTGATGTTGATTTGGAGAATCAGAGATTCAGGCACCGATACAGCTTTAAATGTTTTTTCTCCATACCTCAAGGTACCAGTGTGGCTTGTGAATGCTGTAGAGCTGGGGTACAAAGGAACATGGGGGTCCTAAAGGAGCAGGGGGGGCCCCCCACATGCTCGGTGGTGAACCCAGAAGTGGACCGGAACTACTTCTGGTCCACTTGCAGGTCTGCTGCCGAGCATGCTGGGGAGCCTGCCATGCTTCTGTGAGAAGCTCTAAGAGCCCTGGCATCGCAGCATTCATGAGCCACCTGCTACTTAGAGGTATGTAGAAAAAACATTTAAAGCTGTGTCTATGCCTGAATCACTGACTCTTTATGAATCTCTCCAAATCAATTCAGAGGATTCTGATTCAATTTAGAGAGATTAAAGGATCGGATTCAGAGATTCAACCACTGAATCGGGCTGAATCTCCACCAAATCAAATAAGGGACCAAAGCTTCATGCAGCCCTTTCACTCAGCCCCTCTGCTGCCCAATACCATCATCCAGAGCCTGGGGCTAACCCCGCAAGCACCCTGCGAGTTAGCCAGTTTTGAATCCACTTCATGTGTGATGTACTGATATTGTATAGTGCCACTTTAAAATCAGACTGTCATATGGTGCTAAGGAGAATGCTTTACCAAAGTCTAACTATATTACATCTATGTAGTGATCCTTAGCAGCTTAACTAGTAATCTTATCAAAGAACGCAATTGGAGTTGTTTGAACAGACCAGTTTTCATAAAACCACATTGCCTGGCTTGAATAATATCCTTATCCTTTAATTCTTACTTAATTGAAAACTTTATTTTGCTTGTGATTGTCTGGGCAGTCAGCATATACAGTTATTGGGTTTATCCCACTTATCCCTTCTGAACAGCAACGCAACATTAGAACTCTTTCAGTTTTGCTGAATTTCCCTGGTACTCCAAGATTTATGAAACCTGAACATCAGCACCTCAGCCATTTTTAAGGGATTTTTTTTAATACAAGTTATCTGTGCCTGCTGATTTAACAAGGTTCATCTTTAATAATTAGTGCAAAGTAATTTGTCATCCCCATGTGATACCAGATCATCTTCCTGCTTCTTTCTAAATATAGGCAGAAATATTTAACACGTCTCCCTTTCACTCATCATGATTAGTAATTTGACCTTCTCCATCTAGTAATATGCCGATACCATTCCCAGGGTTTTCTTTGCTCCTAATATTCCTTCTTATCATTCTTAGACTGCCCAGACATGGATCTTTTTTTTTTTTTTTTTTTTTCCTGGTGG
>NW_017729024.1:174058902-174063976 GCF_001723915.1 Gavialis gangeticus | reverse complement strand
ATATGCCGATACCATTCCCAGGGTTTTCTTTGCTCCTAATATTCCTTCTTATCATTCTTAGACTGCCCAGACATGGATTTTTTTTTTTTTTTTTTCTTTCCTGGTGGCTGTAGTTCTCCATTTCAGTTTTTTCTGCATTTAATTACTCCAAGTTTATAATAATCATTGAGGGTTTTTTTTCTTTTCCTTGTTGGTTGTATTGTTCTTTTATATATAAAATAATTGCCATCATTTTTAAGAGTAAGTTAAACAGATTCTTCGCTGCGATGGTTTAGCCAAAGACAATTCTGTATTGAGCAGAGGTTTAGACTGGATAACCTCCTGAGGTCCCTTCCAGCCCTATTTCACTGTGGAAAAAGAACAAGCTTACAGGCAAAGTTGTACTCTTTCTTGATTGTGAAGGCATGATTTTTTTTTCTTCTTTCAGAGCTCCTGTTTTTATTCACTTTTATATTTTCTTCTCAGTGAATTTCAACCCAAATTTTATACAGCTTTGAAAAACTGGCCCTTTTGAAGAAGTGTGTGTGTGCACTGTGCTTATCTAGATTTAAAGACAGGGTGGTTATGGTAACTTCAAGCATGTGAGAGAAGACAAATGACACTCATTCCCCCTCTCACTCCCCTCCTAAACATGTCACCCTCACATTTTCATCTCAGGCTTGTTTTTCCATCCCATTAAGCCATTAGTATTTTAATACTTTATTTAATATTTTGCATATAAAGTCATGTTGACGTCTGTCTGTCCTTATTACTGCATGGATCTATTGCCAACTGCATCTAATTGGATAGCCCCATGCTTGGTTATGTAGTCTTAACTATATATTAATAATGGATCTGCAGTGCCATTATCATTACCCAGTAGGCTTCCCACCCTTGTCCAGCCAGGATTTCCACCTGTGTCCATGCCCACCTATGTAGATCTGCTCTTAATGTTGCCTCCCTTTCTCCTACCTTCAGTCAATTCTCTCTAAACATGCAGCAGTGACAAGTATGTTCATTTTGTATTTTCTTATTAGCAGAGGTTTAGATTTCAGTAAGTTTTAGGACAGGCTCAGGTGATGCATAAGAGGGGTCCTGACATCCTCAGAGTTGCGGAGATTGTCCAAATCCCATCACACACACATGAGAGAAGATAGTGTGGGGCTATAGACACCACTACTGCTTAATTTTCTCCATTCAATGCAAGGTGTATGTTAGCTGACCTATGACTAACTTTAGTTCCAAGTTGGTCCATACACAGCATTAATGCGCCTGAGCATGTGCACGTGTAGACGCAGGAAATGTGCATTAAGTTTCGGCACACATAAAAGCAGGTGTAGACACACCCTTACTGTCTTAATTCTGTCATCCCATTTTCCCCTTCCTTAGAGCTGTACCCCACTGCTGCCAGCCATCCCCTACCTTGTTCTCCACTCATCCATCAAGCCCCCGCCTCTCCCAAGAAACATTTATGCACAATTTACTTTCCAATTTTGAGCACTTTCTGAATTTTCTTGTATGCTCAAATAGCATTTGCACGAAAAAAAAAAGAAGCTTTTAATAGTGACAGATTATAGACTGTAGCAAAATGCCCTCCCCATCTCCTTCTCTTCCGACTCCCCCTTCAGGTTTTTCCTTCAAGAATCAGATATGGGCTGACATTGGCTGAAGGGAGTTGAGGGTCAGTGGTTATTGCACATCCCCTGAAATCATCTGCCTCAGTATTAAGTAGCATTTTAGAAGGCTCTGTCTCTGCATGTTCAGTGTAATCTATTTAGTTCATTAGGCTTGCAGCAGAGCTCAGCTCTTTTTATAATTCTGTTTTTAATTCTGCTTTCTCAAAAGGTTAAAGGTTTCCTTCCATGCACTTGCTGATGTAAAAGTTCCATGGCTGAGATCAGTTGGGGCATACTCAGATCTACTGATTCATATGACCCACGAAAATTAAGAAAATGGTAGTTTATTTTCATTTTTTCCCTTTTTCTTAATGGATGTAGCTTAGGCTTTTTTAAAAAAAAATCATCCCATCATTAAATGAACTCAGCTTTGGAATGGTAATCCTATGCAGGACTTCTATGAGGAACATCAAATTTCAGGACCATCCTATAAAGCACCAAAGATAACATCCCAAGCTAGAGCATTCACTAATATTACTACTGACATGATACTCCAGCTTCTGGCAGTAGTTCAAGAAGCAAAAGTTGCTGCAATATGTCCACTCATGACTCTGGTTCATTATTATAGCTCTGGCCTATCATGACAGCAGTGCTTAAATATATCAGTCATGTCCTTGACTCGTGGTAGCATGGATCATTTTGTTAACCTTGCATCGTGCACAGAGCCTACGTTTTTTTTTAAGAGTCACCATATAATCAGGCTGTGCCTAATTATAGGATATAGTGGGGAAACAATAAAATGTCTATAACTTTCTTGTTTCTTTTCCAATTTGGATGAAACTTGCTGGGATGGTAGCTGCCATGGCAAGCATGAAACTTTTCAGAGGTGGTAGACTCTGCAGAGAGGATGAAGTCTGCCAAGTTTCAAGAAGATTGGTGCAGGGGTTTGGAGGGAACAGCACCCCAAATTCTTGAAAGCAAAACTCACATCACATCTAGGCATTACAACATAGCGGGGTGAAAACTGCAGGAGTGGTAGCTCTTGCTGAGGCCACAAAGAAGATCGGTGCAGGGGTTTGGGGGAACTGCCCCTCAAGATGCAGACAAGCAAAACTCATGCCATGGGTGGTTGTGGGACTGGCTGTGTCTTGGGGCGGGGAGGGGAGACACTGCTGCAGGCCTGACTGCTAAGCTGTTGTGTTCCCAGTTACCAGTCAAACAATCATGATTCACTCAGGGCCAAGGGACTCAGGGCCCAGCTCAATACACAGGACCTAGCTACTCCATAATGACTTAACGAGCATCAGTTAGCACCCACAAAAGCAGGCTAAGGAGAGGAAAGAATCAATACAGACAATCAACTGCCCCAAGGCAGACACGGTTTTGGCAGAGTTTTGTCTGTCAGCAGCTAGGGGTGCAGTGCACCAGAGCACCCCTGCACCGACCTCCTCCACAGCTGGCAGGCGTCACAGCAGGGGCCACCACCCCTGCAGCTGTCACCGCGCTGCGCTTCAACACACGCAGTGTTACCCCTGTCATGAGTTTTGCTTGTCCACAGCTTAAAATGCAGTTCCCCCCAAACCTCTACACGGATCTCCTTGAAACTTGGCAGGCTTCATGGCCCCAGTAAGAGCTAATCCCGCTCCAG
Source organism: Gavialis gangeticus (assembly GCF_001723915.1). Lineage (NCBI taxonomy): Eukaryota > Metazoa > Chordata > Crocodylia > Gavialidae > Gavialis > Gavialis gangeticus. The sequence continues at coordinate 174,060,733 of NW_017729024.1, read as the reverse complement.
TTTTCACCCCCCTGTGGTGTGACACACAGCTGTGATATGAGTTTGGCTTTAAAGAATTTGGGGTACAGCTCCCCCCTGCACCAATATTCTTGAAACTTGGCAAGTTTCATGCTCTCTGCAGTGGCTACCATCCCAGCAAGTTTCATCCAAATCAGACAAGAAACAACAAAGTTATAGATATTTCATTGATTCCCCATTATACCCTATGGCCGGATCTCCTAGGCGGCTCCAAAGCTTCGGAGCCGCTTTGGCTGGATCGAGGTGAAGACCCAGTCCAGAGCTCTGGATCGGATCACGGCCATCCGAAGTGGCCAGATCAGATTGCTGCCGACTGGCACAGGCCTACCATATAACCCTCCAGACAAGATGCCTTCACATTCCCTCTTCCTCTTCATCACTATTACCATACTAGGGGAGCTCCAGTTTACAGCCCATCTCTGCTCTTAATCCTCAACATTTTTTTGTCAGGAACAGAAGGGAAATCTCACCACCACAGCTTTTTCAGACACCCGTCTGTCTGACTTTTCATGAATTTCAAGCTCCAAAAAGGCCTGCGATCCAAAGACACCAAGAAAAAGATCAAATAAGATGTTTCCTGGTGAGAGGCAATTAATTAGGTAGGGTAAATTCACCATGAGGTATTAAGAAGTAACAGCAGTGAATTCTGCTGAAATAAATGCATTGTTCCTTCATACAACAGATATGCTCCACCAACAAAAGCCCTTGATTTGCTATGGTGTAGGGTAGATCAAAAGTCCAGAAGCCCATGAAAATGCTGTTTTCCTCAGGATGCCTTTCCAGACAAGCTGTTGTACTACATCTATTGTACAATGTTGCTGCAAATCTCTAAGGTTTACTCACATGAAGCAACCAAAATCAAGCTGCCTGTTCTCATTTATCTCTAATTATTTCAACACTTTTCTTACTGGTCAGCTTTCTTCAGATCACAGTGTCTAAACATAAAATTGCCACCTATCATTTTCAGATTTCAGCTACATGTTTACATCCGTCTACCCCCAAGCAGTTATTTCCCCAAATCTTATTCAGGCCAAGAAGTGAGTGCTGTGCACTATATGGGCTAAGGTTTGACTGGTCTGGGGCACAATCCAGTCCACAATAAGATCCCTAATTCTTAATAAAATCAAAAAGGGCATAGGTTCCTTCAGCCGTCAGAAAAAAAGTGGCTTGTTTGTTTTCAGGGAATGTACGTTAGAAGCCCTAGGGTCAAATGCTTTCAGCAACTTCCAGATCGGTGTTTAATTGTCTTGAGGCCCATCAAAAGGAGGCCGATGTTAGAGTTAGTTCATGTCTTATTCAATATATGTTTTATTAGAATGTCTAATGATGATTTACTATTGTCTGCATGAGAACACCAGAATGCACCTCCCAAACTAAGCTTAATGGATCTTCATTCTGATATATATTGGAACTGCAAGACAATTAATTTGCATGAGCTACACTTCATGTTGTAGCATTACAATATTAAATTCTTGGTGTAATAACCAATAAGGTTATGATACTTCATTTGCAGAATAGTTATTGGTGGAAGAAGAATACACCTCCTTGACTTTTGAGTTATTTATTCATATGTGAAAACATGCAGACAGTGCAACACAAGATGCTGACTATGCAGTGACCAAATTATACTTCACAGTAGCGTGTCACAGCACAGACAGTGCTAATATACTACTGTGCAGTATTGTTAGGCTACTGCGCAGTAACATCACCTAAAAGATATTTGCTGGCACTACTGTGCAGTAACTCTGGATGCTGCACATTTATTTGGTACTTGCTAATACAAGTACTAAATAAATGCGCAGTAATTACTGCA
>NW_017729024.1:174045045-174053902 GCF_001723915.1 Gavialis gangeticus | reverse complement strand
TAACATCACCTAAAAGATATTTGCTGGCACTACTGTGCAGTAACTCTGGATGCTGCACATTTATTTGGTACTTGCTAATACAAGTACTAAATAAATGCTTAGTAACAACTACACAACAGTGTCTTGTGTAGATGCACCCAGTGAGACCTTGCTAGGAAGCTCAACGTATGTCATCAATCCGTAAAAAGCTCTTTGTCAAAAATACGACCTCTTCTGTACCGTGGGATCAACAGACCCTACACTTTGGTTCATGTCTGGTGTGCAAACAATGGATTACATTTTCAGGTAACACTTATCTGACTTATCGCCAGCCATTGGACATGTTTACACATGCACTTTAACTGAGGAATAGACTAATTTACCCTGTAGTAAAGTGTCACTAGCTACATGTGCACCGCTATTAGGCTGGGGCAGACTAATTTACTCCACTATGGGATAGTCATGTCAGAAACAGGTACTACCTGACAGCGGAGTAAATTAGTGCAATTAAATGTATATGTAAACAGTGATGCCTGGATTATTTTCCTCCAGCACAAATTGTGCTGGGATACATTCAGTTCCATTAAGTGCACATGTAGACACTCCCTTTGTTAGCTCCTTTTCCCTTTATCATCATCAAAAACAGTCCATGTAACAGTTATATACACCTCCACCAAACCAACTTCAGACATCAGTGTTCCCTGGAAGGCAGCTCTGTAAATGGTTTAACTTTCTTCTGCTGATGTGAGATCTCGTGTTTTCTAGTTCATCCTGAAATGGCTGTACTTCATCAAGCTCCATAGTTTGGTCACTTATCCCTTCTTGTTAGGCTGCTTCTCCAATTACAAATTTCCCAACTTTGCCATGCTTTGTCACTATACAATTATTTTACTTGTTTTGCTTGTGTATAACCTGCAGGTAGCAGCTCTGCATCTAATGATTCTGTCAAAAGGAGATTCAGACAAAACAGATTTTACTAGTGATCATTCTTGCTTGTAAAAAGAATTACGCAACTACCAGGCATTTATCCCAGATCTAGCTGCCTACTCATACAGTTCAATATCCTGAAGGATTAACTATGATAGTAGATTCTGGTGTTTTGAATAATACAACAGTTTCTGCCCTTACTGTACTTGAGAGCTAAATGGTTGCCCTTCATCAATGTAAAAGCTATGAATGGGGTCTAGATTTAGTGCAAATTAGAACTGTACTAAAACAGCTTTAAATTGACACTCTCTAAAATACACTGGCAGATTCTCAGACAATTCCAGCGGAAAGAAAAGGACAAGACTTTCCTTTCCCCTTTTGAAAGATGTCTCCTTACATCTTTATGCACACTGGAATAATGATGTCTCCTTGAACACCAAAATACCAAGTTTGATTCATGTTTAATGACAAAACAGTGAATTGTTTATCTTTTATTTAAACTGTCTGAAATCAAGAAATGATTGATTATCTGACCTCAGTTACTGCATACTCTCTGGAATAGGTGGAGGCTGCCTAGAATAAGGAGGGAAAGTGACTACACAAATGCATGCAGCGTCACCTGTGGGTTCTGAATAATCAAGAATAATCAAGGGGTCCTCACTTGTACAAAGGCCTAAATACTACCACATCCTTCATCATGGGAAATAAATGCTGTGTGTCCATTGTGCATCACAGAGAAAAGAGTCAGGCTTTTAATTCAATAGGGTCATGAGGACCACTGTGATTTAGGAGCCTAAATTTCACTTTCAAAGGTTATTTGAACACTTACAAAACTACAGGCCTTGTTACACAGTAGTGCTAGGTGGCTTCTGGAGCTCTTAACCCTGGATTGGCTGCACATTAGCACCTTTTAAAAGGCTTAAAGCACTAGTTATTTGGGTTAAAGTTATGCCACTCCAGCAGGATTGTCTGCCTAATTTTCCTCCTGTTCCATTAAGGTGTGGTCACTCTCCATAACAAATCTACTCAAATTTAAGTCCTCCAGCATGCCAGGATGCAGTGGTCCCTCCTGAGTCAGGGTGGGGATGACAGGGCACAGTGGGTCTGGGCATGGTACCTCTGCCCCACTGCTTCCTCCAGGCAGAACCAGGGCTGCAGCCCTGGAGTGCCTCACAACCGTGGTGCCTCCTGGATTGGCTCATCGCTCCAAATACCTGGGCTAGATTTGGGCAGTGTTGCCTGTGGAAGAGGAGCAAGGGGGACAGCAGGCTGGTGCTCACTCCTCCCACTGACCCATGGTTGAAACTGTGCCCAGCCCCCTGCCCTCCTGCAGCATGTCCCCCACCTGGTGTCTGCACCTCCCCAGGACCTGGACATATGCCCCATTGAGATCAAGCAGCTGGAGAAGGGAGAAGCTCAGCAGCTGCAGTGGGGAAGCCAAATGCTGGTTCCCACTGACCTTGCACTCCACTGAGCTGTGCAGGGTCCAGCCACCAGCTTGCCCAGCCTGACTCACCAGCAGCAGCTGTGGTTACAGGTGCTTGAAGCCCCTGACCCGCCATAGCAGCTGGGCAGCTCCAGGCACAGAGTGTGGGGCATAGTGCTGCCTGTCCAAGCTGGGGCTGCACTGGGCTTACAGCCACCTCCCAAGCCTGGCAGTGGTGGGAAGTCCCTGTACCTTTTCTGTACCACCCACCCCAGGCAGTTTCCCGGACCAGGACTAGGAGCTATGGGCAACACCAGCTTGCTGCTCCTCCAGGGCAGACCCAGCACCACAGTCCTGAAGCTCCATCACTTTGCTTGGGTCCAGTGGTGTGGGAACATGCTGGCGGGTGGGCTGGTACAGAGACAGGACTTCCTATTCCCACCAGGCTTTGGAGGCAGCTGTGAGTGGCACAGCCTCCCCAACTGCTCTGTGCAGTTTCAGCCCACTCAGGCAGTGCTGAACCCCATGCTCCATCCCCAGAGCTGCCTAGCTGCTATGGGGCGCCCAAGGTGCTTCTGGCACCTGTAACCATGGCTACTGTTGGATGAGATAGGCAGGGGGAGCCAGCAGCCAGACCCTGCACAGCCCAATGGAGTATAGGGTCAGTGGGAACCAGCTTTGGGCAGCTCTCCACCCTTCTCCAGTCACCTGGCCCCACTGGGTCGTGTGTCTGGGTCCCGGGGGCCTGATTCTTTTTTCCTCTGAAGCTCACTGCCCTGCATCACTGCTGGCCAGTCTGATGTCCAGCCAGGTGCCACCTGAGCTCCAAGGGGCCCAGTCCTTTTTGAAGTGTAGGTAGTGCCCAGACAGCTAGCAGCCTAGGGTGGGGGTGGTGCAGGCAAGAAGACTCCCAAGAAAAAAAAGGATTGGGGTCCTCAGAGCTCAAGCAAAGAGCTGGTTTGGGCAGTGGTGGGAGGCATCAGGGTTACCAGGTGCTCCAGGGCTGTGGTGTTTGCTCTTCTTGGTAAGAGTCCTGCCCCTGGTTGCCAAGCCTGTAGTGGCAAATCACATCTGTTCAGGTGAGGGGCAGTAGGAGATGGCTTTTCCTCATAAGATTTGACTGCTCCACTAAACTGAACAACACTAAACCAATTGACATTTGTTCAGCTTAAATCATAAGGTGTAACAAGGCCGCAAGTCCCACTAAGACACTTTGTCAGGGAGACGTACACAACAAGGAAGAAATAGGCAACATTTTCTTGCTATAACCCTTTTTCATCAAAAAGCATGTGTTCAAGCAGACTGAAATAGCATGTAAACTTGTAATCATTCTAGCAGCATGTTCTTTATAAAAAAAAGGAAAAATTCTTACATTTTCTTTGTAAAAAAGTGAAACCACGCATCTTTTCAAAATTAATTTTGAATTGCATTAAAAATAAAAAAAAGATCAAAGCAGCAAATGAAATGTTTTGGGGTCAAATAACATGTATCGGAGTTTGAGATATTTTGACTTTTTTGATTCAGTGAAAAGGTTGAGGAAAAAGTTTAATTTTGCCTTTAATAGATTTTTTTTTCAATATTTCTGAACTATCATAAAGGTAAAAGATCAGTTATTTGCACAGCTCTGTTCTGAAATCACTTCAGCTCATTTTAATATATTATTGCTTATGCGTAGAAATGAGTACATCCTTCTTATTACTATCTAGTGCAACATCTGAAAACATTTGCTACATTCTGGACTTTGGCACTTTTGATTCCCCGCCATGCTTGTCCTTAAAAATTTAAACAATAAAAAAGGGTCCAGAAATTTAAAAAAAAAAAGAAAAGGAGAGGGATGGACACAGAATCTAGTGCTGATGTTTGAATACAGAGAGTCTTTTCTTATTATGGACTATTTATGGATGAATGTCACAACTAAAAGGTTGGGACTAGCTTGTAAACTGGTGTCACTTAGCAAACTTGCATTGCCTTCAATAGAATACTGCTGATTTACATCACCTAAGGATCAAGCTATTGGTTGGAGAATGCAAAGCAGTAATAGGCTCTGTAGAAGGAGATAGTTTTCCTGTGCTGCTGTAGATATGGAGTCTTATACATACATAAAACATAAAAACACACACAAATGTGCCAACGGGTTTTTAATTATTTATCACTCCCTGAACAGTGAGTGTGATAACATTCCTGGAGTCATTGTACTTCAGTTTGTTATAGCAGGTTTGCTTAATGAATGTTCAGCATTTGTTTGCTAAGCATAAATGTAAAATGGAGCAAAATAAGATCCTTGTCAAGGACCATTTAAATGGTAATGCCAGTGTTACAAAAGGTGATAGTGTGTGTCCTTTGTAAACAATTTATTTCCATTTCCCCTGAATAGTCTACTTGCCAGACTGACTGATTTAGCACTGGCTGCTGTGGATTTGCAAGGATGTTTCTAAATGACTGTACACAGTAAAAAGCATGAATGCTTCAGGTGTGCTTGTAAGTGTGCATGGGGGAGGGTCATCTGTAATTTTGTCTTACAAAGCTTTTGGAAATGAACTCAGAGATCTCTGTTTTTTCCACAAGGAAAAAAACGGCATCAATGAAAACATGGTCTTTTGATTAAAACAACAGACTAGGGCCCAGGAGATCTTGTTTCCATTTCTGGATCTGATACATATTTCTTTGTGTGCTCCATATGGGTCTTGATTTTCCAATACCTTAAACATCTGTAGCTGGCCTGCAGGCATTCTCAGATGATGGCTATGATGAGACGACTGGCACATGGGCAGTTGGGTCAAGCACACTTAAGGCACTGGTGCTCAAACTATGGAGCTCCTCCGGCAGATGTGTGGCACAGGTTTAGCTGAAGCCTGGATCCTGTGCATGGGTGCTGTCAGTGTTCCCAATCCAGCATTGAGTAGACCACTAATGCGATCCAGCATGCTGGCCTGACCCCACACACTAGATCTGACCATGGAGTGAACCCCACTCACCAGCCCAACCCTACATGTTGGATCTAGCCACAGAGTGATCCCATGCACTAGATCCAGTCATGGACTAACCCCAAGCTCCAGTCTGAATATGCATGCCAGAGCTAGCTGTAGTGACCATGCATGTTGGCATGTTCTGGCATTTGAGGATGTTATCCAGACTGCAGGACTCTTTATGAGACTGGAAATTTGGCAGCAAGGGAGTGGTGGCAACATTGATTGCTGCAGCTCTGGGAGCAATTAATGCTGATACTGTTTCCCTGCCACCAAATTTCTGGTCCCGTAGGGAGTCCCATGGGCCAGATGCTATGTCTGGTTGAGCACCACTGTCCTTGTGGGGCAAAACTGAGGACACCAAGAGCACAGAAGATTAAATTTGATGTTGTTGTTGTTGTAATAGTTTTAGTAGGCTTTAGGCTATGTTGAGTTTAAGTAAGGCCAAGTTAGCATAGGTGAGGCTGAGGGAAGTAGTATAAAAGTGAGTCACAAGCAAAAGACCATTCAAGGAAAGTCTAGCTCAGTTAGATCTGGATTAGTGGATTAGATCATGACACAAGAACATCAGCTTTTGGACCATATTTGTCTCCTTTTGATCAAGTAATGTTGTAAGCCTCTGTTTAAGGAGGAGGATAAAAAGGGGGCTTGGTGGTCTAAGATGTATTCCTCTGGCATCCTTTGCTAATGTTTTCAATTGCAAATGTAAAAGATCAATGCCTATTAGAACTTAGTCTTCAAAGTTGACAAAAGCTCCCTAAGAAGCTGACCACAGGATTTTGGTACGTAGCGAGTCTAAGCTATAAGAATGCTTATTTCCATTGTCATTGTAAAAGTATATCTAGATACGGTATTATTTACTTGCTAGCAATATACTCAGAAATGCAACACACTTTGCTTTTCCATCCATTCCACTGTGAAACTTACTTGCTGGGAACAAGGATTGCCAAAGTTTTCCTCCAGGGGTCAACACGGGTCATCTGGAAGTAGTTCCACCACTTGCAGCCAGGCTTTGAACTTGCATATTGGCCACTCAAGGTATAATCTGATAATTATACACTTGGGTTCAAGGAGAACTCCTCCTTCAGTGCCATTTCATGAGAAAAGACTGACTGAGTTTGGGTTCCTTTCTGTATCTCTCTAAGATGGTCTCCATGCCTAAAAAGAACAAGCGGAGATATCTGTCCCATTCCTTACACCATTACCCTAAGCATTTCCTATCGGTTAGCTTAAGCAACTCCTTTCTTGCCTTACTAGCTCATGTCAATCCCATTTTTAGGTGTCTTGCTCTCCCTGTACCCTGTAGTGGAAACCCAGGCACTTAATCTGGAATCTGTGAAAAAGGACACAGATTCCAATAAAGATCAGATGTCCTTAAGATTAAGTACAGTAAAGCCAAGTGTTAAGGAACCATTCTTTTTTCTGGATCTACCTTAAGTTTCAGGGAGCAGGAACAGATTCTTACTACCTTACTCTCTGTAGTATTTCTCCTGGAAAAGAACTGTGTGTGTGTGTAGCATGCTTTCTCTCTCTTTTTAGATGTATATACAGCTTTGTGTTTATACAAGGAAGGCAGTTTGAAAAATTGTGCCTTATACTTGGAGAGGAAGGTGGCATGGTTCTTGATTCCTGTTGAAACTGTCTTATGGTTTCAAATTGCCCCTCCCTAGATCCCCAAAAACCTTTTGTTCTGCTCAGATAAGCTTTTCCCATGGCCAAATTTTCCAGTGAAGTAGTTATCCATCATGGTCTTGAAGCTAGATCTTCAATATTATTTTATATAGCTCAGGAATCAGGTTAATAAGGTGGTAATAAATAAGCATGCTAAGGGCCTGCCAACATCTTGGAAAAAAAATATCAAAGAAACCATTCTTGACAGGCTAGCTGAAGGCAACATTGTACGGAATAGCCAGCATGGGTTTGTTGCAGGTAGGTCTTGCCTGACCAATATCATTTCCTTCTGTTACCAGGTAACATATCACCTGGACAGAAGAGAAGAGGTTCATATCATATATCTGGACTTCTAAAAAGTCTTTGATCTGGTGTCCCACAATCCCCTCATGGAAAAATTGGCCAACTGCAGCCTCAGCTACACTACAGTCTGATGGCTGGGGAACTGGCTCTGAAGTCGGACTCAGAGGGTGGTAGTTGATGGCACTGAATCAACATGGCACTCAGTGACTAGTGGTATCCACCAAGGCACTGTTCCCAGACCTGTACTCTTTAACATCTTTATAAATGATCTGGATTCTGGTGTCAGAAGTGGACTGGCTAAGTGAGCTGACAACATCAAACTTTGGGGAACAGCGTCCATACTTGAGGATAGGGTGGTTATCCAGGCCAACCTCAATAGGCTTGCAAGGTGAGCGGATGAAAACCTAATGGCATTCAATACGTAGAAATGCAAAGTGCTCCACCTCGGCCGGGGAACACACTGTATCACAGTTATAGGCTCAGCAGTGCTACAGTCACTAGCACAACAGCTGAAAGAGACTTGGAGGTCATGATTGACCACAAGATGAACATGAGCCTCCAGTGTGATACCACAGTCAGTAAAGCAAATAAAACGCTGGCTTGCATCCATCAATGCTTCTCAAGCAAGTGCCAGGATGTCAACCTCTTGCTGTACTTGGCCTTGGTGAGGCCATAGCTGGAGTACTACATCCAATTCTGGGCTCCACAATTCAAAAAGGATGTAGAGAAGCTTGAGAGAACCCAGAGGAGAGCCATGTACATGACTGGAAGTCAAGAGAACAGGCCTTATGCGGAGAGTCTGAGAGCCATGGGAGTGTTTAGCCTGGAGAAGCTAAGGCTCAGGGGTGACTTGGTGGCATCCTGTAAGTACTTAGGGGGTGTGCATCAGGAACTGGGGGAATGCCTGTTCACCAAGCACCCCAAAGGATGATAGGGTCCCATCATCAAAACTCCTACAAGACAGTTTTAGGTTGGACATAAGGAAAAACTTCTTTACTGTCTGAGCCCCCAGGGCCTGGAACAGACTGTCCCCAGAGGTGGTGCAAGCACCTACTCTGGACTCTTTCAAGAAACATGTGGATGCTTATCTTGCTGGGATCCTTTGACCCCAGCTGACTTCCTGCCCCTTGGGTGGGGGGCTGGACTCGATGATCTTCCGAGGTCTCTTCCAGCCCTAATGTCTATGAAATCTATGCAATCTGCTTAGGTCCCACCCGACCCCACCAACTATGAAACTATGATGATTTGGCCATAAACACAGCTTTAAATGTTTTTTCTACAAGTCCGACCCCCTGCCATGGCAGGAAAGAGTACTGGGGTCAAATGACCCTGGCAAGGTGTTCATCCAGAGTCCTCTTAAAGACCTCCAGGGTAGGAGCCAGCACCACTTCTCTTGGAAGTTGGTTCCAGATCCTAGCCGCCCTGATTGTGAAGTAGCGCCTCCTGATGTCTACTCTGAATCTACCTTCTGCTAGCTTGTGACCGTTGTTCCTGGTCACTCCTGGTAGTGCTCGGGGGACCAGGGACTCCCCCAGTGCCTGCTGGTCCCCTCTGACTAGTTTGTAACAGGCCACTAGATCCCCCC
>NW_017729024.1:174039032-174040045 GCF_001723915.1 Gavialis gangeticus | reverse complement strand
TGAACATGAGCCTCCAGTGTGATACCACAGTCAGTAAAGCAAATAAAACGCTGGCTTGCATCCATCAATGCTTCTCAAGCAAGTGCCAGGATGTCAACCTCTTGCTGTACTTGGCCTTGGTGAGGCCATAGCTGGAGTACTACATCCAATTCTGGGCTCCACAATTCAAAAAGGATGTAGAGAAGCTTGAGAGAACCCAGAGGAGAGCCATGTACATGACTGGAAGTCAAGAGAACAGGCCTTATGCGGAGAGTCTGAGAGCCATGGGAGTGTTTAGCCTGGAGAAGCTAAGGCTCAGGGGTGACTTGGTGGCATCCTGTAAGTACTTAGGGGGTGTGCATCAGGAACTGGGGGAATGCCTGTTCACCAAGCACCCCAAAGGATGATAGGGTCCCATCATCAAAACTCCTACAAGACAGTTTTAGGTTGGACATAAGGAAAAACTTCTTTACTGTCTGAGCCCCCAGGGCCTGGAACAGACTGTCCCCAGAGGTGGTGCAAGCACCTACTCTGGACTCTTTCAAGAAACATGTGGATGCTTATCTTGCTGGGATCCTTTGACCCCAGCTGACTTCCTGCCCCTTGGGTGGGGGGCTGGACTCGATGATCTTCCGAGGTCTCTTCCAGCCCTAATGTCTATGAAATCTATGCAATCTGCTTAGGTCCCACCCGACCCCACCAACTATGAAACTATGATGATTTGGCCATAAACACAGCTTTAAATGTTTTTTCTACAAGTCCGACCCCCTGCCATGGCAGGAAAGAGTACTGGGGTCAAATGACCCTGGCAAGGTGTTCATCCAGAGTCCTCTTAAAGACCTCCAGGGTAGGAGCCAGCACCACTTCTCTTGGAAGTTGGTTCCAGATCCTAGCCGCCCTGATTGTGAAGTAGCGCCTCCTGATGTCTACTCTGAATCTACCTTCTGCTAGCTTGTGACCGTTGTTCCTGGTCACTCCTGGTAGTGCTCGGGGGACCAGGGACTCCCCCAGTGCCTGCTGGTCCCCTCTGACTA
>NW_017729024.1:174025764-174038331 GCF_001723915.1 Gavialis gangeticus | reverse complement strand
TTAATGAGAACGGGGTGAGATACAGTGTCGAAGGCCTTCCGAAAGTCCAGAAAGACTATGTCCACTGCTACCACTGCATCTAAGGATTTTGTGACCTGGTCATAGAAGGCCATCAGGTTGGTCTGATAGGATCTGCCTCTAATGAACCTGTGTTGGTTGCCCCTAAGCATAATCTCCCCTGCTGGCCCCTCGTGGACATGCGCCAGGATAATTTTCTCAAAAAGCTTACCCAGGATCGAGGTAAGACTAACTGGCCTATAGTTTCCTAGGTCCTCCTTCCTTCCTTTTTTGAAAATGGGAACCACATTGGCCCTTTTCCACTCTCTCTGAATCGATTAGAGGGTTCTGATTCGATTTGGAGAGATTAAAGGATCACCTGATTCAATTCAGATTCAGAGATTTGGCTGCTGAATTGGGCCAAATCTCCGCTGAATCGAATCAGTGACCGAAGATTTGCACAGTCCCAGTGGGTGGTGATTTTGGTTAGAACACTTTACTGAGAAAAGGAGGGTAAACACGTAATCCACCCCACCACACCAAACGATAGGGATTCTAGAATATACATCTCCCATTTCTGGGTAAGTGCTTTAGTTCTGAAACTTTTGAGCTAAAAGATAGAAAGGCTCTTCTTTTTCTTTTTTTGTGAGAGCCAAATGCCTTCCTGAAGTGGGTATAATTTAAAATCTATTTAAGTGACCTGAAAGGCCATTTATGCAGCTAAAGTTGATTGTTTAAGTGTTAATCCGAAGCCTAAAGGTAGAGTTGGATTCAGGCCAGATACTCTTTATGTAGGCCAGCCACGAGAAGCAGACAAAAATAGACACTCTCCTAATGAGACTCACAAATCTACCAGCAGTGGATTTTAGTGTGGATTTGGCTCCTTGCCACAACTCCAGATCTAGAACTAAGCATTGCCAGAGTTGATGTATGCTCTTATTCAACATTTAGCTTTGAACCTCTCTCTAATGTGAAGACAAGAAGTTTCTGAAATGTTTGGTGACCTCAAAAGACTGGAGGAGTTGAGCAGTATGTAGGTACCAGCAAGGTGCATTACTAAAGCTTGCAATTATTATTACTATGGTCAAGTATTTATAAAGCTTTATTTAATAAGAAGGAAGTCCTTCTCGTATCAAAAAGTACTTGATCGCTTTATTCAGGTGGGTGTTAGTTGTGGCAGGATTAAACATGGTATGAACATTCACAGTTTAATCTTTTGCCATTCTTTGGCTGACTTATAAGCATTTTGGATAAAGTTCTCCTCTTGTATACAGGGCTGAGCTAAAAGCCAATGCACAATGTAAATTCAAAAAAGAAAAAAAAAGAAAAGAAAAAGGGTTTAGCCTTCAGCTGGCTTCTGTGCATGAGTGGATTTCACTCTAAGTATTATGGAAACTCAGGGGAAATACAATAAAGTTTACAAGAAAATAGGAATACAAATCCTAGACACAAATCACAAGAGGAGTGGATTGTGTTATTTAATGTAGGCAAAGCTGATTGTATTAGAAAACCAGCTACAGAAAATTTCAAAATCTCTTGAGCTGTGCTTTCCTATTAGCCATACCATGAAATATGTTTCTCGAGCTTATCCAGGCTGATTTCAGTTACTCTGGATGTCATTAGCCAGTATTCCATTAATTAAAAAGCACTCAGAAAGGAACCAGGCACACCCACTAGCAATGCCTGAACCTTTCTTTCTGTTCCCCTGGAGTTCAGACAGCAGCAGCCATGCTATGGAACAGCTGAACTGGAAGAACATTTTGCATACAGAAATGCAAATAAACTCACTGAGCCTTCCCTTTTACCGTCAAAGCCTCATATCCAATAGCAGCATGACAACAATTTGAACAGCTGAAAATGGGTTCAGAGGCTGTGGGGCAGGGCAATGTATATAACAAAAATGTGGCACTTGGGGCCTGATTGTGGAAACAGTAACTTCACTTGTCTGAACTGTGCCACTGATTTTGATAGCATTGTTCATATGACTGAATGCAGTTGTATCAACGTTTCATAGATTTCATAGACATTAGGGCTAGAAGGAATTTTGCAAGATCATCGGGCCCAGCTCCCTGCCCAAGGGGCAGGAAGTCAGCTGGGGTCAAAGGATCCCAGCAAGATAAGCATCCACATGTTTCTTGAAAGAGTCCAGAGTAGGTGCTTGCACCACTTCTGGGGGCAGTCTGTTCCAGGCCCCGGGGGCTCGGACAGTAAAGAAGTTTTTCTTTATGTCCAACCTAAAACTGTCTTGTAGGAGTTTTGACCATGGGATCCTGTCATCCATAAAGAGCCGGAGAAGAGCCACGCGCATCATCAGAGGTCAGGAAAACAGACCTTACGATATCAGACTGAGAGCCATGGGGCTCTTTAGCCTGGAAAAGCGCAGGCTCAGGGGTGATCTGATGGACACATATAAGTTTATCAGGGGTGACCACCAGGATCTGGGGGAACTTTTGTTCACCAGAACGCCCCAAGGGATGACGATGTCAAACGGTCATAAACTACTATGAGATTGTTTCAGGCTGGACGTAAGGAAGAATTTCTTTACTGTCCGAGCCGCCAAGGTCTGGAACAGCCTGCCATCGGAGGTGGTTCAAGCACCTACATTGAACACTTTCAAGAGCAAATTGGATGCTTATCTTGCTGGGATCCTATGACCCCAGCTGCCTTCCTGCCCTTTGGGTGGGGGGGGCGGGGGCTGGACTCAATGATCTTCCAAGGTCCTGTCCAGCCCTAATGTCTATGAAATCTATGAAATCTGCTCAGGTCCCTTCCCACCCCACCAACTATGAAACTATGATGATTTGGCCATAGACACAGCTTTAAATGTTTATTCTACATAACTCAAGGCACCACTTGGCTCATAAATGCTGAGATGCTAGGGCAGATGGAGTGTCCCACGGGAGCATGGGGGGGTCCCGGGCATGCTTGGCGATGGACCCAGAAGTGGACCAGAAACATTTCCGGTCCACTTCTGGGTCCATCACAGAGCATGCAGGAGCCCCCTTCCCCAACTTCTGGCTCAGTGACTGGTGCCTCCTGGGTCTGGGAGGGCGTGCAGAGCCCCCCCCCCCCCAATGACTGATCGCTGAGCTGGGGGGTGCGGGGGGGGGGGGGCTTTCACCATTCACTCAGAAGCAGACCCAGAAGTACTTCATCTGCCCCACCATCTCAGCGCTCATGAGATGTTCCTGGTTCCTCGAGGTACGTAGAAAAAACATTTAAAACTGTGTCTATGGCCAAGTCACTGATTCTTTGAATCAGCATCGAATCTTCAGATTTGGACTCGGCCAAATTGAATCAGGACAGTGATCTGAATCAATGAATGAAATCATTGTCCCCCAAATCGAGCTGAATCTGAATTGCCCCTTTTGTACACCCCTACCACCCACCCTTTCTTTTAAAGACAGCTGACAGGGCAGCCAAGAACAGAAGACAACATGGGGCCATAAGGAGCAAGCATGTTAATGGAGGCCATGTGGATACCAAATACTTTATTTGCCCATAGTAGATAACAAAACTGAGAAGACTCAATATTTCTAAAACTAAATATTACTTGTTTAAAGAGATGCTATCATTTTAACATTTAAGCAACATGCCCAAAAATCTGGCTTCCTCCAAGTCACATGAAGATCCTTTTGCTTTTTCTTTGAATAATTCTGCCTTTTTGCTAGCATCTTCTGACTTGTTTGAGCTAGAAGTTACAACCAGCCCACCATTGGATCATGGGTGTATGGCTATCTCATTAGCCCTTCAAGTGGGCAGTCTTCAAGCCAGGACCCCACTTCTTTTGTGTGCTAGCACTCTTGGTGGGTGAACTGAATCCACTCTTGCTTCTTCTTTCTGCTGGGTAGCACCTTTCTGACACAGTGAGTTCCTCATATGCTTCCACTCTTCCTCACTTTTGTCTTCACCCCTACTATACCAACTTAGCAACAGTAATATATGACCTATGTTTTTATCTTGTTGGGAATTTTGTGACACCTTTTTTTTTTTCCTATCAGAAAATGTCAATTAAATGTAACAGAAACTTTCTCCATGCATATGTGAGAATTTTCAGAGAAAACGTTTCTTAGCCCCAGGATGTAATTTCTGATCAAAATGAGAGAATGATCCACCCATCATTTTATAGCCAATGCACAGGGCTTAGCCATTCATCTAGGATATGGAATGCTGTCAGGCTGAAGCCTGGAGCCTTGGTCTGGCTAGTTTGGGGGCAAACAATCCCCAACATACCTACAGGTTTGGTGGCTACATTTTGACTTGTACCACAGCTGAAAAGGACCGAGGGGTAGTGATCAACAATCACATGAACATGAGCAGGCAGTGCGATGCTGTGGCCGGCAGGGAAAACAACATGCTGGCATGCATTAACTGTTGTATCTCATGCAAAACTAAGAAAGTGATACTCCCACTGTACTCTGCACTGATCAGACCACAGCTGCAGTACTGTGTCCAGTTCTGGGTGCTGCACTTCAACAAAGACGTGGAAAAACTTGAGATGGTCCATAGAAGAGCCACTGTATGGTCTGGGACTTGCAAGACAAGTCATACAAAGAGAGGCTGAAGGACTTGGGCCTCTTCAGCCTACAGAAGAGAAGGCTGAGAGGGGACTTGGTAGCAGCTTACCACTACATGAGGGGAGTACATCAAGAACTCGGTGAACATCTGTTCACCAGGGCATCCCCGGGGAAGACGAGGAGCAATGAATACAAACTCCTGGCAGGCTGCTTCAGGCTCAATTCCAGGAAAAACTCTTTTATAGTCAGGGCGTCCAGACTGTGGAATAAACTCCCTCCAGTGGTGGTTTAATCACCTACCCTGGAAATCTTCAAAAGGAGACCAGATAGTCATCTCACTAGGGTCGCTTGACCCCAGTTGTCTTTTCCTGCCTAGTGCAGGGGGACTGGACCTGATGATCTACAAGGTCCCTTCCAGCCCCTAACAATCTTTAAATCTATGAATCTATAAAGCTAAGCTTGCCAATGTGCAGCTGATCTCCCAGACTGGTCAAGCTGGCCTGAAGTCTGTAGCAGGGCCCAAAGCTCTGCCCACTCCCTTTCACCAGAGTGGCTGCCTGGGTTTAGCTGAACCTCCACTTCCCACATACCTGACCCATGACTGCTCTGTTCGCACCTCAACGTGCTGCTGATTTCTTCTCTCAGCTTGATCTCCTGGCTTCCTGACTTGGCTTCTACTCCTTGAATACCCTTGTTTCCAGCTTGTGCTTTTGGATCCCACTTCTTCCTGGCTTCCCGACCCATTTGTCACCTGGATTCTACTTACCCACCCCAAGCCAGGTCAGTGCCCCAAAACCCAAGGGGTTCCAGGCCATGTCCTGGTGAAACAAACACTTGCATTCAAGTAACTTCTTTCAAATGCTGAGTTGAATGGTTTTGACTCAATACGTATGTTCAGTTTAGCCAGAAGTTTTCTCACCAGTTCTTAGTTAGTTTCTCCCCCATGTGCTATTTTCAGTGGATGCAATGATGTGTATTCTTCAAAGGTTTGTCAGTTTATTCTTCAGTGGCCCTACCAAGGCTAATAGGAATGCAGTGTCTCAGTAATCTGAATTGCACATGGGGATCTAATTTGATCTGCATTTTGCCTTCAGCTGCCCATCCCTTTGAAGTATCTTTATAGTTTGATAGCATCACTGTGCAGGCAGGAAAGAATATGGGTGTGTGTGTGTTGGGGGGGGGATATAGGGGAATGGGGATTAAGAGAGAGAAGAAGAGTCAGGGGTTTCAACTTTGGATGGCAGAGAAGACATTGGATTGCATTGCAGGGGAAGTAGGGAGATCAGGAATGAGAGCGCTATCAGCACTGGACTCTCTGTTTCTACAGGTGTGCCTTTCTAAAACAGTCTGAACCCCTGGGGCCATCTTTTATGTAAGAACATAAGAAGTGCCATGCTGGGTCAGACCAATGGTCCATCTAGCCCACTATTCTGTCTCAGACAGTGGCAGGAATGGATGCTATCAAGGGAGAGCACTGAACCACATATCTCTAGAGGGAGATATGCCTTAAGGTATAGATATACCTTATCCATTCAATACCCTCCCTGACATCCACCATTATTGGTTTAGAGGTGCTAGAGGAAACATCTCCAGTCATTCTGTTCAGTGTCTAGGAGGATGGCCTCTCTGGTGGTGTTCGAGATTACATCCCTTTCCATCCCTTTGTGAAGGCCAGGATTGAGACAACCTTCTGGGAAGGGATTGCTTTCCTTTACTCCCCATGTGAACCAGAATGGTCCCTTTGGGTAGGACGTTGAGAAGAGTCATGATGGTAGCATTCACTAAGCACTCAATGCCAAGACCAGGGTGAGGAATTAAGTCTGCATGGGACTTATCAGGGGTTACATCTAGATGAGATGCTACTGCACAGTTGCTATGAGCTGTTGTGCAGTAGCTTGTTGCCACTAAGCAGTAGCATCAGCGGGCACTAACCTTGATGTTACACTACTGCACAGTAGTAATGAGCTACTGTGCAGTAGCTCATTGCTACCACGCAGTAGATTTAGAAAAAAGCCATGGGGGAATGCTAATGCACAGTAACATCGGTTACTGCACAGTCATTTAGTAGTTGGTTATGCAAGTACTAAATGACTGCGCAGTAACAACTGCACAGTCCGCTGCTCATGTAGATGCAACCACAGGTTCCAAGTGCTGGTCCTACATAAAAGAGAAAAAAAAAGACTCAGGGGCACAACTGAAGTGGTTCACGTATCTCAGAGCTGCCAAAACTTAAGGGATGCTGTAGCATTGTTGTAACCTCCAGAAGGTTACAATAATATTGCATATGCAATAGTAACAAACAGCGCTATTGATGGGTGTAGGGTATCCTCTCTCTATCCTTCCTGAAGTGCCACTTCTGGTATTATGCTATTGTGGAAGATTTAGATGTGCAAAATAGCTGCTGTTGATTATAGTCGTATAATATAGCAAAGAGAAAATAATGCTACAATTAAGTTTAAGAAAAAAAAGTCGGTATTCAAATAGGAAATTAAGTGCTCAAAACATCTTCGGTATTTATTGGTCATCTTTAAATTTGGTAAGTTATACAGAGATATGGAGTAAGTTTAGTGATCCCAATGGAATGAGAGGTTTCCTTAGATAAAAACCTTTAAAATATATATTTTTTAAAGTTGATGTCATTTTGCTCCCTTCCCCACACACACCAGTGCATGTTTGGGGCCTAAGACCAGGTTCTAGTCATTCCTTAGCTGATCTCAGTCACTCATCATTCATTTCTTTTACTGTCTGGCTCCCATAATCCGTCTGGGAAAGAAATCTGATTTAAACATGATAAAAAACAAAGAGCTTTGCAAACAGATTGTAATGTTCACAAGCAGGAATGAGTAGCCAGGAAGTATTCCAGGCTGTCAAATGTCACACAACTGGAGTGGCTCAGGGAAACATGCCATTGAAACTGGATTATACCCAGGCAACATAAGTGACTTATGCTCAAGTTTAAGAAGAATCTGTAGGCACTTTGCTAAAAATCTCACTACTATGTTTCCCCCACCCCCACCTGCCACCCTTTTTCTTTTCATTACCTCACAAGACCACAAAGCGAGTTCAGTCAAATAATTTGGAAGGGTCTCTCTTTTTTTTTTTTTTTAATTTATTTAAAGAAAACAAGCATCCAAAATATTGTTTGGGGGCTGGAAGGAAACAGATGGGTGGGATGGGAAAAGTAAGGGGTTGGGGATGTGCAGTGTCTCCCACAAGCTCCACAAGTGATCTTTTATCTGGGTATCTTTACCATGTTCAAAGTTACCCGTGGATGCTAGAGTTTGCAGTTGTGCAGGAGTGTCAATACTCTCCTCTGTTTCACATAATAACTAACAAGACAGTATATCTCTGCAATCTTTCATTCTAAGATCAAAAATCTTTATCCCCTGTTCAGTTGTTTAGGGCATTCTTTCCAGCAACAATGCTAACTCACTCCTCAAACTCCCACCCCAATGACATGCCAGGGAGCCTTTTTGTTTGTTTGGGAATCTAACATTTCTCATGGTCCAAGTCCTTCCACGGTGCTGTGTTTGACATTTCCAGGTGCCAGTTGATCACACTCTTTTTCTTGCTGTGTTTCTCCAGACTAATCACTACCACCCTGTTTCATGCACTGCATGCTGTAATAATACAAGCAGATTTCATGTTTCTAAAGCTAATATAACTCTATCCATTGAATTGCATGCAAAAGGTGGTTCAAAAGCAACTAACTTTAATCCCTATGCAAACAGACTAGGCTCCCGGTGCCTCCTGCTGAAACCTGTGCTCGCCTGTGCAGATTCCACGGGGGTTGCTGTGCCTTGCATTAACATGCCACAAGCTGAATCCCTTCCCCCATACACTGCATAGACCTAGTTGTTTTTCCTGTGCCAATAAAGGGATTTTGCCTGTCTATAAACCATTCCATTATCTGCCATCTCTGCCACTGAATAATACTCATGGGGCTAAATTTTGTTTCATGTTATGTGCCCAAATAGCATATATGTAGTTGAAGAACTGCAGTTTTGAGTGCCTGTGCAGTTTCAAATGCTATTTTTCTTCGTGGTGAAATAGAATATCATTGTGTCTAGCAACAGAGGAAGAACCCCAGCTTTTAGCTCAATACCCTAGTGGGTAGGGCAGTCGAAAGGAGGGAACCCCGAGTTTTTACCTGAGTCCCTGATACAAATGGAACAAGAACTTTCTTAGTGTTGTTCATCTCTTGTATCCAATCAATACTAAATGCAACTATGACCTCAAGTGATATTTCGGAGAGTGCTGCAGGATACCAGAGTTGGAACCGTCTTGAAAAGACTTGGCATCTGGGGGCGGATTTTGACACGTTAGAATTCCTAATTGGCATGGAAAGCCGAAGCTTCGGAAAGTTACACAGCCTGAAAATAAAAATAAAAATAAAAAGCCAGACCAAATGCCAATATGATATTTTTCATATTGAAATGTGTATGGTAAGCAATATTTTCATATAAAATGTCATTGCATTCCAGTTATTTAAAAAATACCAATGACATATTGCACGTAAAAATTGTTTCATTCCCGAGTGCCAGTTTAAAAGGAAACTCGCCCCCCCAGGAAAATTGAAATGTTTGCATCAGACTTTACATTTTTTTCCCCCTAACAAAAAATCCTGTTTCAATGAGATGATGCTTGGTTTTAATGGGGAACCTTTTCAAACTAAATCTTCTGGCTAGCTGTAGTCAAAGAGTTGCATTGCAGGACACAAAATACATTGTTTGCCTTGGGAGAAGCAAGAGAAAGTAGCCACACTATTAAGGGGCTGAATTGGGAAATAAGAAATCCAGCTTCATTTCCCAGTGCCCTCTCTCCAGTTCTTTTATGGCTTTGGGCTAATCCCTTAACCATCCCATGCCTCAGTTCTTCATCTCATGGAGTTGTACTACCTTTTTATCTAGCTCATTTATCGAGACTCTGAGTCTTTTAGCACAGGAGCTCTCTTCTCCTGTGTCCTTGGGTAGCACCTCATTCATCAGGCCTCTGATCTCTCATGATTTTTTTCAGCTAAAGCAATAATGATGCTAAACAAAAATTAGCACCAAATTCCTAGTTATTCAGATATGGAGAGACTGCCTGGATAATGCCAGCAAAAAATGCCTTACAAATTCATCTGACTTCAGCAATGAACAGCAAAAGCTGCCAACATATAAGCTTTGTAAGCTTGTAAGCTTTGTAAGAGAGAACCATGTTGCAAAGCATCAACCTTATTGGATAAGTATTTTAATAATTAAGAAAAAAAAAAGGGGGAGCTAAATGGCACATAGGTTTGTAGTGTAGGAATGAAGCTGCCTAGCTCATGTCCCATTGGAAAACTCTTCCTTGTGGCACCAGAGGTGTCAAGTGCTACATGGGTGTGGGGACTGATTTAAATTTCTATCTGGGGTGTCAGATGCACCATAAGCTCTTGGAAAAGGAATCTGGGTATCACCTGACATGAAACTGGCTCCGCTCCACCCAGTTTCAAGGACTGAGGTTCCAACATTGTCACCAAGGTTCACTGAAATAATACCCAGTTCCTGAGCCTCCTCTGGAACAGTTACTCATTGCTTATGAAGAATGGGAATTCAGATTTCTTTTACCATTGGGCCCTATTCTTCTGCTCACCCCACACAGAACTTCCCAGTTGAAGTGCCTGGTTCGGGCTTACTGAAAACCAATTTAGCCCACCATGGCACTGTGTTGCAAGGTCTTTCTAGCATCAATTTTAGTTTCCTTTTATTTTCAATCATTCACTGTCTACAAATTCCACAAGCTGCTCCAGTGGCCTCGCCCACTAAATAAGTTAAAAAAGTTCACCCCTTCTGAAGTAATCTACAAACTCACCATCCCCCTTCTTAATAGGAGGAGTTGGTGTGCCCCTTCTCCACCTCCATTGCCTAGCAGAATAGAAGACCCAAGACCCACACATTGCATGGGTATCTGGCATTGGAAGCCCCAACCAACTGGGCTACCCTACCATCCCATGCCATGCTTCTTCCTTGGACTCATTCTATTCTCTTAACTCTACTGCCTGCAGGTCTGATCTGTTTTAATCTGCTTAGTGTTATGCACCAGGGTGTGGGTGGTATGGCCTAATGATTAGACACCTGAAGTACAGGTATAGTTTAAATTGGTTCCCAGGGACCTGGAGTATAGAGAGGCCTGACATCAGAATGGGACTGTGGCTGAAATCAGGACAGTCCAGGATCAGAATTTGAAGCCAGAGACAGGGTAAGTTGAGGGTTAACTGGGATAAGAAGCCAAAAGACAGAGCCAAAGATCAAGCCATAATCAAGAGCAGAAAACTAGAATTAGGAATCCCAAGGGTCTTACCAAGATTGGAAGACAGAGTCAGAGCCAGGAGAAAGAACCAGCAAGGAACCACCTGGAAGGTCAGGAGCAAAAACTTTCACATTTGCCCAGACAAGGATACTGTGGACTGGGCCTAGCTCTTAATAGCTGGACTATGTGAGGCCTGTTGCATGCAGCTTCAAGAGACTGGCTGCCCTGATTGCCTCACTCAGCTCAGCTGGGACCAGGAAGCTGCTCTGGGCTTGCTGTAAGTAGTGCTTGTTCAGCAGATGACTTACCCAGGCCTCTTGATTGCGACCAGTTGGGTCCAGGGTTGTAGTCTGGCCTCATTACACCTAGAGCAGTGGTTCTCAACCTCGTTAGACTCAAGGAAACTCTTGAAAAATGCATTTATGCATTTTTTAACTACAGAACTGAGCTAAGTGATACCCCAACCTGCTACACCTCAAATACCATGGGCAATGCCTGGTAAATGCACTCTCCAAATTCAAACACTGAATTATATTTAAAAATACTGTATCTGCTACATTGTATTTGCTACAGCAAATACATTCAATCAGGAGTTTCTTATGTGGAAAGCACCAAGTGATACCTGATTTTAAAAAATGGCAACTGCTTTGCTTGAAGTATATCTCATAGGGGATCCAATAGCATATTCATACTACTGTTTGAAATACAGCAAGTACATTTACAAGATGAGATTATTGAGTGATGATATCTCAGAGGAAGAGTCTCAAGTTTTAGCCATGCTAATTAGGATTTAATGACAGAGATGAAGAGATATTTTTTACAGAGATGAAGAGGTATTTGGTATTTTTTTCATTGTCAGAAACTGCTTGATAGATTTTTATCAACACTGGATTGACATATGTGCTTTACTGCAGAAGTGACTAATTAGCTCCACAGTAAAGCATCACCATCTACACGCATGCCTGTATTATGGTGCAGTAAATTAATTAATTCTGCTGTAGGATAGTAGTTGTCCTGGACAATACTAACATAAAGCAGAGTAGTGACCTGCACTGAAATGAATATGTAAATGTTGACCGGGCCTAGCTGGGGCATGAGGGTGCTACAGAGTCAGGGGTTGCCTGTTGGTTAGTCCCACATTGTAGCACCCTTGTGCCAGAGCCAGAACCTGTGCAGGGCACTGAGCCGAGGTGGAGCAGCCCCAGGCTGGCAGGGTAACCCCCCAGTGTCAGCCCGCATATATAAATGCTACACCTAAGAGAAATAAGCTCCAGCGCAAACTGCACCAGAGTTTACTGCTATATGCTAATTGCACATATAGAAATACTCACTGACATTTCAGTTTATGTCCTACATAGCCTCAGCTTGGGTGAAGTGGCATTGCATCCCCAAAGTCAATGAGCTGTCTCTTCTGAATCAGGATCTGGGGCTTTCAGATCCATTCTCCTTCCTTCCTCTCTCTCTCCTTTACAATACGAGCCAAATTCTGCTCTGCATTTTGTTCCTCCCAGCTTTTTGAGTGCCTGTAGACATGTGGGGAGGGGGCTCTGACCCACAGTAATTCCAGTGTGCTGGAGCAGACCTGATCAATCAAAGACCTGTGAGGAAAATCTGTATGCTAAGTAGCATGCTAATTATCTTTATGCTAATTAGCATGCTCCATTAGACTCAATTAATTGAGTCTGCCGGAGTGTGCTGATTCATGTGTTCCAGCAGCCTCTGCGCCTTATGTATTTAGCATCCTCATTGAACACATTTTAGTTAAAGCCCCCACCCCCCC
>NW_017729024.1:173977212-174025634 GCF_001723915.1 Gavialis gangeticus | reverse complement strand
CCACCCCAATTTTGAAGCACGGGACACTGAATATATGAGATGCTGCTGGCGCTTTAATTAGAGCAGCTCTAATTAAAATGCACCCCCACCATCACCCCCGGAGCAGGTAAAAAAATGCCCTTTGTGTCCAGGCATGTTCTGACCCAGTTTTGGCTCCATGTGCAGCAACAGTGAGAACAGTCCCCTTGAATCATGCCTAGGATCCCAGATAATATTGCTGCAGCTCATGCTGTACTTTCAGATGATTCTTCTGCCTGCCTTCACTTTCTTCTGAATGTCCTGAATTCTAAATACCTGCATCTTTGAAAGTTTTCAAGAGCAGATTGAACCGACACTTGGCTGGGATGGTTTGGTTAAGAATGATCCTGCTTTGAGCAGGGGCCTGGACTAGATGACCTCCGTAGGTCCCATCTAGCCCTACTTTCATATGATTCCATGATCTTGACACGTGTACCTTTTAACTTTTCTTTTCTTTTGAGCTAGGAGATGGAAAATGTCCCCCAGTTGCAACACCAATAGTTACTTCTACTTTATATTTTTCTTAGTCAAAAACAATGAACTAATGCCTCAAAATGAATAAGATCCAGTGTGGGATAGACTGAAACCCTGGGTAAAGGGAAGTGTAAAGATTTGCGCCACGATCCCTTCCCTGCTCCAGGCTTGCTGTCTGGTAGAAGTCATCTTGCACTGAAGATTACTTCATCTGCATAGCTGGCTAGTTCTAGCTGACAGTCATTAAAACAAGACTCTTTCCCCACCTTCTGCTTTCTCCCTCCCCACCTGCTTCTGTCCTGGAATAGCAGCTTCACAAAGGATGTTCTCTCCGATTTCCTGCCCACACAGCCAAACTCTCTAACTCCTGTACAGTCATGATACAGTTGGGGACCATGTGTAAACTGGCTGCATGCATTTCTTGTCTTTATAAGCTACCAAATGCTTTATGAACTGATCCTGTTTTTCCACTCCAAAACATACATTTGCCCAGTCTTCAGAGAAATTATAATACGTGCTCAAATATACAAAGTTTTCTTGGTACCTGCTATTTTCACGAAAACTCTAGTGTTTGTTTTTTTCCCTGATAGTTCAGTGATAAAAGACAGCGTGCCCCCATGGATCATATGAAAATGAACTGAGGGTCTGTGGCTGTGCTGCGTAATGGTACCAGTGATGATTAGGGGGCAGGAGAAAACCTTCGCTGCCTAATTTTTTTAACATTGTCCAGTGTCATTTTTACTATTTGGCCAGCTTTGCTTAAGCGTTTATAGCTAGCATTCGTCAGAGCAGTCTTCTGCTCAATTCCCTGACCTTGAGTCTTGAATATCAATACATAATTTAAATTTCTAGCATCCACGAGACAGAGTGCACAAAACCCGACAATTTCTAACCTAGAAATAGTGTTTGGAGTCTGATTACATTAAGACAACACATCTGACCAGCCATATCCCTACATAGCATCTGCTCACCCCAGAGGAGCATAAACCTGTAAGGACGGTAGGGCTCATAAAAGGACCGAATGTTTCCAAATTGTTGGTCAGAAACAGAAAACCACATTCACACATTGCAGGGAATCAATCAGTGAAGCATTGCTTGGATCCAAAGGAGAATCTGAATAAGGGCTGGGCTGTGGAATTATTCTTGCCACCAGATGCTGTTTGTCTGCTTCTGTGCTCTAATTGCTATCAATAATTAAACACAGGTCTCTGATTCATATGCAGAGAGGCAGTGATTCTTAAATTAAACATTTTAGAATCATTATAGCACATTTTATATGTTCAGCTAAACACTACGCTTGGGCTGATTATGATTAAATATACTGATACTAAATTACATATTGATTCCATAAATATCAATGGATATACAGAACAAATACAAAGACTCCTGGTAAATAGAAGGAACATTTTAATTTCAGATGATGAACAGATATCCAATACAAGTCTTTTCTGTGGCACATTGTGTGAAGAGCTGGCATCTCCCAGTTGACTTGCAGAGGAAAGAAAAAGTTTCAATCAGTTTGAATAAGATCAGGTTTAGACAATAGGGTGCTTGTGGGTTTGTTCAACTACCCTTTGAAAAGTCGAGTTTGACCCAAAGCGAGACTTGCACTTGTAAATCTGATGGTGGCATGAATGAGCCTTCCAAAGCTTTGATTTTTAGATTTTAAAATTTGGTGGTCTTTACCACCCTTAGCAGAATTGGGATCACAATTTGGTGGGAAAGTAATGTCCTGAGTCTCTCTCCTTTGAAAATCTGTGTTGCCCTTTGCACATTGAGAAAAGAACTTGCCCGTCATCATTTTAGTCATTTCCTATATTGTTTAAAGACCTCAGAGGCATTGTGATGAGGATGATCAGCCACAAGTGCTGATTCACTCTTCCAAATATATTCAGAGAGGTTAGCTCAATTATAACCTTGATGTTAGGTTTTCAATGTCTAAAATCCATAGTGGTGGAAATCCTACACATGACTCATCTGTGTGCCCCATGGCTTTGGCTTTCTTCTTACCTTGGGTACTCTTCTCTGTAGATCTGGAAGGGACTCTAGTCTAATAAGGTGCCACCCTGCCTGGCCTTCTACCTATACAGTACTGAGGACATAGATGAAAGGGGGATCCGGGGAAAACATCTCTTCAAGGTAAAGTTTTACTGGATTTTTGCCTGAAATGCTTAAAGTTCACAATGTTGTTAACTATCTCTGGTTTCCCTTCTCATCCCTGTCACTAGGCAACTTCAGGGAGAAACAAAAACTAGCAATACAATTCTTGTCTAGTTTTTAGTTACAAAAGCTAGCAACACAATTCTTGTTGAAGGTAGAGAAGGGGCTATATGGAGACCTTGTGGAGAAGTTATTGTCTCTTCAGGACACCTTCTGCTACTATAGAGGCTTTTCTCATGTCTGGCAGAGCACCATTAGCAATCTGAACCATATCCATTTGCAACCTGAGAATGAAGACCCAGCTCCTCAAATCCATGTGCTCATCCAGGGTATCAGAAGGAAAACTGCAAAGGGCAATAGCATGGGATTTCCACCCTCGGTGGACTCAGCCTTCTCCCACTACGTTTGCCACAGAAAAGAGCAAGCCTGCCTTCAGAAAAATAAGTTCACATTTCTGCAAGAGTGGCTTGGCTCAGTGCTTTTCCCCTCCCTGATTTAGCTACATTGGGTTTTGTGCAATTTACTGTATGTAGGCTATTTGTGTGAGGCCTGATAGACAATGTTCCTCTGTGCACTTTGGAGACATTATGATGTCATGGCACATTTAGTAAGAATGGAGATTTGCATTTGGGTCATTAGCCAAAAAAAAGTTCCCTGCAGCAACTCAGTTGTGTAGTGCATATATTGTAAGTGGGGAAGTACACTGGAACATTTTAGGATAAAAAGCTTATAAAATATTGGAAAAGAAATTGCAGAAATTTAAAACCTGTGGGTGCAATTCTTCCCCTAAAAAATTAAAGTAAGTTTTCTCATTGACTTCAATAGAATTGTTCTTCCTCCTATCATTTGCCTCCTAAATTGCTTTCTCCCTTTGATATAATGGGTGGGGAATCTTAATTTATCTATTAAGGTTGTCTGATATTTACCATAAGACTCCTTTTCTAGTCATTCCTAACTGTGGCAAACTTTAACTGTCTGGGGTGAAATTCAGTTCAGCCAGTTCCTGAAATGAGGTAGTGAAAGCATATGTTATTTTGGCCGTACAAAAAAACAAAACAAAACACCTCTTGTGTCTCTTGAACAACCATCATGCTAAACAGTGAGGATATGACATTTAGCTGGGCTGCGGCTTGTGTGAGAAGGATGTACTGTTTTCGATCCACATGAAATTCTACCCAGTTTTAGGCGATCCCCTCCTGCCCACCCCCAACCAATTTGTACATGATCAGCCACAAGTGCTGGTTCACTCTTCCAAATATATTCAGAGATGTTAGCTCAATGATAACCTTGACATTAGGTTTTCAATGTCTAATATCAGAAGAGACTTCCTTTATTTTAACAGTTCTATCTCCAAATGTTCCTGGACTGAGAATGGCCTCCTTCAGCACAAGGAGTATGGGTAAAGATAGTCGTTCCATCTTTGGGAATCTATACATGCGCTCTGGGGTGGAGGGAGCTGAGAGCCACTCTAATTAAAGCGCGCACAGCATCTCATGTATTTAGCACCCAGCACTTCAAAATAGTGGCAGGGGTACTTGAACTAAAGCACCACGGTTGCTGTATTGAAGTGCAGGGTTGCTGAATACACGTGACACAGAGGATGATGAAGAGTGCTAATTGGTACACTCCAGCAGACTCGGTTAATCAAGTCCGCTCTAGTGCCTGTTAATTAGCATGTATTGGAGCAGATATCTGGCATGTGTATAGGTAACTTTATTGCTGCTCCCAGTCTCTAGGCTTAGGGGGCTAGAAATGGTTTGGAAAGGTAGCTGGGATGATGGGCTTTTATTGCATGGGCAAGTAGACTAAAAACAGTAGCCAGCTAGGGAAACAGAGAGGTAGACATAGACTAAACTGGGCAAGGAATTTTCCTATGGTTATGAAAATGGTTTAGGGGCTGGGCAACATGATTTACAGGAGAGGATGAGGGACCTGATCTTATTTAATCTGGAGAAGAGAGAACTGAGATGAGATTTAATAGCAGTCTTCAACTACCTGAAGGGGGTCTCCAAAGAGCTAGACTGTTCTCAGTGGAGGCAGATGCCAGGGGAAGGAGCGATGATCTCAAGTTGCAGCAAGGGAATTTGAGGTTAGATATTAGGAAAAAAACTCTCACTAGAAGGGTAATGAAACACTGGAACAGGTCATCCAGAGAGGTGATGGACTATCCATCCTTGAAGGTTTTAAAGATCCTGCTAGACAAAGCCTTAACTGGGATGATCTAACTGGGGATGGTTCTGCTCTGAGCATGGGGTTGGATTAGATGACCTCCAGAGGTCCTTTCCATCCCAAATTTTCTATGATTTTATATTTGGATGTGGTGCTAGGAAAGGTGGAGACTGGGATTATCTGAACAAGGCAACTAGAACTAAAAAACAGTACAGGAACATGGGGAGATGGATCTGAGAAGAGCCATGGTGCTTGGGGGGAAAAGTGTCTGGGGAAAAGAGGAAAGGAAAAGGATGCAGAAGTCTAGGGCACAGAGTCCAGGGAGAAGGTGGAGGGAAGAGCAAGTCTGGATGAGGACCCCTGAGAAGTAAAATAGGACTGATCGACAGTGAAGGGGAAAGAGGGAGAGAACTTTAGGAAGGGAGGGGAGAATTGGAGACTGGGAAGGGGCAAGAAATCTGGAGGCACCTGGCAATGGGCAAGTAAAGGAACTGGGATTAGGAAATAAAAGAGTACAATGGGACTGGAGGTGGGAGTAGATTGAAAGGAGCCTTCATGCAGAGGCTAGGATTGGCAGGGCTCAGAAACTGGGTATTGGAAACTGGGACTGCCAGGTGAAGATAATGGGAGAGGGATAGGAACCACAGGTAGGGAAGAAACCACACTGTATACACTTGGAAGTGGAGAAGAAATGATGAAACCAGTGAGAGGGCTGGTAGAATAATTGGCCTGGTAGAGCATACTCCTCTCCAAAATCAGAAATGAAACTACAGATTCAAGTGCATCTCCATTTATCTGTTAGCAACAACTACCTCTGAAACCTTCACTATGTATCTAATACCCCAGTGATGGTCCACAGAGATTAACAGCCTGTTACTGCTCTCCCATACTCTGTTAGCTCCTGGGAAGAAGATGTTTGCATGGCTTTAAAGAGCCCAGTCTTCCTGATGACTGATGTGACAACTAATTGAATGTCTGGATTTCTTTTTCAGTTTTCTTTTCTAAAAATCTAGAAAATCTCACTCACTCTCCTCTTTCTGCTATTACTACAAGAATATTATTTAGATCACAAAGACAAGTACTAAACTCTTAAAAAGTGTCAGAATTAAAGTTATTTGTACACCTTTGCTTTGGTTCCTTTTGTTGCTGCCTTTAATTACATGATTGCATAATATTTTTCAAAGGATTCCTTATTTTATTCAGAGCAGAGAACTGATCTACTCTGGGGAAGTTTCAGGCTTACATAATGATGAAAACTTTCACTTGAGGCCCCCCCCCCCCCCTTCTCAAAGAAGTAGAAATGTAGGTAGGGAAGAAGGCAAGACAATGCAAGAAAAAATATGCTTTCAAGGTTAAGAAGGTTGAATACTGTCATAAATAATTCTTTTCCTGTATATTTCCCATAGTTCCTATGTGAGGGGTTTTTTTGCAAAAGACTTTAACCATACTGTAACAGCTGATCATTAACTGCTTTCCTCATTTTCTGGGTACTTGACTTGAGACCTTGATGTCTGTAATTCAGAAGTGCTGAGTACCCACCCCTGCAACAATATGCAATGGCAACTGTGCATTGGAGGTAAGCACTCTTTCCAAAAACCCCCACAAAAACCAAAACAAAGCAAAAAGCCCAACAAACAATAGCTCCTAGTATGACTCAAATCAAATGCTGAAAAATTAATGGAAACTTCTGACATTCATCTTTTCTCTTTTGTACTTTTATTTTCCACCTATAAAATAGAGATAATACCCAACTCCTTATGAGAGTACCGTAGTAAGAATTTTGTTGAAGAAGCACTCAATGTGGTGATGAGTGTCATAAAAAGTCAAGAAAATTAATAATTTTATGTTGTTTGAGGAAGAGCTTGACTAATATGCAGTAAATAGGACCTAAAGTGACACACAGAACAATGAGGGAAAAAATAAAATATGGCACAGCAGCTTATTAACTGAAAATTGGCTGTTCTGTGCTCTGAAAGGGTCATGGATTTTGTGGAGAATGATAGCAATTAATCATGATGCATATTGCCAACAAAGACGGTTCAAATTGTATAGGTAACCCTAATTCTGAAGCTTCCTAACTCTTATGTACTTGATTCTGCCCACAGTCATTGTCTTTGGCACAGTTTGTGTGTGTGTTTGTATGTAATAATTATGAGTCATTTTCTTTGACATAGTTTATATGTGTATTTTATATGTAATTACTATTTAATTTTATAGAAGATTTCAAGAGTTTCGCCATTAATCTCAATAGGCACAGGATCTGACTCATATAATCCAATACATTTAAAATGACTCATATAATTCAGGTATACAAATGAATAACTCCTGTTCTTTCATGGTCTAAAAAAAGATGCAAAAAAATTCACAATTTAGATTTGGCATGGATGCCTCAGAGTCCAAGAGAGCTCAGCTCTGGAATTTGCCATCAACCTGCTATATGGATCTTTTAGCAATATTTTGATTAGACTTGGATTAAAAATAAAGTCTATTGGTACCCAGAGTTTCAAGTTTTGTCTATCCCTACCCTGAGCAACAGACAGAATGAGATGCACAGTCCTCCAGGGAATTAATGTTTATCATTTTAAAAAGTATTTAGACGGTGAGTTTTCCTTCCCTCTACCTTCCTTCTCTTCCACTCCCCACCTATAAGACAGTGTAGAAGAAGAAAGTACCATGTGCAAACGTATTAGACATGCTGACAAGAAGTATTCTGATATTTTGCAATGGTTTATTATTGTGTCAGAGCCAGCATTCCAGCTCCCTATTCTGACAACGTGTTTTCCATATCTAAAACGATCAGTGCCCTGTCTCAAGATCATGTTGGAGAACACTAAAGCCTTCTGTTTTTCATCCCCACCCCCCTTTTTTATCAGCTCGAACATTGTTGTGACTTTTGTGTAAAAAGGTCTGGACTTCAAATGTCTGGACTTCCCTTCCTGCTTTTAATGTTCTGGCAGCTGGCCTCTTTAAAACTGTCAGCAGGAAGAAAAAGCTGCATCAGGGGCTGCTCAGGAGCTGAAGAAATAGAATCTCTAACAAAACCCACTACTTAGAAGTGATGCACACCATATTAAGAAGAAACCCAACGGAGCGGAATTGGAGCAGTAGATTTCCATGTCTGCTTGTCAGCCACTGCTTTCACCTCTACACTATTAATTTTGCTTCCCTGCTGTACTACACAGTGAACAACATCTTTCCGTCTCACTCCCTCACCCCCCTCTGAGCTGTGTCTGTACATTAGGTTCCATGGAAATGAGCCCAAATTCAGACTTCTGATTGCATCCATACTACAAGTCAAAAATTTCCACAGAATTGGTGAAGTGGAAATCAGTATTTCCACACTTTGCTGGTCACATCAGAACAAGTCAAAGTGTGATGGGCATATAGGATATCGATTAACAGACTGAAGAAAAGGAGGAAGGAATTGTGGAAGCAAAGGGGGAATATAAGGCAGTTTGTGACAGCGTTAAAGTGAGCATTCTCAAGAGATGATCACTTAGCAGGTATATCCTTAAGTATTGGGTCTGAAAGGTTACATCAGGTTGAATATCAGTGCTTCAAGTTGGCCCCTGGTTGATGTTCCTATAGATCCTTGTGGTCTCACCAGGGGATGAATTTGGCACAATGTTCCTTAACACCATATATGAATAAGTTAAAAACTCCTAAGAAATCCTTTCCAAATTTGACTTATCACCTACCACCACCACTGACTTAAGTGGCATTCCATGAGCCCCCAGTATCTTTGGATTTGGCCTACTGACTTATCGGTGCTGTTAGATATCAATATTTTTGCCCACTACAGTTCGTTTTCCTGCCACAACCCATACGGGCTATCTCATGAAATATTCAAGCTGCAGTGTGAGCTGAAGATGCCCAGCACCCTCAGGCGATGGAGTATCCTACAGGACTGGACCTTGATGGTCAGGAATGGGTGATTTGCTTTAACAGGGAACAATTTCAAAAGAAGTTACAAATTCTGTAAGCATTATTGCATTTTTTGTTTTTACCTTTAGGCCTATTTATTTTTTAAGAAGCCATTGGAAACACTTCATAGATTTCATAGATTTCATAGACGTTAGGGCTAGAAGGGACCTCGGAAGATCATTGAGTCCAGCCCCCTGCCCAAAGGGCAGGAAGGCAGCTGGGGTCATAGGATCCACACAAGATAAGCATCCAATTTGCTCTTGAAGGCATTCAAAGAAGGTGCTTGAACCACCTCCGATGGCAGGCTGTTCCAGACCTTGGGGGCTCGGATAGTAAAGAAATTCTTCCTTATGTCCAGCCTGAAATGGTCTCACGGTAGTTTATGACCGTTCGACCTCATCATCCCTTGGGGTGCTCTGGTGAACAAATGTTCCCCAGATCCTGGTGGTCACCCCGATAAACTTATAGGTGGTCATCAGATCACCCCTGAGCCTGCGTTTTTCCAGGCTAAAGAGCCCCATAGCTCTCAGCCTGTCGTCGTAAGTTCTGTTTTCCCGACCTCTGATCATGCGCATGGCTCTTCTCTGGACTCTCTCAAGCTTTTCCACATCCTTTTTGAATCATGGGACCCAAAACTGGATGCAGTACTCCAGTTGCAGCCTCACCAAGGCCAAGTACAAGGGGAGAATGACATGCTGGGATTTGCTTGAGAAGCATCTATGGATGCAAGCCAGCATTTTGGTCACTTTAGTAGCTGCAGCATCGCATTGAAGGCTCATGTTCATCTTGTGGTCAATGATGACCCCCAAGTCTCTTTCTTCCATAATACTAGCCAGCATAGCACTGCTGAGCCTATAAGGATGCTGCAGGTTTTTCTTCCCTTAGGATCACTTAAGCATGTGAACACGTGTTTGTAGGATATTTGGTACCCAAGCACATATTTCAGGGTGTGGCTTTATGTTATAGCTGGATGAAGCCTGACCCATTAGGCTTGCTAGACTGGGCTCTGAAGTAGGAAAGGCAAAGGAACACCTTGTCTTTGGGGGGCAAGGGGGTTTCTGGGCACACCAAGAAGCAAACTCTCAGTGGCTTAGGAGGACTTTGGATTCTAAGGGTCTCCAGGGAGCAACTGGAAAATGGTAGTATTAGGCTTAAACATGGACAGTAAGAGGTAGGTGTGAGCAGTGCTGTAGGGCATCCTAGGATAATTAGTCATCACATATCTGGAGGCAACTAATGCCCTGTGCCCTCCCTGCCACCCAAAGCTATTTCCTCAGCTGTTCCTTTCTCCATTTGAGGTATATGTTAACTGATAAAAGAACAAGGTAGTTAGGTGTGTTAGTCTAAAGTCAGACAGAAAGCAAGATGGAAATACACTTTAAATATTGAATTAAAGATGTGTACCTTTTTGTGAAACAAATAGAATCATAGAAAATGAGGGTGGGAAGGGACCTCAGGAGGTCACATCTAGTCCAACCCCCTGCTCAAAGCAGGACCAGCCCCAACTAGATCTTCCTAGTCAAAAATGTGTCTAGCTGGGTCTTAAAAACCTCCAATGATAGAAATTCCACAACCTCTCTGGGTAACCTCTGCTAGAGCTTTACTACCCTCCTCATGAGAGAGTTTTTCCTAATAGCTAACCTCAGCCTCCCTTGCTGCAACTTGAGACCATTGCTCCTTGTTCTTTCATCTGCTACCACTGAGAACAGTCTGGCTCCACCCTCTTTTGAACCACCCATCCAGTAGTTGAAGGTTGCTATTAAATCTTCTCTCTGTCTTCTCTACTCCAGATTAAATAAGTCCACAGCCTCTCCTTGTAAGTCATGTGCTCCAGCTCCCTAACCATTTTTTGTGGCCTCTGCTGGACTCTACAATTTGTCCACATCCTTTCTGACCTCGCCTGTGAAGGCTGAGTTGAAAAAGGCGTTGAGCACTTCAACTTTTTATGCCTTCTATATCCCTAGATTGCCTCCAACATTTAGTAAAGGACCCACCCTTTCTCTGATCCTCCTCTTGTTGCTGCCATACTTGTAGGAACCCTTCTTGTTACCCTTTGCATCCCTGGTTAGCTGCAACTCTAATTGTGCATTGGCTTCCTAATTTTATCCCTGCATACCTGAGCAATGCTTTTATACTCCTCCCTAGTTGTTTGGCCAAATTTCCACTTCTTATAAGCTTCCTTTTTTGTGTTTTAGCTCACTGAAGAGTTCCCTGCTAAGCCAAGCTGTTTTCCACCATACTTGTTAGTCTTCCTGCATATTGGGATAGTTGTGCAGGAACCATTGCTCTTATGAAAGCTTACCCATCTCTGTTGATCTATGAGGTACATCTCTACTCTGATGTCTGCCTGATGAAAGAAAATATATATTCGCGGTAGAAGGCAGCCAAAATATATGTCACCAACACCGTTTCCCAACTACCATCTAGTGGGTACAAAATACTTTGGTGGATTGCTTTTTTTCTTCAATAAGCAGAAGCCACCCAGCAGAGATTTGCCAGCAGAGATGTAACCCTGGCCAAGAGCACAACTGCTGCAATTTTCCTGTGTTGCTGAGCCAATAAAGTATATACAGAGACAATAATTCTCCTTGCTAGCAAATACTAGCATCTATGAGCTTTAACACATCAGAAGCAGGAGTGTCTAGTTATTATCAAAATAAAGCTGTCACACAAAGAGATAAATGGCCTGGAAAAAACTAACCTTGTAACCCTGCTTATCTACTGTCTGTTCAGCTATGGTTTTGCTCTTCACTGGCAACTAAGTGTATTCTCTCAGCATACCCTCATTGGTATGCATGTTCAGAGGTTTCAGGTCTATTCTGCCTCTTTTCACTGTTTGTGGGTTTGAGTTGACTGTTTGGGGTTAAAGTGTGCAATTGTACAGGATGGCGAAATATGATTTTTGTGTCCACTAGCCTTCCTTTCCAGAATGGTGGAGACTGTAGGCACACAAATATTAATGCAAAGGCCACTGAAAGGTCAGCACTCACTGTGAGCTTTGCAGAAGGTCTGCAGTGGGGTGCCTTCAGTTTGAGGCATGAAACAGTGTCTATAAGGAGGAAGACATATTCTGGACAGCAATTATTCTTTGCATCCCCTGTGGCTCATCTGTTCCTCAAAAGAAAATGGTAGTGAGCACAGATGTCTAGAGCGGGTCCACATGGGAATCTGATGTTCATAAGAACTGAACATCCCTGAGCCTTCTGTTGAAGGGTCTGGCAGAGCTGGGGTTGCATAGGTGACCCAAAGAGGACCAGTGAAGGAACAGTGGCAATGTCTGGTGGTGCAGTGGAGTGATTGTAGTTGCTGGGGACAGTGGCTAGAGCAGCAAACTGTAACAGTGATCACCAGGGCAGAGTGGCAACAAGTGTGGCCTGGGTTTCCCTACCTAGCTCTTGCTACTTTGGCAGATGTAGGTGGTAGAGCCCCTAAAGCAGAACAGCAAGTCCTGGCACTGAGGAATGGCAGGGTCCTCCAGGATGGGTTCCCCTACCCAATGTCTACCCATAGTTGGCTAATATAGGTGGCAGATCCCCCAGACAGCAGCCCTGGGTGAGTCTCCCTACTCAACTGAGCAGGCTAAGTGTTATATCCCCTGGGTTGGCTTGCTACTAACTGTTTGGGATGTCAGGTAATGTTTAATAGTTAAAGTCACAGTTGACATTGTCCCCTCTCCCCTCTTTAATAAATCCTATTTTAACTAAACATTGCTTGTGAGTGGTGAAATTTTTTTTCTATTAAACCACCAAGTTAAAATATACTTTTCTGGGTGGGGGCTCTAACCAAATTTAGAAAGTTAGCATTAAACCCCTAAATTGAAATCTGGCTTTTGTGACTGCTGTTCAGTGCCTGGCAGAAGGCTTACAACATTAAAAGAAAAAGGCTAAGCAAACCTCAGGAATTATTACTAATAATCTATTTCAAAGCCAGCCTCCCTATTATCATCTTACATAAATGTATCTGTAGCCTCCAGAGGGGGGATCCTTAGCAGTCTTGGAAAGACTGTGCCAGTGCACATGGATGATAATTACTTCAGAATCCATTTGTCACAAGCATCTTACTCTTAATGGTCAGAATTTTCTTTTTCCTCCTCTCTCTCTGTGGTATGAAACTACCCAAAGGTCTTAAAGTACAAGAGGGAGGTGGAATGTACATCATAATATATTTAGCAAATGAATATGAAAAGAACTAAAAATAGATGAGAGAGAGACAAATACAGTCCCAATACAAGGTTTCTGCAGCTGCTCAGGAGCTTGTTATCAGCAGGAGCTCAGAACACAAGCAGACAAGATCATCTCCCACAGATGAGTGACAGCAGCTTGTGAATTTGAAGCATGAGATTTTTTACCTGGATCTTCAATGCACCTTAAGTTCCTGACACAAACAGTGACTGCATTGATGCAGGTTTGGAGAAGGGAAAGTTTGTGTCAGGTGTGAGAAGGGGAGAGACTATTATAATCCATTTTAGTGCTCAAGGCTGGTGATGGGACTGCTTGGAGCCATTACCCACTGGTGCTAGATGTGCCAGCATCAAATCTTTTCTTAATTGCACCAATGGCCAGTTTGACCTCTGACAGAACCCAAAGATTGGGACAAGAAAGGATATCTAATAAAAGTTATCTCTTGTGCTTTTCTCTGTCCCGGATATGTCCAGCACCATTGTGGCACACATGGCCTTTTGAAATCTATCTTGCTCCTGATAATGGGATCCAGATAATTTTTGACAAATAATACACAGTGGGCATGGCTACATGAGACACTACTGTGCAGTAGCAACTAGCTTATTGCTACTGCGCAATAGCATTGTCAGGCACTAACCATGATGCAACGCTACTGCACAGTAGTAACAAGCTGCAGTGCAGTAGCTTATTGCTATAGCACAGTAGCATCTGGAAAAAAAAACTGTGGGGGGACACTACTGTGCAGTAATGCCAGTTACTGCACAGTCATTTAGTGCTTGCTTATGCAAGTACTAAATGCTTATGCAAATATGAAATGCTTATGCAAGTACTAAATGACTGCCCAGTAACAACTGCGCATTCCACCGCCCATGTAGACATGGCCATGTCTTTCATGCACATGACTAGTATATTTTGTGTGTGTGTGTGTGTGTGTGTGTGTGTGTGTGTTACTCAGGTACATGTAGTATATAATACATGACCGGTTGCATAATTATTAAACAGGTCAAAAGTTGCCCATGAGAACTATATTTTCGGGGGAGGGAGATTGAGTTTTTTATGGAAAAGAATTTTCATGAAAATATCTATTTATTGTGGCAAATACCAGGTTTATGATAAGAAAGTGAGTTATGCAAAACAAGAAAAAAACCAACAACAAAGGAAAAAAGTGTTTGTTCGAATGATCTCCGATGTCACAGTTTTCTGCAGGAAAAGAACATTATGATCAACTCTAGTTAAAGTTAGAGCTCATACAACATCAAAGAGTTCTCATAACTCTTGAAATTCAGCATCTTACCTATGTTTTATTACTTAGTTTCCTACTTTGGAGAATCTTGTCTCTATAACCCAATTTTTCCAAGGTGCTGCGCAAGTATTTTGAGGTCAAATTCCAATAGAGGCCTCACATTCCATATCTGGAAAAGTGGGTACTGAGAATTTGAGGTCACTTGAAAATGTGAAACTCAGTGTTTAGCTCTAGGGGGAATAATAAAAAGATTTTGCTGAAACAAAGAGGGACTGTTTCTTGGCCTTCGTCTCATACACATAAATTGAGTTTTATTTTTAAATAATGGATGCTGTTTTTTTAAGACTGGCTTTTTAAATGTGCAAAGCATTCATTTATTCTCCTCTGTATATGCTCTTATGACTGAAAAAAATGGTGAGTATCTGTTTGCAGGTGGGGAAGGCAGCAACAGAAACCATATTTTCTGACCCCAAATGCTCATTTGAGGCCTATCTGCTTTGGGAAGTGTATGGACTCTGTTGCTTAGCAACCACCCTCCCAACTCTCGGCAGCAGGAGGGTGCTGTGAGCATACATGCGCATTGATAATCTGTTTTTGAGACCCACAGAAGGCTCTGTTGTGATGCAGTCAGCCAGATTATATTTCACAGGAAATCAATTCATTTTAACCCAGAGCTATGGGCAAGCTTTGAAGCAGTTCTTTGTAACCTTGCACTAGGAGCATCCCTGTATGTTTTCTTATCAAATGAAGGGAAGGCAATGTTGCCTGAGAAGAGAGTTCTCTCTCCAATGTTTATAAATGCTATTACAAGCTAAAACCTACAGTACATCTTCTCAGGAAAGGGAGAGAAAGTGCTCATTGCTTTGGGTGGGGCTGAGCTGATATATAGACATTTGAGCAGTTAATATAAAGAAGGGTCAGGGCACTATTTCCTTCTTCCTTTT
This sequence comes from Gavialis gangeticus, assembly GCF_001723915.1. Classification (NCBI taxonomy): domain Eukaryota; kingdom Metazoa; phylum Chordata; order Crocodylia; family Gavialidae; genus Gavialis; species Gavialis gangeticus. The sequence continues at coordinate 174,010,521 of NW_017729024.1, read as the reverse complement.
CTATAAGTACACTGTAGAGATAATGAATTGATTTTCTATGTATGTAGTGTGCATTTGTTCACATAGGTGTATCTAAGTGTGTGTTATTCTGTAGGCACTGATGGATCCAAGGTGTACACTAGATGGTGCTTGCACAACACAGGGAACAAACAGCACATTTATCTCAAGGTTTAAGGTTTGCCGGCCTCCCACAGCTTGATCTCTAGCTATTTTGTGATGTGTGTTCTGGTCTAGCAGGTTGAGCCAGGTAATTAACTAAAGAAGTGTTGTGAGTAATATGAGTGATGGCTGTTTGCTATGTCACAGAAGTGGCACATTATGGAAATAAGAAGTTGCTTATCTTTATGCAGATATACTGCTATGTTGCAAGGTGATATCTCTATTTTTAACTATATCTATCTCCCTGTAGTGCAACAGTTTAGTACTATGTAGGGTATGGCAAACTGGATAGTGATTTAAATGCCAGCTATAGTGTTTTAATGAGTCCTGTAGACCCAACCCTAAGATTTAAAAACATGGATAGAGTCTATTTACTATATGGCTCTACAGCATAAAGCACAAAGGGACCTCAATTTGATTATTCTTTCATATTATCAAAAGGTACATGCAAAACCATCATCACCATCATTTAAAAGAAGAAATAAGCTGTTTGAGCATTTTTAAAAATGTTTTTTGGAGGTGGGGTGAGGAGTGAAATTACCATATATTTTCTAGAGGAGGGTGGGGAGGAAACTTCCTCTTTTACTTCATTTACCTGTGTTGTCATTAAGGGAAAGAGAGTGCACATTGAAGAAAAGTGCTCCTCATAAACTATCAGACTCCTTGCATACTGTGTAGCAGCTTTTTCTGCAGGGTATCTCCAGGATAGCATAATTTCAGAAGCATGAGGGGGGTAGGAAACCCTTGATAGTCATTAACTGACACTTCTGTGTGCTCTGTATTTCCAGTGTGGATCAGCAAAAATTCTCTTATAGCAGATACAGACTGTTAACATTTAAGTCAGTGATAGCTTCCATATGCTTTCCATGTTATTGCATATAATGTGCCTGATTTTGTTTATATGGAAATATTAATGAGACCGAATACAATAATAGAACATGCCACATATTGATTTCTGGTTTGTTGTGGTAAAACTACCTACAGCAACACCTTATAGTAATTTATATTCCCAACTTAATTTATTAAATGACCCTTTATATTTTCATCATGGAATGGAGTTAAATGAGCCTAAAATCAAATTAAGCTACTTTCCATTTGGACAAGTTTGAATTGCAGATAGAGGATGCTGAAAAAAGTTAGTGTGTATTGTGGGGAGTTTTCATTAGGTAAAGGAAGCACGGAGAAGAAAAAACCCTTGTTTTACCCAGAACTTTCCAGTCTTTGACCTCCAAGCAACCAAGTTGCATTGCCAGGATGAAACTTTTGCATCTTTCTAACATCAAAGTGGGTTGAAGTCCAGATGACTTTAGGTGAAATAGGAAAAACAAGCCAAATCTCATGATGGTGCAAATTATGGAGATGTGTCTAATCTTTGACCAGATCTAGGAGCATCATAGTGATGCCTACAAGTGTCTAGCACAGCTGCTTTGAAGCCCACCAATACTAAGCTTTGTAGTAGTAATACTACTACATGTTAAAGGTGCAGCATGAACTGTTGATATGGTCTGTCTTTAAACAGAGGGGTTGTTTTATTGTTAAGTTGTGCAAGGAGGGCCAAAAGTTGTCTGGATCCAACAGCATGCAGCTCTGCATACAGGCACTTGCAGCGCTGTCACGCCTACATCCGGATATGTTGTAAAGAATAAACATCTACACTTCTCTTCCATGCAGGCATTAGGGTTAGGGTTGGGGGGTCATAACTGAGGAAACCCAGTGGGATTCAGGTGCCAGACACAAGGTTTGCCAGCACTGCTGTCTCCAGATTCATCTGAGTGTGGGTATTTCAGTAGCAGGCAGGACTTGCTCTTGACTTGGTCGTTGCAATCTGAAAGGACTGGACCCCCAAATCCACAGGATCCAGAAGGATCCAGGCAGAGTTCTGCTGCTACACAGACTCCCAGGAAGGTCAGGAGGGGAAAAATACAGATAATCTTGCGTTTCCAAGAAGGGGCTGGGAGAGAGACTTTTAATGACTCAGATACCCTCTGCCCAGCCTATCGGGAATGCTTAGGGGAACCAGTCCCTACAATTGGAGCTGGGTCATTTGAGCCTAAGGCTTTGCGCCGCCTCCACCTCCTGGCTCTTTGCAAGGCAACTATCAAATACATAAATAAAGACTCTCTATTGAAGCATCTGCTTCTGTCTCTCCCAAGGACCCGCTCGGCCAGAGGAATTAGCAGCTCTGCCTGTGTCCGATGGAGAATGTGAGCTAATCTCCTGCAGCAGAGCAGTTAAAATAATTGATGAGTGTGTGCTGAATCCCCAGGAAGGAGGAGGGGGGAGGAGAGGGTGCTGATTTCAGCCCTGTAGCGTCAGGATTGCGTCAATTTGGGTTTCAACCACGTCTTCAGTCTCGGTGCCGAGCTACTCAGAAGAGCCGGCACAGGAAGGGGGCTGCAAATCACTGGGCAAAGGGAAGGCTAAAAAGCTCCCTCCCCTTTCCCCCTCCCCCCCCTTCACAGCCAACCTCCTCCTCCTCCTCCTCCTCCTCAGCCTTCCCCATCTTTCATGTTTGTGTTTTCAGCACGCCGGGAAATAAGGAGCCCGCGGAGCCGTGCGAGCCGGGAGCCGGGCGAAGCCGGGGAGGCGCCGTGCAGCACCTTGGACAGCGCACGCAGCAAACATGGCTCCGATCACAGCTAGCAGGGAGGAATTTGGTAAGTTGTCCCCGGGCAGCCCCTGCCCCCCACCCCCGGGGGCTTTGCTGCCATGCAGGGGGGCTCGGGAGCAACTCCCTCCATGCAATGCCCCCTGTCTGCCCTGCCTCAGCTGCCTAGTCCCCTTGACCCATTTTTTGCTCCCCCCCTTTCAGAAGTTTATAAGTGTGTCCTTTTCTTCCCCCCTATGTTTAAGTCCATTCCCTCCCCTCCTTTTTTGATGTCTCCCTTCTTTTCTTCACCCCCAATTATGCTCCAGAGTTGCATAATGCACATCTATCCCCATGGAAAAGATTTTTTTGTTTGTTTGTTTTTGCTTTGGCACTTCTGTTCCTTATAAGAGAAGGACTCGTACAACCCTTTTTTTTTTTTTTTTTTTTTAAATTTTAGTTCTTACAGTGTGGTCTATATTCTTGTTTTCACTGCTGTTTGCTGTGAGGATGACTATATAGTATGCCGTATAGTCATACTGCTCGTATACTGTAAGAGCATCCTGCTCTTTGGGTTAAGCTAAGTGAACCGGTTACTAGTATCGGAGGATAATAATGATAAAGGGGGAAAAAAAAAGTTCTTGGTTATGCCATTTTTCTCTGTTGAATGTTTGCTGCTTATTAACTTTTAAAGGAGGAGAGGTGTTGCATAACAGGCCCCCAAATGCATTTGTGAAAGCATACATATGTTTTCGTTAATTGGAGTTGATAAAAGGCAATGCTTCTGAACGCTGTTTTATAGCTGTTCACTGTAGCCAACATTGTGATTGCTTTAGCACTAGTGCAGATCTGGAGGCACTCCCTTGATTTAAATGAAGCCATGCCAAATTAACTGGAGATAACAGAGATTAAAATCTGCCCTGGTCTTAATGGGAAGCATTACGGGGCAAGCCACCTTTCTGAATGGTTGGGGAATTGATTTGCCATATGAAAATAGCAACAAAGGCAGGTTGTAAGCTAATTGGCAGTAAATGTACAGCAATTTTAATACTATCTCCTCTCCTTTCCCACCCCACCCACTTGAGGGTTGCAAACTACATTTGTGACATCTTGCTCATATGATGACTCACTGAATGGAGATAACTGATATCTTAAACAGTAAATTGGTCTCATCCATACTTTCAGGAGATTTAGATATTATGTTTATAGTGCTTTCAGATTAACCATCAAAAAGTGATCGTTACAAAGTGTATAGCTATGCAAACTGATACCCAGAACCCCCATAAGCCTTGCTATTAATTTGGAGCTCATGTCTTGCTCTATATAATTCCTATTTCTGCCTCCTGAGGAATTGTCTAAACTCAGTGCCGTGTGCTTGACTATATTTTAAATTGAAAGGATGATACAGAGTGTGAGTAGAAGGGGAAGTGACATGGATATTGTTAGAAGATATGGATCACCAGGCCTAACCCTTTATTTACTGGGAATTTATGCCCTAATTTCTCTTTGTAGTGCTATATTTTATCAGTTCGGTTAAAAAAAAAACCCAAATAAAGGCATGTCAGTATGTGAAAAATCAGTTCCTTTTGCCTAGTCTGTAATGGGCTCATCCATACCTCTACAAAGATAGTTTTGTACTTTCTCATCCAGAGAGGCTTGTAAGCATTTGTTAGAGAACCAGAACTCTTAGATAAAGAACATGATTACCTGTATGCATAAGCAATGTCATCACATGAATATTTTACTAGTCTCTTTCTCTTGCAAGGAACCAGGATCTGACTCTGATTGCTCCGTGGTGGGAAACTTAAACTCACTTACTAATCTTACTTATGGACAAAATTGGATTTCTAATTAGTGGTGCTCATTTGCCCTTTCATTGCATGGTTATGAAAGGCTAATGATACTCTATATGCAACTATTGTATCTACATGCCAATTGAGGTTGTAATGATTGCACTGCTTCCCCTTTGTAATGCAGTTTTCAGCAGCAGAACTCATATGAATGTGGGAGAAAAGTATTTTTTTAAAATGTTTTGTTATATACAAAAGACATTTTGCAAAATAAATGCAATCCCTCCTTCAAAAGCATTTAACCTCCCTGCCCCCTCCTCATGGCTTTGTTTCATAATCAGGTAGATTCAATACTTAATGGGTACCAGAGATTTGCATTGAATTTTCCTGGGTTTCAGTTTGACTGTGAATGTATCACATACAGCATGAAAAAGGCTTCATCTGTATAGTTTTTCTACATTTGCTCAAAGGACTCACTCCTGCAAAAAGCTGAACATCCCCCTAAGAAACTGTTGAATATTATGCCCTTCCATTTAACCCAGCATCTCTAGAGGTATTCTTCAGCCTTTTAAATGATTAAACAATGGATCATTAAATTCATAGAACACAGGGGGGAAATATGAAAAGTAGACAATGTATTTGTAAGTAATGTATATTTAGGTTCTATTTTAACTAAGCAACAAAGCCTTATAGATTCAGTTCTGATCCTTTAGGATTGAGCTAGAAATGTTAAAACAGACGCAGTTTTTCTCCACGAGAACTGCACAGGGGGATGATCCATTTCAGAGTAATTATTAATTTTTTTTTTTACTATTATTGCTGTCATACTGTTCAACCACCCCTCCCCCTCACTCCCTGTTTATGGAAAAGTACTACCAGGGAGTCCTTGCAATGTGTCTACTCATTTATACCTCTAGGTGGCATTAAATTTGTACAGATCCTGTGCAATACCTATAATGAAAAGCATTACAGTCTGCATAACTTGCAGCTATTGACATCTCTTTGGACTTTTTTTTAAAGACAAAAAAATAACATGTTCAATCTGAAGCACTGCTGTTTACCTGTTTGTTACTATTCGTTTGATTTGCAGATGAAATTCCTACAGTGGTTGGAATCTTTAGTGCATTTGGCCTTGTCTTCACAGTCTCCCTATTTGCTTGGATCTGCTGCCAGCGCAAATCGTCCAAATCTAATAAGACCCCTCCATACAAATTTGTCCATGTGCTGAAAGGGGTTGACATTTATCCAGAGAATCTCAACAGCAAGAAGAAGTTTGGAGCAGATGACAAAAGTGAAGGAAAGAACAAATTGGCGATGCCAAAGAATTCTCTGCATCTTGACCTGGAGAAGAGAGATCTGAATGGCAACTTTCCCAAAACAACACCCAAAATCCAGAGCTCCTCAGATCTTGAGAACTTGAGTCCAAAGCACTTTACAGAAAGGGAGAAAGATTCAATATCTCCTGATAGCTTAAAGTCCAACATGTCACTGTCTTCTGAAGAGAAACAAGAAAAGCTAGGAACTCTCTTTTTCTCTTTAGAGTACAACTTTGAGAAGAAGTCATTTGTGGTGAATATCAAAGAAGCACGTGGGTTGCCAGCAATGGATGAGCAGTCAATGACTTCTGATCCCTATATCAAAATGACAATCCTACCCGAGAAGAAGCACAAAGTGAAAACCAGAGTGCTGAGAAAAACCTTAGATCCAGCTTTTGATGAGACCTTCACATTTTATGGGATCCCCTATAGCCAAATTCAAGATTTAACCCTTCATTTTATGATCTTGAGCTTTGACAGGTTTTCCAGAGATGACATCATTGGAGAAGTCCTCATTCCTCTCTCAGGAATTGAGTTGTCCGAGGGAAGGATGCTAATGAACAGGGAGATCATCAAACGTAATGTTAGGGTAATTTCTTTTCAATACTTTTAGAAGAGTTATACCCCTAGGAATTATGTATTTATTTATTTATAATTTTACTAGCATCTTGGGGGAAAGGAGTTCATCATAAAAGTCATTAAGAAGCTTTCTTAAAGGTAGCATGGGGAAAGAGCTGTACAAGGGCAATACATTAACATTGCAATAAATATATTGCAAGGAATTGCTAATGAATCAAATCTTGCCTATTTGCACTGGTCTGGTTGACTTCAGTGGAACTACTTAGGTTAGCAGGCCCTGCCTCCCCTGACACATGTATTAGGATCAGGATGCCACCTCAGTATGGCAACAAGAACATGGAAAGTCCTCCCTCCCCCTCCCCACTCCCCAAATACCTTATCTCTATATTAGAAAAGGACAATCAGAGCTTGGGTCAAAGCTCATTTAAGTCAATGAGAGCTTTTTGATTGACCTCAATGAACTTTAGAACAAGCTCTTCAGGAAGAAAACTATTCTGCCCACTGTATTTGAACCCTACTGTAAATTTTATCTTTGTTTGCATCATTTAATGAAAATGATAGTTGTTTGGCATGTTTATGCACAGTCATTTTCTTGTATCTTAAGTATGTGGCACAAGCTGAAGGTCTGGTAGTTACACTGAAATGAATATTAAAACCAGTGGGACCAGTGTTTCACCTTATACTTCCTATCTCCTTATCCATTCCTGGAATGAAGAAAACATTTCAAAACAATCATGACAGAATTGTACCCATCAGCTCTTCCTAACAATTTGGCATGTGTATTGACTTTAAATGTAATTGCTTTCAAAAGATCAAGCATTAGATCAAATCACATTAATGTCTACCGACCAATATTTCTATCAGCAATACCATTATTGTAGAGCCTAATGTTACAGCACAACAGTTTTGTAATCAGCTCATTGATACTCAGAATACCAGAAGGGTTAAGCATTTCTCTCACTTTTTTTTTTAATTCTTTCTTTCCCCTCTGCAAAGTGAACCCACTGCTTTTGCAATTTCAGATCTAATAATGATACAGCTAGGAAAAAAAGAGTCATCTCATCATTATTCTGTTTAAATTATAGTCTTTCAGAGAGAGCATTAGGAACAAGATTTCAATAATAGTTTGAGTTTGCATTTGTGGTAAAGGTTTCTTTGTAGATTTTGGTGAATTATACGTTTGATTTTTGATATACGTTTTGTATTTTAGTTCTGCTTAAGATTTTTTTTTTTTGCCCAGAGATTTATTTCCTGTGATTAAGGGATTTTTAAATAAGGTTTGTTCTTTAATAAAACTTGACTCTAGGCAAACTAATATAACTCTTGCATCTCTAAAATTAATGATACTGTGCCAATTCATATTTTCACCTTGCTTTGTTCTGATCAGTCTATTAACAAGTCATAAACAGAGTTATGTAACCAGACTACACAGGACCAGATCTGCTTGCACAGATCAGCGTAGCTCCATGATGACTGCATCAATCTATACTAGCTCAGGATGTAGTATTATGTGATTTTCTTTTTAGTTTAGTATTGACTGCAATTTCCAGCCTGACCAAGATAATTGCTCATAAAGATCCTTTTATTCATTTCCTTAGAAGTCATCTGGGCGTGGAGAATTGCTGATCTCTCTCTGTTACCAATCTACAACAAACACTCTGACCGTGGTTGTTTTAAAAGCTCGACACCTACCCAAATCTGATGTCTCAGGATTATCAGGTATTGTCTTTACAAATGAATATACCATAGGGAAGGCAGTAAATAAATAAGTCTAAAGGAGGGGGTTTCAGATCAAAGATATGCATCACTCAGGTGCTCATTGGCCATGGCCCAATCTTACTTTTTTTACACACTCTAATAATGCTTTAAGTTTCATATATTGCAACTTGCTTTCTGTATAGCATGGGGCGTAAAATCAAAAAGTTGCTATCAGTTGCCAAAAAGGAAATCTTTGACCTAGTCAAGTCATTGCTTTTGCCATTGTCTTTAACAGGATTCAGCTGATCTCACTGTCAAGTTTTGTTTTCAAAGACTCTGGGAATTAATGTTGTATTATAACTAGCAAGTACTTTACAGAAGATTACTAGCAAGCCAGCTCCTCTGATGGTGTGATTCAGTATAAGCAATCAGACTAGTCCTATTATGCAAGTTTATGGTATTTGCAATATAAAATTATGTACTTGCCATTTACTATAAATAATTTGCTAAAAAGTCATTTGTAACATGACATTTCTATTTTGTAATGTTTGTGGGACGTACAAAGGAAAAGCAACTTTTGTACTTTGTTCTCATGGCCTTATTTTGCCTTTTTTTTGTTCTGTGGAACTGCCATTGAGAACAGCAGTAGGCTTTATATAAGGGATTGTATATGTGTGTGTGTAAAATATGTTATATTATAAGATAAATGTTGGACATGATTGAGTTAGAGCCACATAGCTCTTATCTAGGCTCTGAGTTCATGTAAGTATTGGGTAATTAATCCCATTGCACCAATGATATAAGACCTGATGGAGCTGTGAGTTCATCAGCAAAATGAATTAATCACATCCCTGGTCTCCTCCCATTGGCTTCACTGAGCAGGGGAGATGAGAAAATAAATTGCTGTGATTTTCTGAAGGAGAGCAGTCCTCTGATCAGATTAAAAAAAATAAAATAAAAACAAAGAACTTACCTTTAACCTCTCAAGCAGATTGTCCTAGTAGCAGGGCCTATGTCTCCCTCCTCCCAGGAGAGTGCCTTCATCACTGGAGGGAGTTGTGCTTCCTCACGTTCCTGGCTCCATGCATGCTGCTATCCAGTGGACCAGGCCAATGCTGGTGGTGCGTGCTAAGCATTCTAGTCAACTGACACCTCCTTTTTTTGGTGTTCTGGATCCTGAGTGGACAGAGTTATCAAATGCACAGCCTTAAATCCAGCACCTAAGTTTGAGGAGGGGTGGAAGTGTGGAAACACTCCCCTGCTTAGCATGTCTTCTTGGTTAGTTCTGGCTGTGCCCTTGCTCAGCACCAAGGCACTCTGGATTCTACACTGATCGTACATGGATCTTTATATGGATCTTAGGTATCTGACCCTATGCATTGAGATCACTCTTCTTGGGCAGGATGCCCACTATTCAGATATGCTTGCCTAAATCTGCGCACCTACAGGAGCAGTCTAGATCTAATGGTTTAGTTTCATCTGTGGCTAAGAGGTGAGTAACCAGCTAGGCTTATCTGCTCAGAGGGTGAAAGCAGTATGCAACATTTTGATAGGCCTTGGTTTTGAGGTATAGAATTTTGGGACAGTGTTTGCATTTTACCAGGTTAAGGCAATAATACTATTATTCAATAATAGTTCATCGTGAATATAAAAGAAGGAGAAAGAGAAATACACTTTGGACATGCCTTAGCCCCATCATATAGCACTTAGAAAGTGCAAGAGGACTTTTGTCTAAGAGTCTTGCAAAACACTCTCAGGCCAAATGGAATTAAAAAATATCTTCATGATCTGGGTTTTTTGGTGTGTGGGGGTTTTGTGGATTTTGTTTTCGTTTTTGTTTTGTTTGCTGTTTGTTGGTCCCATCAATTCTAAGCATGGCTTGGTTTTAGGGTCTATTTTATTTTCTGATCAACTCCAAATACTTCTTTTATTTAGGTTCTTGCATACACAGAATAATGCGTTCCATTGGGATCAATAAGTATTAGTATGCATTGCACCTGGGTAAATATAAGAAGGCTTTGGAACAGCTTCTCCACTGAATTTGAATTAGTGCTGACCTAGCAGAGGTGGGGGATTTTCAAAAGTGCCCGTCCAAACCTGCTCATATTGAAGCCAGTAGTGTAACTTGCATTGAATCCAGTAGAAGAAGAGTTTTGCCAAAGTTGAGAATACTGAGTGGGGGGACACCTTATGTTAATTTACAGGATTCAATTTATCGATTTATACTAGAGGGAGGTAGTTAGCTTTGTTAGTCTGAAGGTAGGAAGACAGTATGGGAGATGACAAGGATGGCACCTTATGAACTAACTCATTCAGAAAGGCATGAATTTTCCCAGGCACATCCAATGAAGACTGTAGCAAGTGACAAAGGAGTCTGTAACCTATGACAGCTCATGTTCTCCAAACAAGTTAGTTTATAAGGTGTCATCCTATGCTACCTTCTGCCATTTCTATTAGCTGATGGATTCTGTTCCAGTTCTAGATAGCAACCATAAACTCGGGGAACCTTGGCCTTGTATACCATATTAGCAAACAGGCAAATAAAGCATATATAATACAGTCCTAGATATGATGCTAACCCATTTTCCTTTTTTTTTCCAGACTCAAAAAAATGACAACAAAGTTATTTGTCTTATCATTTATTTTCACTTTGGTTTTTCAGCTGGGGACTTTATTCAACAATGTTTCCTTGTGACAGCCTTTTGTTGTGCTGCCATTATATTGGCAGAATATGGGGTTTCCCATTCATTTGCTCTATGAATTCTTGTTGGACAACAATAATCATTAACTCAGCCTAATTTTCTCATGTTCTCCTTCCCCCTCCCACTTTGTCATTCCAGATCCTTATGTCAAGGTGAACCTGTACCATGCTAAGAAAAGAATCTCTAAAAAGAAAACCCACGTGAAGAAATGCACCCCCAATGCAGTATTCAATGAATTGTTTGTCTTTGACATTCCTTGTGAAGGCCTTGATGACATCAGCATTGAATTTTTGGTGTTGGATTCTGATAGGGGGTCCAGGAATGAGGTCATTGGCCGATTAACCCTGGAAGCTTCAGCAGAAGGAACAGGTGGAGAGCACTGGAAGGAAATTTGTGAATATCCTAGGAGACAGATTGCCAAATGGCATATGCTCTGTGATGGTTAGCAGCTTAGAAATGGGTTGGAACTTAATAAATATTTCCATAGGCAAGGAGCAATTTTCTTTCTTTGCAATGTATAATTACAGGCTTGTAACAACAAGACATTTTTTGTTAAGACTGGATTGAATTATCAGAAGAGAAGGTAACTGAATTTTCACATTAAACAAAGTTGTTTCAAATCCATAGGAATTTAGCATAATTTAATAAGAGATTCGTATTCTGCTGGAGTTTATATAGCTGTACACTTCTGAAGCAGTGTAAACTTCAATAAGAACAACTACTCTTTTATGAATAACTCATGGGAAATCCTAGATTACTGCTATCATGGAGAAGATTATAACCTCATTAATATATATTGCTAGATCTAGGAATAGCTACTTGGATTTTTCATTCTAAAAAGTGGGGGCAGGGAGGAAAGTGAGTGGAAGAGAAAGTTCCTTTGGGTTAACCTTGTATCAGAAACCTTCTCTTATGAAAATTCAACCACCTTTTCATAAATTTAGGATACTCCTGTTTTGATCAACCCAAAGACTGAAGAAATTTTCAACAACTGGCTTTTACATATCATATTACATCATGTGCAAATAGTTGTTCTATGTGTGAAATATTGTATAATCATTTGTGTTTGGGATTTTTTTAATAAAATGGCATTTTATTACAATGGATGGAATAAATACATTCTAAAAGTCAGTTAACAAATCAAAACTAATAGTTTTACCAAAAGGGCTTGGTTCTAGGTGAGTGAATGTGTCCCAATATTGTTAGGATTTGTGATTTAGGTATAGCCTGCAATTTTCCCCCCTGAAAGGTTATACACTGAATATTTCTAGCCAAGGTAAGACAAGATAATGCCATATAAGGGATATTACAACAAATGGCCTTACACCTATTTTAGTTGAAAAGGCTTAGTGGTGCTTAAAAAATAGTGTTTAAAATATGTTTCTATTCTACTTCATTGAACTAAAACAAAATAATAAAACAAAATAATAAAAACAAAAAAACCACTACCAAATACTGTATGACAGGCAACAAAATTCTTTCCTGCTTAAATATACTGATGTAATTAACTTTATGGTCTGAGTAATCTTGCTAAAGTCAAGAGGAATAGTCTAGCACGTGCTCAAACGTTTGCAGGATCAGAGACCAGTTAGCATTATAACTCATGCTATCATGTTAGGTGAATTATTTTGAAGTAGCACTTTATTTAATTTTTATATGTATTTATGCCTGACTGTATTGAAAATTGTAGGTGGAGGGAAATACCACCGTGAATTCATAGTGTGCAACATGTATGTATAAAGTGATTTAAGCTGTGCCAGAATGGAGGAATAAAGTGTAACATAAACTGAACAAGTATAGACATAAAACGTTTGAGCCTTGTGAAACATATTTATGTTTGTACCAGGTACATTTTAGGCTGTCAAACTAGCACAACTGTAAGCAGATAGTTTGGTATTGGGTTTGTACAGTGATTTCTGATACAGTGTTGTCTAAAAACATTACTTTAAAGTCCTCTTGAATCACCAGATTTGTAAAAAACCCTATAGACATGTTAGCAGTGGAAACTAAAGAGGATTCAGAAGTGCAGGGTCAGTTTTTGATATTTGCACTCAGACTGCATATATTTACTTCATAAATAATCACATTGAAGTGAATGAGACTATTTATGATGATTATTGAGTGTGAAAAAGGGTAGTAGAATGGGTGGATGAGAAAATATTTTGAATAATGATATTGAATGAGGGGTTCAGCAAGTGAAAACTCCTGGTCTTGTTCAATTCAACCAGAGTTTTGTTGGGAACACAATTTGACCATAAAGGGACACGTGAACAGAGGAAGCTGGAATATGAAATATGCAAGTAAGAAATAAATATTACTGGAAGAATTCTATTGAAGCTCTTTCAGGTTTTGTGTCAGTAGTTTATCCGGTTTTTGAGAATGTGTTTGATATTTCAGTGTTTATAAAGTTATATAAAAATACATTTTCAGAACAACCTATACATGCTTTTTATGACAATGCTCAGTGTAAAAAAAGCAATTGCATATTGTATGTCTAAAAGAATAGAATCTTTTTTTTATTGTTATTATTGTTTAGACACTGCTGATCTACTCAAGTGCTAGATTTTACCAGGTTTATTCAACTACGGCAGGATGCAAAACCCACTAAAGTTGAAAGGAAAAGCTTCCATTCATTTCAGTGGGCTTTGGATCAATGTTGTAGAGTGGTATCTTATTCCTGAGCAGTCCCTAGCAAAACCAATGGAACTCTTGATGTAATAAGATAATATCCAATGTAATTAAGGATGATAGAGCCTAGCACAAAGGTAGCAGTATCATTGTCTAGATTACAATACCCTATCTAATGTTGAAAAGAACCTTGCACCATGAGTGATCCCACTCAAGTAGGTAGCGTAAGGGTATAGTACAAACTGGCCTGTAGATAGCACTTCTTTGAAAATGCAATCAGTTGATCAGACCCATCAATTTAGAGAAGACACAAATCCTTGCATTCAGAAAACCATTTTTAACCTAACGGTAGGCTGTGATCATCTCTCATTTTTGCCATCCAAAGGGATGTGGCCAGAAGAATGTTGTTTTTTTTTTTAGGTTTCTATAACAACCTGAGTGTTAATATTTCTACTAGCTAAATGACAGTTACTGGTGGGGGGGAACAGGGGAGAGGGAAATGAAGCATTTTTTATTACATTGAAAAAGTTGTAAATAGGATTTTTGGTTTTATTTTAAAGAAATGTTTAACTTGGAAAGTTAAGATGACTTGAAACACATCTGTAGACCAGACAAGGCAGGAATGGGCATAGTTCTGGCCTGAGTTTAAAAAAAAAATGTTGTTTTATAAAGTATTCAACTCTCAATGTGAATATCTTGAGCTCTGTTAAGGATACTGTACTGTATTAAACATGTAAAATAATGTTTGTCTAAGTAGCTTACAACAAATTTTAAAAAGCCCTGAATGGGAGGTTATCCATGTTTGAAGACCTGTTGTAACTAAATAACTGATTTGTTATGATGTTGTAACTTGATAGTATTTGAGAGGAAGCATGGTGTATGAGGTTTTGTAAGTTTTTTGTGCTGGCTCTGTATGTTGTGCCATGTATGTAAGACACGAATAAACTACTGCTCATTCATCCCATCCCAACACAAAATATCCCATCAATGTATGTTTTCTATAGACTTCCTTTTTTCTGGGTAAGTTTTTAACCTTCCCTCAAACACTGCTGACAGAAGATAACTCTTTTCTCTATCAAATCCCCCTTGCTACCTCACAATAGCATTAGGTTAGAGTGACTTGAGAAAGAGAATTTTGTCCCCAAAAACTTATCTAACATCTCTCCTAACTATGTAGTCGGTCAGTAAAATATATCACCAGAAAATCATTGCCTTGTGTACTTTAGGTTAGACTAGTTTTTCCAAAGGTATTTTGTAGTTCACATGCCCTTCTTTCCTAACAAAATTATTCCAGGCTGCCTTTCTTCTGTATTTGTTTAAAGTAAAATATGTGTTTGAGGCTGCTTTCCAACGTGGGGCCTGCCGGAGGGATTTTGGGTCTAGCTTTGCAACCCACACATTGAGTTTAAGCAGTAAAATACCCCTTTTGTGTCTCATCTGAAGCAGTTGGAAAGGTTTTGTTATAGAACAGTATCTTTCCCATTCTCTCTACCTCATTGGCAGAAATAAATGATTACCCATGGAAGAAACTGTGACTCAGAGGTATAAGTCTGAATCACACAGCCTCTTAGAGCTTCTCCTAGCTACATTTCCTACTGCTTATGAAAAAAAAAAATCCTTGAAGCTTCCCTTGAGGCTGAAGACTTTCCATTTAGTTACAGAAAAGCTACAACACAAGCAGTTCCTGGGCCAAATTCCTTGCATTTCTTGAGAATGGAAAATGGTACCCTGGAAAAAAATCCTTTGAGAGTTGTAGCAGCAAATCAAGCTGATATCTTTTGTCACTTTAATACAGAAGCCGATTACTACCTACAAAATGAGATGAGATCTACTAGGATCTGGACTGTAGGCACCAAATTTTATCATGCCAGCTATCAAAATCTTTCAGTTGTTATTGCTCTGGGTTAAGTTCAAGCTGGTAATAAAGAAAGGAAAAAGGTTTTGAGCGTGTTAGCAATCAACCTAGCCGCCTACTGCCTCATCATTCCACACCATACTATGTCTTGCTCGCTTTGGATTAAAAAGGCATTTTTCATCTTACTCTGACACGTCAACCAATCCTATGCTATGGAAGTCATTGTTATCATTTGTTCTATTACAGCTACTGATTTCTGTTTCTGAACAGTGTATAATTAAGGGTGGTCTTTTTTTAACCCTTTGGTAAAATAGGGTTGTTGGTTTATTCTGTGTTCTTCATGCTGTCAATAAAACCAGCTGTGGGCCAGATCTTCAGCTAGGAATAAATATTAAAGATGTTTGACATTTTTATGGTACCTTCTCTCTGAGGATATCAAAATATGTATATAGTTTAACGCGTTTCATATCACAATAGCCATACGAAACATAAGAGAAATCTTTTAAAATCTGCATTTCCCAACAACTTACAAAAACTTTATCTATCTAAATATAACAGTACAACCACTATTACACAGATGTCATAGATAATTCTTACTACAACTGTAGGTGTAAGCCTGTAGTCATTTTAAGAATTGCTGTTTGATAATAGTCAAGAAAAAAAGTGATTTTTTTTTTCCTGGGGGGCACTACAGGTAAGCAATTTTATGGGGAAGAAACTGAGGAACAGCCAAGTTAAAAGTTATGCTGAACATTACAAAGGAAATATGCAGTGCCAGGAACAAAACTCAGAATTCCTCCCAAACTAATCTATTTTCTTAGACATAGAAATAGCAGCCAGCCTCAATCCTGAAAATCCAGTGACATTTGCTATTGTACCAATGTGCAATAGTGCCAATGTAGATATGTGGGTATATCTACCTTCCAGTGGCACATCCCACCCATCCGCTCCTGCTCACATGCTCTAAACCCAAAAATGCATAACTGCTGATGCTACCGGGTTGTCTCAGTGGCCACTTTCTGGCATACAAGAGAACAATGTTTTGAGAGGACCTGAAGAGGAATGGAGTTCACGTTCACTCATATAGTCAGGGGTTTGAAGAAGGATTATGACCTTGACCCTCAGGATGTGGACATAACTATGGATGCCAGGATAGGATAAAGTGTCAGGGAATTCAGTGTATCCTTAGTTAATGCAGGTTGCCATGAACCATGGTAAGGAGGAATATTATAGCAGGTCTAGGGCCAGGGCAGCTTGAGAATCAGATGACGGCTCCTCTGCCCACCCTTCACATCGAGCAGTTCTTGGCCACAGTAATTTGGACAGCAAGTGAATCTGCAAAATAAATGCAGTTAATCTGCAAAATAAATACTTGCATAGAGAGTGTGAGCCATTTATCTGAGTATATGGGTCAATGAGATCTTGTCCTTTCCTTTACTTGGTATAAATATTGCATTACCATGGATTTTTGTTACAACCAAGTAGAAAGAAGCACGGAGCAACATGTGACAGGAGGCCAAGATGAAAAAAAAAAAGATGGTGTCAAACCTTTCCTTTCATTAGAGAGGAAGCTTCATCTTAAAGCAATGCTAATATGGCTTTTATAGTTCTTCTCTTTCCTAAACAGTCAAGTAGGCTGAGGACTGATGACAAGATTTAATGTAATTCCAAAGAGAATCACGGAGATAGCCATGCTTTTTGTCTGACAGGTGCTGTAAATATTTTACATGGTCCTGAAAACACAATTGGTTTTAAGGAAACAAATAAGAAGTATTTCACAAATATTGATAGCATTATTGATTACTCTTCAGTAATACCCTCCAAATGAGATTGCCTTTAGGATGGTGTGAATGGAAATTCCAAGATAGATATTTATGAACGCGGGGGAGCAGGGTGGGGGGGAGGCTATATATGTCTGTGTCTGAAGTGTGTGTGTGTGTGTGTGTGTGTGTGTGTGTGTGTGTGTGTGTGTGTAAAACAGAGAGGGAAGGAGAGAGACAGAGGACGGAAGGTATAGAGTATTTTGCCCTCAATTGTCCTACCAAAATCACAGCAAAATACGTCTACTGCAAAAACTGCAGTTCCTAACTTCTTTTATGTGTTATCTCTCACCATTCTCCAGGGCTGTAATGCTGCTCGTGGGACTGCACTTTCCTCAGATAAATCCCTTAGAGCTGTACACTTTGATGGATATATATGGGGAAGAAAATACGTGTGAATCAGGGAATCAGCCTGTAACAATAGAGAGTTATCCGAAGCTAAATTTGAAAGTGATATTAGGTAGTGGTGAGACAGAGAGATTACTAAATCAGTGTGAAGTGAGTGTATGTCGGCATAATGGCCTGAAGGTGGGGGGTTTGAAATGTAAGGCTGTAGCAGGGGAAGCCAGAGAGCCAGAAACAGAAGGGTAGAGAATGAAGCAGGTGTAACCTAAAGCT
This sequence comes from Gavialis gangeticus, assembly GCF_001723915.1. Lineage (NCBI taxonomy): Eukaryota > Metazoa > Chordata > Crocodylia > Gavialidae > Gavialis > Gavialis gangeticus. The sequence goes on along the minus strand of NW_017729024.1, from coordinate 173,992,769 downwards.
GTCCCTGCTGTTACACACTCCTGTTGGCTGCTTTTTCTGTCAGGACATGGTCCTGCCTGTCCCCTCTGTGAGCACATTAAAAACCCACTCACATTAGCTCATTTGTGGCAAGTGATGGTGACTTGCTGTGACATGAAACTCATACTACATCATGTCTGAATTTGGCCTGCATGTACTTTGAATCTTCTTTAAGGATCTGTATGAGTCCCTGAAGAATTAAATCCTCTGTCTTCTACTAGATACCTAAATAATATCACTAGCTTCTATTTTTCACATGGCCGTATCCTTGAGGGACCGGTATGAGGGACAGGTATAAGGGCTATGCAGACCACAGGATACTGTCTGAAGAGGCCACAATACCTGACACATGTCTTTTACTGGCTGCCATGAGATAGTAGAAGCTTTATTTCCATTAGAGAGTGGATCTTATTTGTCTAGGCAAGGAAAGATTGTCTGCCACCATTAAGGAGTTCTGAATATAGTTGCACTCACAATTTTACTGAAAGAACCTGAATTCTTCTAGAAAAGTTATCTATTACAAACCAGACCTGGGAATCAAAACATCTTGGGTTCAGATATGAAGAAGGACTTAGAGGATTATGTTGCTGCTTCAACTAAATTAGTGGTCTATTTTGAGCTGAGAATTAAAAAAAAAAAAAAATCAGGAGCAGGATCAGTTCTGGGCAACCCAGATTTCTGCTGAAGGCTGAAGCTTGCCTGAAGCATGGCTCCTGGGTGTACCTGTGGGTGGTGTCATTTGAAAGAAGCCAGTTATGTTGTCATCTGACTGACAATATATGGTACTTGGGATTTACACTCTAGGCATCCCTGTGCACACATCCTTTGGGGGGGAATATTTAAAGACAGAACCCATAACAGGATCAGTTCCAGGGAGCTGGAGTCCTATTCCTTCTTGGTATCCCTCCTTCTGGCCCTATGAACTCTTGGTTATCCAGTCACCATGCTTCAACAGGAGAACGGAGAATAGCCTCGTCCCAGCCCATACCTGTGAAGTAGGAACTATGAGATTCAACCCTTTCCTCAGGTTAAGTAGGGCCTGGAACACAACCTTCCCATTTCTTGAGTGAGCATCCTAGCTATGAGGCTACTGGAAAAATATAGGCTGCTCCTTCTGGCAGCCCTGCCACACACAGTATACTTACTAGGGCTGTGTGAAATTTTGCTAGCTGTTTCTTTCTGACACTGTTTTAACTCATTTTGAGCTTGAAACAGTAAAATTGAAATGAAACAAAGGGCTTTGAAACAGACTTGAAACAAAATGAGGGCAGTGGAAACATTTCAGAAGTTTCTAAATGTTTCAAGTTTCAGAGCAGCCTGGCTGAGTTCCCTTCCCCAGCTCTAGGATCAGGCTGGGGAAGGGAACTTAGCCCAGCTGAGATGAGTTCCCTTTTCCAGCCCGATCCTAGCACTGGGAAGGGGAACTCAGCTCAATTGCACTGAGTTCCCTTCCCCAGTCCAATCGAAACATCAAAACAGTGTCAAAACAGCAACATCATTTCCATGAATTGAAACAGAAAAGTGTTTTTGAATTGAAACAAAACTCAAAACAAAATACTGTTCCACCAAAATGTTGAAGCAGATGTTGAAGTGGAACACTGCTGGTTTGCACAGCCCTAATACTTACCTTTGTGAATCTCTGTCCTAAGTGCTCATGTGTAGGCATTTAGATACCTAAATTTTGGGAAGAGATGCTGATTATCACTTCTACTAGGTTGTTTTGTTTATAGCTTGGATCTATATCCTATAAGAATGTGTCTAGATTGCACATTGTGGTGCTGTGTGAAGATGGCCAAGCTAGTTTGGGGGCTGGAAAGAGCACAGCCATATTTCCATGTCCCTCAATGTGGGTTAAGATATATTGCTTCTCGGCAGGGCTAATGAACTTGGGCACACAACAACCCTCATGTGATTATATTGCTTCCAGTACTCAAGCGTATGCCATGCAAACATGCCTCAACCCTGCTGCTTTTTGACCCTGCTTGAGCTCTGGTTGCTTCTCTGTTAAGTTTTTTGTGCCATTTATCTAGTGTATTCTAGATGACAAATGAAAGGAATTGGAGAATGGATGTAATTTATTGTTAATTAAGATACTTAACTGTAACTCCAAGTTTCTTCCCTCTGTTTCATGCCCCACAGCCAAAAATACAAGGCGAGAGCTCAATGCACAAATGGCTCGTAAGTGTTCCATGGGAATTTGCAATGCACAAAACTGGAGCACTTCTGAAATTTCACAAATGAAAGTTCATCCATCACTGATTAAATCTATAAAAATGCAATTAAGTCAAAAGCAAACTTGTGCCAAGTCTCAGAGGGAGGCAGCTTGTAGAAGCCAAATGACAATCCCCTGAACAATAGCAAGAAAGTGCTCTCTGTGGAGCAAAAGCAGAATCTTGCCCACCAATATTGTAGAAAAAGAAAAGTTCAAACTCAGATGTTTCAGATGCATAGGACAAAGCTCTTGTCATCAAAATGCCTGAGTCCAGGGGTACATGTTTACTGTCCTCAGAGGCACATTTCACAAGACAGTCTAACGTAAGCTGTCTCATCAGTAGAGAGGAGATGTACATGATTATACTCCAAAGTAGAGCTTTTTGGGAATTTTTAAAATAATATTTTTACCTATCAAAAATGCTGATTTGTTGAGACCAAGACTAGTTATGAGAAAGAGTTGGTTTTGAGGTGGCTTTCTTTCCTAACTGTATGAAGAGCAGGAAAACAGAATGCAATTCTAAGGGAAGCTGTAGAATCATCATGGAAGGTTTTCAAGAAAAGGCTGTTTTCACTTCTATCTGAGATGATTGAGGAGTAGCAATTCCTGCATTTGTTTGGGTGGCTGGGACTAAATGACCCTAGAGTTGCCTTCCAGCCCTGTGGTTCTACAATTCTGTGACAGTTTCTCAGGTCCAAATGAAGTGCGTGTGTATTTAGGCTACTTAGGAATGCTGCCTTGGGCTAAAGAAGAGCTAGAGCCAAGGTTGTTTTCTACTTGATCAGTGGCACAACTTTGAGCATGCTAATTAGGAAAGTGCATGGTAAGCTTAGCTATGTGGACTTGAAACTGTATTATTAAGTTCCAGAAATGTGTAGGAGCCACTTACATGAATAAAGGTGAAATACAGTTTAGTCTTTAATAAATTTGCATATGATACTGAGCTGTGTGGAGTAGCGGGCACTTTAGAGGACTAGATTAGGAAGCAGAATAACCTGGATAGTTTGGAAAAATGGTCTGAAATAAATTGGATTAGATTCAATGAGGACAAGTGCAAAGCAGTTCACTGAGAATGGAACAATCAAAGGTATATATACAGATTGGAAAGCAACTGGATGGGCTACAATACTGTAGAAAAAGGACTTATGGGTTATAGAAGACAGGAAATTGAATGTGAGTTAATAGTATGCTATTTTTGTCAAACAAGCCAATAGCATACTAGAACTACAGGCACCTCACACACAAGTCACAAGAAGTAATTCATCCACTCTTTTCAGCCCTGGTGATACCTGGTAAGTGTCATGTCTGGTTTTGACCATCATATCTCAAGAAAGATGTAGACAAATTGGAAAAAATCTAAAGTCCAACAGAATTACTAGAGGTCTAAAAAATGTGGCCTCTGAAAAGAGCCTGGAAAGCCCTGGATTATTTTGTCTGAATAAACGAAGACAGACAGGGATTTGACAACTGTCCCCAGATACAGTATAGGTTGTTATAGAGAGAACCGTGATAGACTTCTCTCTGTCCACAAGGGAAAGGACAAAAAACAATGGGTTTAAGTTGCAACAAGAAGCTTTATGTTAGATGTTTGGAAGGCATTTCTAAATGTGAGAGTTGAAACATATTGGGGTACCTGAAACGTATTGGGGAAATAGCCACTGGATGTGTCTACGTGTGAATTTACACTGGCTTAAATTTACTGCACAGTAAGTTACTGCAAAGTAAGCAGGGATAGGCCTGCGTCTATACATGCAGGCATTAAAGTGCATTAACACTGTGTGCAGACTGACTTGAGACTAAAGTTAGCTAATGTGCACTAAGGTGCCTACATGTACATTACTGCTCAGTAACTAATTGGGTGTAAATTTGATACCTGCATTATGCAGGTATCAAATTTATGCTCAAGTCAGTGTCAGGTGCCATATATACTGCACAGTATGGGCGTGCATGTGTAGATGTGTACCGGTACTGCGCAGTCATTTAGTTTACTGCGCAGTAGATGTGCACGTGTAGACACTCCCACTGGAATGTTTAAGTTCAGGTTAGACAAACCTTTTCCTGGGCTGGTTTAGACAGGGTTAATAATGACTTCAGCAGAAGTTTGGAACAAATTACTTTTTGAGGTTCCATTATCTTAATATGACTATGTACTTGGGACTCTCTCTCTTTATATGTATCTGTGTGTGTGTGTGTGTGTGTGTGTGTGTGTGTAAAGAACAGCTTTGTATTGATTACAGCAAGTTCTGTCTCTTACAAGAAAAAAGTATAGAAACATGGCTGAAGAGAAATCTAAGTACTGACAAACAGGCAATGTACCCCATTTGAAAGTGAGGCACGCTGGCTTAAGAATAAGATTAGATCCCTGGAGCTCTTGAAGTTGGCCCTGAAAAGTAACTCATTTTGTAATGAGTGGCAAGGTACTCAAGCAGAACTGTAAAATAGGTATGATAAATAATATGCAGTGACCAACTTCTCAGAGAGCTATTGTGAAGATCAATTGGATAACATTGGCAAAGCACTTGGGAAATGAAAAAGTGCTAAGAATTCCTATTAAGTGTAATTAGCCTGGAGTTTTCTTTTTAAACAGTAATGCAACACATGGAAATGTAAAGGTTTCCCCATCCCCCTAACTTCTGGAGAACAGAGCTGCACAGAGCTAAGCAATATATGTAAAAGGATAAAACTGTGGTCCAATACCAACAGTTGTAATTAATGAAATAAAAACTTTAAGTAACAGCATTGCCTGCTGTAGAATTCCCTTGCTGATGTGCTTATCATGCAGTGCATGGCAATGGAAAATATTATTAATCCACATGCACATAATTGAATTTGCCCTTTACCTAAATCTAAAATATACTACACCTATGTAAAACAGATAATGTTCAACATGAATCTCCTCTGAAATATGGACCCTGAAGGTGGTACAAAGCATGCACAAAGGAAATGTAACTAAACTACTTACAGTAAGTCATTTAGGGCTATAATATCAATTTCTTTTATTTTTTTCCCTGTTCTTTTGTGCTAGAGAAATGCCAAAAGTGCTGTATAGTAATGAATGAACCAGAGAATTATGTTGTGGTGTATAGTGTTCACACTATTTTTATTCCACCCAATAAATTTAAATGAAATATGCATTATCTGAATTGGTAGCTGCTATCTCAGCTGAAAACAAATATGTTCTCCTGTAATCTTCATGCTATATTACCCTGCTTCACTTCGTACTCATCATTGGTGTGCTCCTTTGCAGTCAAAGCATCTAAGAAATGATCCTTCTTACTGTTTGCCTGAACCAGGTTAAGTGGCATCAATTCCAAATTCCTATTTGTATACACATTTAGGAATAGCTGTAGAAGCAGAGGAAGGTGAGGGCTGGCTCTTTCTACAAATATATTGCCTGGTCTCCCTGCTGCATGGAGCTGCAGAAGCAAACAGGCTAATAATACTGGAGGTTATACATCCCTCTGCTAGCTCTCTCTTATCCAAGCTGAACCTTGGGCAGTCAGTTTTCATCTAGAGATATCCATAGGTTTCACCAATACTGGATGAAGGACCAAGTATCATTATGACTACACTGGAGCCTTTACTTAGGACTGGGCAATAACGGGCTGCTATACGTGTTCAGGGATGCTGCTCCAACACACTGTAATTACAGCGCATCAGAGCAGACTCAATTAATTGAGTCAGCTGGAGTAATTGAGTAATTACCATGCCCCAGCAGGCTCCAGAGTCACATGTATCAGCATCCCTGCACTGGAAAATGGTGGTGGGGCACTTTAAAATAAAGCTTGTTTGGCAAACTTTAGTTCAAAATGCCCCACCACCATTTTTCAGTGCAGGGATGATGCTCCAGGTGCTTTTAATTAGCACAGTTCTCAGAGCTGTGTTCATTAAAGCACCCCCACCACCACCACCACCACCTCCTGAAGCATGTCTATAAGTGTCTAACATATCTACCAAACAATTTTCTACTGAAAAATGCAGATTCATTAAACATCTAACTTGAGCAGTTGCAGCATTTTTCATGGAATTTTTGAGGGAGGAAAGTCATTTAGATTTGTGATTTGCTTCAAAAAATTTAAAATATTTTGTTTGGCTAAATCTAACATGGATCATTTGTTAATGGAAAAAAATGTTACATTTCCTCTTTATCCTTTTAATTCACTTGAGTTACTTTGCTTTTAATTCATTTGAATACACTGCCTTTGAATTACAATGTAAATATATTTTAGTATTTTATCATATGTATATATCATATTACATGTGATATGGAGATCAAATAGAGTATACATTACATTTCCATTATGCCAGATAAAATGTTTTTTGGAATGTTTAATCCATGGGAAATTTTGAAATCTGGTTCAGCTTTGGAATGACAACTCTCCAAATACTTGCACTTCCTGAAAAAGAGATATTCTGTTTTATGACCAGCTCTACTTACAATGTTTTATCCTCTCCCACAATGACTGAACATAGGTCATGAAACTAGGGTTGAAATAAAAAAGACTTCTAAATCTTAAGGTTTCTTATTACAATGATCTGTGGTCCAGTAAACTGGAAAGATCCAATTTTTTCGAAATGCTTCTTACTTACGAAACTGGTGTATTGTGATGACAAATTAGCTTAGCATTATCAATGGTAACATCATTAATAAAGAGCCTTGGATAAGGACATAATTTTGTGCACAAAAATGGCCCATTTCTTTCTGGAGGAAACCTTTATTAAGAAGTTCATCTATAAAGGAACATTATCTTGCACTAAAAGTGCAAACCGGAGAACTCTGGATCTATCCCTAACCTTTTCACTACCTTGCTTTTTCTTCACCAGAAAATACAATGTTCTTCCCATCCCTATACCTCAGTTTCTCTTATTTAACATGGCATAATGAAGACCTAAAGTGCTTTTCTGAAACTATCACATGAAAGGTGTTGCAGAGCTATTTATAAGTGATTGGTAACCATGGTGAAACTCAATTATCACTGTGTTGAATAAGATATTCAAACTCCATGGTGCAAAAGAGGTTGACTTCAGATCCTACTTCTCTGCTCTGCTCACTTGAGACACTTTACACATGTTTTGAGGGTAGGTGCTTTAATTAGAGCAGCTCCAAGAGCTGCTCTAATTAAAGCGCCACAGTGTTTTGTGTATCAGCATCCCCACACTTCAATATGGCAATGCGAGGGAGGTTTGAACTAAAGCTCATTCTATGAGCTTTAATTCAACTGCCCCCATTGCCCTTTTGAAGGTTGGGGATACTGATACACAAGACGCAGAGGCTGGTTGGAGCACGATAATTACTATGCTCCAGCAGGCTTGATTAATCAATCAATCAGGTCTGCTCCAATGCACCATAAGTACAAAGCATTGGAGCAGTCTCACAGTACATCTGCAGGCACCCCTGAAGTACAAAAAAAATAGACTTATAATAAACGTGGAAACACTTTCTCTCCACTCAGTAGCAAAAAGTGACCCAACTATACTTGGGGCAGTACATCATGGATCAGAGGTATAGAAATGAAGGGAGGTATCCTGATTTCTACCAGCTGAAGATATGGCCCAAAGTAAAGGTCTTACTCTTGGTTTTGAGGGAAAAATTGGACTTCAAGCTAAGTTTGTGTAATTAGGGTCCAAAGTAAATGACCTTTGTTCTCTTGCCTAGTGCTCTGCAACATATGCTGTAAAGGCTCTGCCAAAGAAAAATGTCATTTGTGGTCTATTTGGGGGTTATTTTTGATAATGTGGCACACTCAGAAATGGATGCATCAGTGTTTTCCAAGTAGATGACACAACAGACCGAGCTTTGTCACAGATCCACTCTGATAAAAGGAGAAAAATTTAGACATCCTTGATTGCCATAGTCATGGATTTGATAATGGGCTGAATAGAAGAAAATAAATGAGTTGCAGGGCAAAATAAGGGACATAAACAACGAAGGTTTGTATTGGCCTCTCTGCCTGCCATAACTTAAAGCTTTAATAGTGCCCATTCATCTAAAAAACCAGTTTCCCTAAAGTTTACCACAGATATATGACCATTGCACTACTTTAAAATCATCATGACAGATCCTTAAAAAGAATAATGGATGTGTTAGCCAATTGCATGCCTACAACTTGCTGGAAATTAGAGTTGAGGGAAGGTGGAGGAAGTCTTCCCATTCTCTGAGCCACTTCCCCAGAGACTTTTAAAAGCAATATGTACATGAACTTAATTACATTTCTCTTCTTTCCTTTCCTTTTAACATCACTTAAACACCAGCACAGGGTAACTATGAACTACAGACTTCTCAACTTCCTCTGCTGGCTTAGGGCCTGAGTCTGCAGTAGTCTCCATACACTCGAAGTATCCCTAGTAATCACTGGAAATTAGCCAATGCCAGTTTTGAAAAGGAGATCTCTTTCCAAGCGTCTTTATTGCTTACCCTCTGCATGGAGAGGGAATTCAACTATTACTCTGCTGCAAACACTAGACGTTTACCTGAGGCATTAGAGGAGATAAAATGAAATCATATTTTACTTTTCACTTACAAAACTTTGTCTTTTGGACTGAGGAGATTGTTTATTTTCCATGGCTTAATATAGACATTCCACTGTGCCCTGCCATGAAAAAGAAGAAACCCTTTGTCCAGTTAATTAGGTGGTAGAACACAGTTTTAGACATGTCTAAATACAGATTAAAATAGCTTGTACGGTGTATGGTTATTATCATTATTAGTGTTGTTATTCATTTGTATTATGAATACTGATGTTTTGACTTTTAATGTGTTTAAAATGCACGTGTTTGTATTTGGAGACACTCTTAATGACTGTATTACTCGCAGCTGAGCTAAAAGCAACATCAAGAGTTACCATTATTCCCATGGAGCTCACATTTCTTTCACCCAGCAGGGCAAGTAGTAATCTGGAAAAGTAGCTGGCTGTTTAACTTAGTATATCTTGTAAATGATATGATTCAAAAGGTAAAAGAAGTCATGGGTGATATAATTGGTATAACTCCGGGAATCTTTCTCAACAAAAGCTTCAATCATGCGACAATTGCATAATTCCTAAGGAACACAGAAATTATCAAACCAAGCAAGACCAGTGATCTACCAGTGATATTGAGTCTGATGATGGCTAGCATCACATGCTTCAGGGAAAAACACAGTAAATCCAGTACTGGACAACTGAAAAATAACTAATCCATATAGGAAGTTTCAGTTAGTTCCAGTTTCGTTCTTAAAAGCATAAGGATTTGAATCTTGAAATGAATGGGAGGAACAATGGAGGGATATGAAGAGCATTATACATGAACTTTCAGTAGCACACTGGGAAAGGTTTCAATCAAAGATGTAACAAAGTGATTCCTAGGGCCAGCGACTGATGGGGGGATTTTTCATGGACTTCAGGAGCTTTCGATCAGGACCTAGGGCAGCTTGCTTAGCGCAGTCAGCAAAGATTTACAAAATGGCAGGTCACACTTAACAAGTTTGATTAATTTCTTGGAGGAAGTGACAGCGAAAGCAGACAGGGGTGAAGCAAAGGCTATGATTTACTTGGGCTTTAAGAAGTCTTTTCTCACAGTATCCCAGAGAAGATGAATACCTAACTCTTCGCAAACATCATCATTAGGGATAATCCACAGGATAAAAACTGTCTTTGTTCTGGAGGCTGATAATGAGTAATTGTATTTAGCCTTCTCTTAAAGAGACAAAGGAGTGTCTCGTCTTTTGGTCAGCACTTGGGTGAGCCTTGTTCCAGAAGGGTCCCTGCAACATCTGGGTGCTCCTATAGGACCAGTTTTGAATAGGAGAAAAAGGGATCAGAGCTGGTATGCATCTGGATCACATGTTATGGATCATATGTTATTAGAGTTTCCTTGCTTCAAGGCTTTCAGAGAGGAAAATTTCATTTTGATCCTCTGAGGGTGTCTACTGGCAATCAATTATACCAGTATAAGTGATTCTGATGCAACTGTTACACCTGTCCATCATTATATTGGTGTAATCAAGCAAAACCATTGTAACTTTCAATTTGTATGAAACAATGTTAAAATTACAGCAGTCCATCTGAACTTACACAGGCATAGGAGAAGAAAGATATAATAGGTATAATGGAATACCTGATGTGCACTCCCAAGCAACAAGACCCTCTTCCCCTTCTATAAAGGTTTAAATTTCTGTCTATCCAGGGACTTACTCACATAGGTGAGCAATTAGACATTGATTTTGACTGTTTATAAGTATGCAAGTAAAAAGGCTCATTTTCTTGCCCCAAATTCTTATTTTTAACTATTGTTCCCTTGTCTTGTCTCTCTGACTACAAATGACCTTGACTGTATTTAAACCATACATCAGTGAACTAAAAAATCATACAGCGAGATGGGACAAACCCCGGTATATGAAATCAAGAAAATAGTTTCATAGTTTCATAGTTAGTAGGGTCAGAAGGGACCTGAGCAGATCATCAAGTCTGACCCCCTGCCATGACAGGAAAGAGTACTGGGGTAAAACGACCCTAGCAAAAGCACAAGCATGCCTGAAAGCCACTTTAAGGAATCCCAAAACGCAGGTAACTAATGAGGAAAGGGACCAGGGCAATGAGTTAAAAGGATATTTAAACCAGTCTCTCACTGTCTGACCACATCTTAGGGGGGACTGCTATGAACAAAGGGTCAATGAGATTTCTTTGAGCTGGTCATGCTTTCTGGCAGCTGATTTAGTGAAAGTCACAGCCACATATGTTTCAGGGTTTAAATGAAAATATCCTGGAGTTTTCCTTTAAGATAAAAACTGTCTGCCCCCTCTGTCCATTACCCTCAACAAAGGAAATCCAAAGAAAATAAGTTTGCCTCTTCTGGCTGAGGTCATAACTATTTTCCAGCTTCTCCCAGAAGCAACCACCTCTGTCAGCATCCCTTTCTCTGTCACTAAGGGCCCCTGCAAAATGCTCTTAGTTGGGAGTTCACCAGGGACCTGATTCCCACCAGCTGCAGCTCATTTATAAGCAGGACTAGCAAAGCTGATCCCTTCTTGACCCTTAAGGGGTCTCGGCAGCCTGTCACAATCATAAGGAAGGGTTTGTGCTTAGTCACAGGTAACATAATGCAGCTGATTTATTGGAAAAGGGAAACAAACACAATGTTATTAAAATCTATTTAAATGTCAGAAATGGCTGTGTAAAACTGACACGGGCAAAAGTAAGTTGTTGCTGCTTGTTACTTCTAATAACTCTATGAAGGCAAGACCATTGAGAGAGTGCAAGATGGATTTGTTCTTTTTCTCTATTGTTAACAGCGGGCTTGTCTACATGTGCATTTATGCCAGCTTAAAGTTACTGTGCAGTAAATGGGAACAGGCAGGTGTCTACACGTGCAAATGACCTGGGACTAAATTTAGTCTCAGGTCAGAGCAGCTTGCCATGTGCCTCTGTGGCCACTGGGGGGAACTCGTGGCTGCCAGCCATTGGGATTAACTTTAGTTCTAAATTTAATCCAGGAGAGGTGGCCAGCCAGGAGTTTGAGTCAGCTGGGCTCAGGCTGGCAGGCTGGCCCCCTAGTGGCTGGGAAGACCCAGCAGGGAGGCCCCCTAGGTTACTGTGCAGTAACACATTTACATATGCATTACTGCACAGTAACTAATTGGGTGTAAAATTTGATACCTGTACGATGCAGGTACCAAACTTATGCTCAAGTCAGTGCGCCTGTTGTACATAGTAATTTAGTGTACAGTAGACACAGTAGATGCTTGCCTGTACTGTTCAGTAATGTTGGTTACTGCAAGTAAGTGTGCTCGTGTAGACACACCCAGTATTCTTTACTAAATTTTAATGAGCTTAAGGCAATGGTCTTGTAGAAGCCCCACTTTGGGAGTCATTTGGCTTGCATATATTACTAAGGATGCTAGTCAAAAAGAGCCATTTGTTTAACAAATTTCTTAATTTCAATGCTGTCATGGTTCCTGGTTTGCAAAATTGGGAGTCAAGTTCAGATTGTCCCATGTTTTGAAGAAAGGGTAACCAATCTGTGGCACTGGTGTCACTAGTGGCCTGGGAATCCTCCATGTGTGGCAATGCAACAGACTGGGGAGGGGACAGGTAGGACAGTGGCAGATAAAACAGGGAACAGTAAGGAGGGCAGCAGCTTGCTCAGGGAGCAGAGGATAGGGATCAGAAAAATGAGAAGCAGATTGGGTAAGGAAAAGGGATCAGAGTGGCATTTTAGGAAGGCGTGGGTCTAATTTGTGGCACATCTTCCAAGCAGGTCAGCCTCCACTGCTTTAAAGCCACACAGGGGCAACAAAAGAAATGAACACAATTGTCTGAAAAAGAGTTAGATATAGTATTTGGGGGAGAAATTATGGGTTGAGAACTGAATGGGTTAGATGGGCTGTAAGATGTTTGTGTATCTCACAGTCTGTCTTTGTTAGAGCAGAATAGAGTTAATTGTACAAAATAGGATTTCTAAATATGTCAACATCTAACATTTGTATACTCAAAGAAGCTGGGAAGCATGAAAACATTCCTACAATCATCACAATTAAAATAAATTCATAGTCTGCTGCTGTATCAAAAATGCCTTTGCCATGCAGATTACAAAACTCTGGAAGTTAAAATGTTTTGATAGGGGCATATAATTACCCATGTTAAGCATGTACATTTCCACATGCAACACTTAATTCCATGCTGGGATCATAATTTCCTGGTGGTTAATTATCCCATAACATACTGAGCAGAGTGTTGAAATTTTGTTCATTCTGGCTGTAATGAAATGAGATAGATAAAAGCAACTATCTTTTCAGCCTTTTGATGACAGAGATACATACAGAAGTTGCAGGGTGCTTGAAAAGAAATGCTTTTTCATGTTTCACTGTGCATTACATTAACATCCCTTACTTTTAACCCTCTTGTAGCCCCAGTGGCCTTCTTTGTAACGGTTAAATGCATAATTGAAACTCCAAAGAGTCCATGTTTGTATTAAATACAAACTGAACCAACCCGTACAATGGCTTAAATTGTGCCTGGCATTAAGCTAACACATTTCGGCTAATGTGTTTGGCCTACTGCCACTCTCTCTACTTGGAGAGATTAACAAAAACAAAAGGGCTTTCAGCAGAGGGTTTTCTGAATGTTTGCAAATAAAAGAGTTCCACTGAAAACTGTGGCCCCAGATACTATATTTGTGTATCTTTTTTCCTGTTCATCTGCCATTATTTTGCCCACTCTCTTAGCTTGGTGAGATCTTTCTGAAGCTCCTCTGTCAGTTTAGGATGCGACTGCCCAGAATAATTTGGTATCATCTGCAAACTTGGAGATTTTTCTGTGGGCCCCGTTTCCAGATCATTGATGAAAATGCTGAACAAAACCAGGCCCAACACAGAGCGCTGTGGGGCTCTACTTTTTACCTCTCTCCATCCTGAAAACTGACCAAGGATACCCTTGGTGTCCTATCTTTTAATTAGCTTTCACTCAATGGAAAAACCTTCCCCCTAATCCTATGGCAATGCAGGTTTTTTAAAAGCCTTTGGTGAGGGGTCTTGTCCAAAGCTTTTTGAAAGGCCAAATATATTATGTCGGCTGGGTCCCCCTTGTCCACATTCTTATTCACACCCTCAGTGAACTCCAGCAGCTTGGTTAGGTAGGATTTACCTTTACAAAAACCATGCAGACTCTTCCCCAGAAGTCCCTGAGCTAGTGTTTTGAAAAGGATGCCTAAAATAACATTATCAATTGCAGACTCACTTCACAAACCACAGTCTTAAATTATGTGTCCAGGAGGACCCTTTATCCCCAGAGAGTAAAGGTAAAATCTCAGCAATACCTATTTAGCTATGGCAGTGATTCTCAAGCTTTTCAGACTCAAGGAACCACTTGTTAAATTCAAGACACCCTGCAGAAAATACCAGTTCTTAGTTTTCACACATTTTTTACTATGGAAAAATAATAGAGTAGTTTTTTCTATTGTAAAGAACTCAAAAAGACGCAAACAGGTCAGCATGCATTTAACACTATGAATTCCAATTTGAAATCTCTGGCCTTATCCACAGGAGCAAGGATGTTTATTTCCTTGGGGACAAAAAACTGGCACACCATGGGCCGCTGCTAACTGTCCCCAGGGAACGTCTGTGCCACACACCATCTGGCATGTGGCAGGTTACCCCAGGTGGGGTAGGGGAGGCTGTACTTGTCCCACCAGCCTTAGCTTGGGCCCTGGGGGCCTTGGGCAGCTATAGCCATGGTGTTCCTGCAGCTGGGAGCCTGGCTGGCATCTGGAGTGTGGCTCCAGCAGCCCAGCCTCTGCTTTTGGGTGGTACCCACTGCCGCCATGTATTCCACCCTACTTTTTTAAGGCACAGGTTTTTGTGACCCTGGGATATCCTGGAGTCAAAACCCTGCCCCTCTCCCACTCCCCACCCAATGCTGCAAGGTAGCAGTGCAGAGAATGCCCTCATGTGTGGTGTGTGGCACTGTAGATGGGGCTGGGGCACCATATACTGCACATCCACATTCATCTGGATGAGGCTTCTTGTGAATCATGTTTACAAACCTAACAATGCTGACATTGTGTTGCCCTCTGCTGGACCTTTGGAAAGGTGTCAAGGCCTCTGTCAGGTGCAATGATACCCAGGCTGAGAATCAGGGAGTTAGGCAATTCTTAGTCTCAGTCCGTCTCTATGAAGCTATGTGGACAGGATGCCTTGGAAGAACATAGAAATTCTACTCATGAGCATAATAAATTGTACTCTTCCCTTTTATGACCCTCCAAGACCCTGCTAGCTTTGGGCACTGAAGTTTCATCCTCTCCAAAACCAAATACCCTTCTGGTGAAATGACTTTTGTATTTAGGTTTCATAGAATCATAGAAAATGAGGGTTTGAAGGGACCCCAGGAGGTCACATCTAGTCCGACCCCCTGCTCAAAGCAGGACCATCCCCAACTACATCATCCCAGACAAATCTTTGTCTAGTTAAGTCTTGAAAACCTCCAAGGATAGACTTCCACCACCTCTCTGAGTAACCTGCTCCAGTGTTTTGCTACCTTCCTAGTGAGAAAATTCTTCCTAATATCTAACCTAAACTTCTCTTGTTGCAACTTGAGCCCATTGTTCCTTGTTTTGTCATCTGCCACCACTGAGAACAGTCCAGCTCCATCCTCTTTTGAAACCCCCTTCAGGTAGTTGAAGGCTGCTATTAAATCACCTCTCAGTCTTCTGTTCTCTAGACTAAATAAGCCCAGTTCCTTCAGCTTTGTCATAGAAGTCATATGCCCTAGCCCCTCATCATTTTTGTTGCCCTCCACTGGACTTTCTTCAATTTTTCCACATCCTTTCTGTAGTGTGTTGGGGGGGGGGGGGGGGG
>NW_017729024.1:173958944-173977189 GCF_001723915.1 Gavialis gangeticus | reverse complement strand
CCTCACCAGTGCTGAATAGAGGGGAATAATCTTCTCCCTTGACCTATTGGCCACATACCTACCAATGCAGCCCAGTATGCCATTAGCTTTCTTGGGAACAAGGGCACACTTACAGCTCATATTCAGCTTATTGTCCACTGTAATCCCCAGGTCCTTTTCTACAGAGCTGCTTCCCAGCCAGTCAGCCCCCAGCCTGTGTCCGTGCACGGGGTTGTTCTGTCCTAAGTGCAGGACTTTGCACTTGTCCTTGTTGAACCTCATGAGATTTCATTTGACCCAATCCTTCAATTTGTCTAGGTCATTCTGATAGCTCTACCTTCCACTGTATCTACTCTTCTGCCCCCACCACAACCCCTGCTTGGTATAATCTGCAAACTTGCTGAGGGTTTACTCTGCCATCTTCCCGGTCATTGACGAAGACATGGAACAAAACCAGCCTCAGGACCGACCCCTGGGGCACTCCACTTGATACCGGCTGCTGACTAGACATCAAGCCATTACCCTCTGGGCTCAATGCTCCAGCCAGTTTTCTATCCACCTTGCAGTCCATTCATCCAGCCCAGACTTCCTTAGATTGCCTGCGAGAATGTTGTTGGAGACCGCAACAAAAGCCTTACCAAAATCAAGGTACACCATGTCTACCAGTCTCCCTGATCCACAGAGCCAGTCATCTCACCATAGAAGGTGATCAGGTTGGTCAGGCATGACTTATCCCTGGTGAATCCATGCTCACTGCTCCTAATTGCTTTTTTCTCCTCCAAGTGCTTAGAGATGAATTTCTTGAGGATATGCTCCATGCCCTTTTCCAATCATCTGGGACCTGTCCTGGTCACCATGAGTTTTCATAGGTGATGGCCAGTAGCTCTGCAATCACAGCTGTCTCTGAATACCCTATGGGCTTATCTACACTGTCAAAGGACTGAGCTAGGGAGTGAAATGTGACATTCCTGCTCTATGGACAGTACTAATGAGAGGATATGACATAACTTCCCAAAGTGTAGTTCTGGGCACATGCCATTAAGTTGTCCCTCTTAAGTGTGCTTATTGGTACAAAGCCCAGGGTCACACAAAGGATAGCTATGCTACATCTTTTGTGGTGTAGCAGGCTTAGAGCGCGCATATTATGCTTCATTGCAGTGCTCCCTAGCACAATCCTTCAATGGAGGAGACATGACTGGCATGATCTGGACAGCAAAAACAGTCTTTTGTTTCTGTGAAAGTTTTTTGAAACCTTGGACAAAACATCCAAAACAGAAAGAACAATGATGCTTGCTGTTTGCAACCATTTGCCTTAAAGTTGAGTTACTTAGGGAGTGCATCTACACATGACGCTACATTGATGTAGTGATGTGCCATGGCAATGTGGTATCCAATGATATCTACACATGACCAGCAGCTACTTTACCATACTGGTATGCTCCCGTTACAGTGTGCCGCTACAGCAAACTAGCTGCTAAACATAACTGTGCGCCACGTGTACGGTGCAGTACAGGTGATTACTGTTCCATGCTTTAGTACTCCCAAAACAAAGTACTAAAGCACGGCCTAGTAACATCACTGCAAAGCAACATGTTCATGGTGGCCTAAAGTTCCCTAAAGAAGTATTAGTTGCATTATGTCACAAACCTAATTGTTGAATTTGGTGTTGTTTTCCTTTGCTTTCTGTAATGGGCTTGGTTGAAACTCCATTTAAATAATCTCAGGTACAGTTCTTGGTATCTTCACATACTATTTTTTGTAATTATTGTAACTTTTAATCACAAATAAGATCAGGGCCATATGGACTAGCCCCTGTAACACAGTGAAAGTCTCAAAAAATGAAACTCCAAAAGAGTTTTTAGTCTATAAAGACAAAAAGTGAGGGAGGAAAACACAAATATAAAAAGATGACCGATATTACAGAGGAGATCACTGGCAACAGAACCAAGGCTTCCAAGCTGAAGCCAGTGTCAATCCACTAGTTGATCACTGTTTTCTCTTTAGACAGAATCTTCCAAGACACAAACTAAGCTGATCAGAAATGTAAGCCCAAATGAAACCTTCCTTGTCATACACATTTTTAAAGGGTGAGATGGTCATGATTTAAATGTTTGCAATTCTTCCTGATGTCCTTTTTCAACTGTATTGATTATGGGAACACTTGAAGCCAATGTATTGATCCTAGTTTCCTGACATCATTGGAAGATTAGGTACCTTGATGCTAAACACATCAAACATCCCTAACTAATAGTGCGGGGAGAGGGTGATCAGATAAAAGGGGTATGCAGAGAACAGAGGGCAGAAGGGAGAAGGCATAGACTATAGTGATAAAGTAAGAGATATGATGGTGTACATCTTCAGCTGGAGTAGATATGGTTATTTTTCTTTACTATTGTGTCAGGTTTGTTATGTATTTAGTAAACCTAATTACATCTCAACATTTTTTTACTTGCTATTTAGATTGAAATATACAGAATGAATTTCACTTAACAGCAGATTTTTGTACTTAATTATTCCGAAAGGTTTTCAAGATTAGCTTGCAGATAAACAAGAAACTCCACCCTGTAGCGCATCCATAGTATGTGATAATTCAATAATATCCTTGAGTGAAATTATGCCATTACATGTAAAAACATCTACTGTAGCTGTACTCTGATAATTACATTTCTTTTGCCATAATTTGAATACATTTATACTTTTTTTATCCATTAGTTGCCTGTGTGCTCTTAGTATCTATGGTAACCTCTACAAAGAAAGAAATACAAACCAACATATTACTGCACTTAGGTATTATTGCAGGTGCACTAGCAACAGCTACAGTTAAGTTTCCATGGGCATTTCCATTATGGCTCCATGTAGTCACCTGCTCATAACTTTCTGAAACTTCCAGCCTTCAGGCTGAAATGTTATTGACTTGGCACTGACCTTGACACTTTTTAAAGCTGAATGCAATAAAACAAGACCCTGAACTCACTTTCAAAACCCAGGCATCTCTTAAGACTCAACACATTGAAAATATGGAAGTAGTTGGGATGGGAGTTGTGCTTACAGATGATGCAAGATACTTTACCCTCTAAATGCAATAATTCATACTAATCGACTGCAGCACCCATGCAGAGACATTACACTTCAAACCAACCATAGAGCTACAAAACAAAAACAGAACATCGATTTGTTAGACCTTTGCAATAACCCAGACCTGAGAAAAATAAAGGCATTAACATAACTCTTGAAACAGGTGGGTAAGACTGACATTTTACTCTCAGAAAAGAGTATATGTATGCCATATTATGACAGGGAGATCAAAAGCTCTGCCTGAAATAAAGAACTCCCTAGTATAGCAGGAGGTTGAGGTTCTAACATATATAGCCCCTAAAATTATGTGTAGTGTATAAGGCAACATTGCAATCCTGTATTAGATTCCCGTGCGCTATAGCTAACTAATCTGTAATGAAAAGACAGCAATGTTAGCCTTTCACAAAGAAGTGGTTATCATGCTTTACAAGAAAGAAACTGGCAAAAGTCAAAGTCAGTTACTGTAAAAGGTGAACTCCATTTTCATGGACAATTCTTGGGTACAAGCTCTTTCATCTTCTCTTTCACTTTCTCATGCTGATTTCATTCTCATTCCTGAAAAACAGGGCCCTAGCATCTTAGTATACCACACGAGGAGCTCTATTTGTGTCCCAGACCCAAATAGAAGCTGCTTCTTCTGAAAGAAAAATACAGTGTGGGGTCTTTGCATGGGAACATTTTTTTAAGGAAGGCCCCGGAGCAACAGGGGGACCAAGGGAACATTTAGAACTGGAGAATTATAGAAAATTCAGGTTGGAAGTGACCTCAGGAGGTCATCTAGTCCAACCCCCTGCTCAAAGCAGGACCAGCCCCAAGTACACTATTCCCACCAAGGCTTTCTCTAGCTAGGTCTTCAAAACTTCCAAGGATGGAGATTTAACAACCTCTCTGGGGAGTCTGTTCCAGTGCTTTACCACCCTCCTGGTCAAAAATATATATTTTTTCTAATATCTAACCTAAACTTCCCCTGCTGCAACTTGAGACCATTGCTCCTTGTTCTGTCATCTACCACCATTTAGGACAGTCTAGCTTCATCCTCTTTGTAAGCATTCTTCCTGTAGTGGAAGGTTGATACTAAATCCACCCTCAGTTTTCTCATCTACAGACTAAATAACCCCAGTTCCCTCACCCTCTCCTCAGAAGTCATGTGCCCCAGCCCCCTCACCATTTTTGTTACCTTCTTCATAGTTTCATAGTAGCTAGGGTCAGGAGGGACCTGAACAGATCACCTAGCCTTACCCCCTGCCACAGGCAGGAATGAATGCTGGGTTCACAAGACCCCAGGCAGGTGATCATCCAACCTCCTCTTGAATTGCCCAAGGTAGGGCCACTTCGCTGGGAAGTTGATTCCAGATTTTGGCCACCCTAGCTGTAAAATATTGCCTTCTGATCTCTAACCTAAACCTATTCTCCATCAGCTGATTAGCATTGTTCCTCATCACCCCAGGTGGTGCTGGGGAGAAATAGGCTCTACCTTTTTGCTGTTGATTTCTCCTGATGAGTTTGTAGGCAGCCACCAGGTCCCCCCTCAGCCTCCTCTTGCTGAGGCTGAACAGGTTCAGGTCCCTCAGTCTCTCCACGTAGGGCTTGTTCTGCTGCCCTCTCACCAAGTGGGTGGCCCTCCTCTGAACCCTCTCCAGGTTGGCCACATCCCTCTTGAAGTGCAGCGCCCAGTGCTGGACACAGTACTCCAACTGCGGCCTGACCAGTGTCACATAGAGGGAGAGTATCACTTGTCTGGACTGCCTTGAGATGCACCTTTGGATGCATGACAAGGTACAGCTGGTCTTGCTGGCTGCAGTCTGGCATTGGCGGCTCATGTCCATCTTGGAGTCAATAATGACTCCAAGATCCCTTTCCACCTCTGTGCTTTCAAGAAAGGAACTCCCCAGCCTGTATGTATGCTCTGGATTCCTTCTCCCAAGGTGCAGCACACTGCATAAGTCTAGGTTGAACCCCATCCTTTTCTTATCTGCTCACTTTTGTAGTCTGTCTAAATGTATTTGCAGCCTCTCTCTCCCTTCAAGTGTGTCCACCTCATCCCACATCTTAGTGTCATCAGCAAACTTGCTGGATTCTTTCCAATTTGTCCTCGTCCTTTCTGTAGGGAGTGGGGGGAGGAGTGGAGAGTGCAAAACTGGAGGACACAGTATCCAGATGTGGCCTTACCAGTGCTGAATACAGTGAAAGAACCACTTCCATCGATTTGCTGGCAATGCTTCTACTAATGCAGCCCAGCATGTCATTAGCCTTCTTTGCAACAATGGCACTATTCAGCCTTGAATTGCTGGCTCATGTTCAGTTTACTGTCCACTGTAAGAACACGTCCTTTTCTGCAGAGCTGCTGCTTATTGAGTCAGTCCCCAGCCTGTACAATTACATGAAATTGTTCCAACGTAAGTGCAGAACTTTGCACTTGTCCTTATTGAACCTCATGAGATTAATTTGGTCCATTCCTCCAATTTTTCAAGGCCCTTATGAACCCTATCCCTACCCCACAGCATATCTACTACAGACCCCATCTTGGTGCCTTTCCCAAATTCTCTGAGGGAATACTCCATCCCATCTTCCAGGTTGTTGATATTTAACAAAACCAGCTCCAGGACCAACCCCTGGGGCACTCCACTTGACACGGGTTACCAACTACACATCGAGCCATTGATTGCTACCCTCCAAGCCCAATGATCCAGCCAGTTTTCTATCCACTTTACAGTCCATCCATCCAACCCATACTTCTTTAGGTTGCTGGTGAGTATGTTGTGGAAGACCCTATCAAAAGCCTTGGTAAAATAAATGTATATCACCTCCGTTGTTCTCCCCACATCCCCAGAGCCAATCACCTTGGTTTAGGGGGTAATCAGGTTGGTCAGGCATGATGTGGCCTTTGGTAAATCCATGCCGACTGTTTCTAATCACCACGTCCTCTTCCAAGTGCTTTGATATAGATATTTTGAGGACCTGCTCCATGATTTTTCCAGGGGCTGAGGTGAAGCTGACTGGTCCCCGAATCCTTTTCATCTCTTTCTTATAAGCAGTGACTATATTTGCCCTTTTCCAGTCATCTAGGACCTTTCCCAATCACATCGACCAACTCTTTTGGTATCCTCAGGTGCACTGCGTCTGTCCCTATGGACTTACGCACATCCAGCTTTTCTAAATAGTCCTTAACCTGTTCTTTCACCACTGTTGGCTTTTCACCTCTGCCCAAAACTGTGCTGTCAGGTGCAGTAGTCCAGGAGATGACCTTTCCTGTGAAGACTGAGCTTAAGGAGGCTTTGGGTACTTTATTTTTTCCCCATCAATTTCTTGATTTTAGCTGCTCTAAAAGGAAAGGGATAGCAGAGGGAAACTGTCTTAGAAAGAAGGCACTGGGCTCAAGTGGAAGTTCAGGGACTTATTGTGTATAGCCCTGATCTGGGGATTACTATAATTCAAACATATTTCTGGGAATATTTCAGGTTCATAGATCATCCCTGTGGCTCCTTTCTTAACAGGACAAATTCACTATGTGTGACAAAAAGAACTGGTAGCAAACTCTGCAACAGTACACTCAGAGAATTTTAGCTTCTCTTATGTGGGCTTTAATATGAGAGAATACAACAGGAAGTGAACCCTGGAATTCACATTTATACATGACAGTCACCCTCATGGGATGCTGCTTCAGGAGTTTTGAAATGCTGCCCTCAAATGGAATGATTAAAGTAACAAAATTTAAATATTAAAGTTTGCTCTTGATACTATATAGTTGTTAGTTTTTTGTTGTTTTTTTTTAAACAAGTACATTTTTAAACCAAATATTATATTGGTAGGATGATCCAGGTAGCAAGATATATGAAAAATGGACAGTTCAAATGCTGTAGGTTTGATCATTCAATTAAATGAACTCAGGGAGAGTGCGCGGGAAACATGCTGAAGCATGGAAAAAATGAATTAATCCTGATTTTTCTATCCTGCAAAGACAATCAGGAAGGCAGAACCTTTGCAACTGTAGAAAAACCTCTTAAATTCATTGATAGATCTGCGTTACATCAGAACTTGGTCAACTTCTTTTCTTCTTTTCTAAGCCAAGCTTCCAATTTCATTCTCTAGAAAATTAGCTCAGCAGGATCACAACCTCTAAAATGCTGTGATCTAAAATCAGAAACACATCTGGGATGCCTTTATAATGACAAAGCTGAGGAATATGGAATACCTAGCGATAGCTGAAATATGAAAATAATCAGCCTTCAATCAGTGAGAATGATTCCACAGCAAGCTTCTATTATTCAATAGTGAATGTTTTGAATAACATTTTTATTGGTGCAGAAAAAAAGGAATTAAGCAATAAATAGCTTGTCAGAAACCCTGTAGCATATTTGATTAAGGTTACATTATTACAAATATACACTAGAGACAGAAAATAATCTTTGGGAATTTCTCATGCAAGGCCAGAGCACACTGCATGCCCTGATTGATTTTCCATGTTTTTATATATATGCACTGTAATATAGAATGAATAATTTATGAAAAATACATACATGAAATGCTGACCTGCAAGTTCAATGCATCCGTAAATATCAACAGTTTCATCACCACAAACTCATGACCCCATCTCGCTCCACTAGAAACCAAAGAATTTTGCTACCAGGACTTGTAAGCAGCCCAGCAGTAATAGTAATAAGGTCAATGGGTGTAGGATTGAACATTTACGGCATTACTCACTGGTGGCAACAGCTGTAAAAATAAAAAAGGGTAGCAAAGTGTCTGAAAAGCTCAGCCATGAAAAACAGTGGTGAAGACTTTGTACTAGGGTATGCTTTAAAATTCCTAACATCATTTGAAGAATAATTTTCCAAGGTGCTTTAAGAGAAGGTTTTTATTCAATCGTTTTTTAGATTTTGGTGCTGCCTTTCTCAAAGAAGTAATTTTAAAATAATGCTAAACCACTTAAACCCTATTGGGAAGATAAGAGAGGAGTTAAGGTCCTAGTTTGTTTTTAGATGTCAAAGACCTACCAGCCACCCATGCAAAGCATATGCAACTCATCTTAGGATGCTGATCCTGTTCTGCCTGGGGAGAAAAACAGCTCTCCCATTTTTCCCATTCGGTTGGCTACAGTTTACCCACTGGCAAGACTTCTGTCTGAACCAGTATGATGAACTGGCAGCACACTAATTTCTGTGTAAGGCACCGCACGCCCTCAGGGCTAGGGAACCTGCTCAGGAAGTGGGACACCTGGGTTCTTTGTCCATCTTGCACTTTGACTCTCAGTCTATAAATCCGAAGAAGACAGGCTAGGACATGGACTAGGCAGGGCTGAATGCATTGTCTTCTCTTCCCAGTGGGCAGCCAACAGGAAAATATTCATGGAGTCAAAGAGACAGCAAGTAAAAGGGAGTGTGAGTCTTTGTCCTAGTGAGATGGACACTGCCGTGCTCACAATTTTGCTTGGTCTGAGAAATAGTTTGAAATGTGTCTTATGTTTCACAGTGGCATTGGAAACACATGTATCGATATGCCTCTTATTTCCTAGTAAAGGCTTGAATCACAAAACAAGGTACAAAATATAAGAGCTTCCTTGCTCCAAAACATTAGGGAGAATCAGATTTCAATCACATGTCTACTAATGAAAAAGGTGGGTATTCTGGGTTGTTACTGATACAAAAAAATCCTCGTTATTTTTCAAGGATTAATACATTGAAAATAGACCTTTAAAATTGTGCTAAATCTACATAGGATTTTACTGAGAATCAACTCAGAAAGAAAACAATCCTTCATATTGGAGCAGCAGCAGCATCTGCATACTAGCCTAAATCACCTTTTTTTTGTTCCATGATGTCTCTTGTCAGCAATAACTTCTGTGCTGAAAAACTTTATGGAAAAGGTAATGTAATGATGTAGATGAAATAGGTTCAAATTCTCCCATAACTCTGAGTGACAACATCCTGCTTCATACTTATCCCCAATGCTGCTTCTGTTGTAAGGTGCTATTCACTCTGGCCAGTTCCATGTATACCGATGGAGCTAATTGTTGAATAAGGTACTGGTCTATGGATTGATCGTAAAATTGATCATACAATGGACTAGTCACTAAGATATCCTTAAAAATGCTATCCGATTTCTCCAATAATAATAATATATACCCAACTAATTGTTTTTTATGGACACCACTGCTGTCAGGGATTCTACATCACTGATGACAATTTTTTTTTGTCATTAATTTCCAGGCAATAACAATTGGGTTCAAGTTGAGGATGTTTGGACGCCACTCAGAAAAGCCATGTCCTGGAGCATATTATAACACTACACATTAGTATATCATTCTGTTCTTTATTTCAAGTGATGAGTTGCCTGAAGGAGGATAAATGGCTCATAAAGTTCTCAATGGTCTAAAAGCAGGACCATCTGTTGAAGTCATCAGTGGCTTGTTGGCTGAGTTTAGCATCTGGGAAGCCTTCAACTCATCAGCTCTTCCGAAATTAGCGAGGTATCTCTGAAGTCAGTGAGAATTGCTATATACTAGATTCTCAGAGCGTTTTCATAATGATGAGAGTCTTTCCATTTTCTATTGGCATCCATGTTCTAACTTGTCTCTCTACTTATTCAGTTCATTAGTTGCTTCTGTCTCTGACACTTCCCCCCAAATTGCTACATATCTGTTTGTATTTCTAAGAGTAATCTAGCAGGGGCTTCCTCTACAGTACTCAAGAGTGACAATCCACTGAAGCCTTGTTTCTGTAGCTGTTGTTAAATTTTGCTGGTTGAATTCAGAAATGCGCTTCTGACTAACTTTGATTTATCTCCTTTCCACAAAGATAATGGAAGAGAGAGAGATGTATAATGGAAGCATGGGTGTTGAGAAAGAGGAAAATCCTGTTGTTTGGGAAGATACAGTAGGTGCATTCTACTTAGAATCATCAAAAAATAGACTTGGAAAGGACCTCAGGAGGTCACATCTAAATCCAACCCCCTGCTCAAAGCAGGGTCATCCCCAACTAGATAATCCCAGCCAAGAGCAAAATCTATGTTGACTGTTCTTAATCACCTTCCTCTCCTCAGAGTCCTTAGAAATGGATTCCTTAAGGACCCACTCCATTATTTTTTCAGGGACTGAGGTGGGGCTGACTGTTTTGTAGTTCCCTAAATCTTCCTTTGTCCCTTTCTTAAAGATGGGCACTATATTTGCCCATTTCCAATAATCTGAGACCATTTTCCAACCATCACAAGTTTTCAAAGATAATGGCTGTTGGCTCTGCAATCACACTGGTCAACTCTCTCCTCACCTTCGGGCACATTGTGTCTGTCCTCATGTACTTGTACATATTCAGCTTTCCTAAATAGCCCCTAATGTTAATGTATTCCTTCACTACTTTTGCCTTGCCATCTCCTCCCTGAACTGTGTTGCCTGGGAGTTGACCTTGCCTGTGAAGATTGAGGTAAAGGAGGCATTGAGTACTTCAACCTTTTCCGCATCATCTATCACTAGGCTGCCTCCTCCATTCCCATTCAGTAATGGACCCACACTTTCCCTGATCTTCATCTTGTTGCTGACATGCTTGTAAAAATCCTTCTTGTCACCTTTCACATCCCTTGCTAGCTACAACTCCAATTCTGCTTTGGCCTTCCTGACTTCACCTCTGTATGCCCAAACAATGCTCTTATATTCCTCCTTAGTCATTTGCCCAAGTTTGCACTTCTTGTAAACGTTCTTTTTGCATTTTAGCTCACTGATGAGTTCCACGCTAAGCCAACCTGGTCTTCTGTCATACTTCCCGGTCTTCCTGCACATCTGGATGGTTTGTTCCTGTGCCCTCAGTAAGGTTTCTTTAAAGTATAGCCAACTTTCCTAGCCTTCCAGGGGATTGTGCTAATGAGTTTTCTGAGTGAGTTGAAGTCTACTCTTATGAAGTCCAGGGTCCTTACTCTGCTGCTTTCCTTCCTTTCTTTCCTCAGGACCCTCAACTCATAGTTACTGCTGCCCAAGCTGCTATCTACTAGTACATTCCCCACAAATTATTCCCTGTTTGTAAGCAGCAAGTTAAGAAGAGCACAGCCTCTAGTTGGACACTCTAGCACTTGCACCAGGAAGTTGTCCTCAATGCTCTCCCAAAATCTTCCTGGATTGCATGTGCACTGCTGTATTGCCCTTCCAGCAGATGCCATCGTGGGTGAAGTCTCCCATGAGAATTAGGCACAATGATCAGAAAACTTGTGCTAGCTGTTTGAAGAAAGCTGCATCCACTACATCCTCCTGGTTTAGCAGGCAACCATCACCTTTGTTGCTCTCCCTTCTGACCCTAACCCGTAAACTTGCAGCAGGCCTATCCCAAGTTTCATACCAAAGCTCTGAGCAATCATATGGCTCTTTTACATAAAGAGAAGAGATTTAACATCAAAGAACTTGAAGACCAAGCTAGATATGATGCTTTTCAGCAGCACCTTACTGAGAGGCTCTCTGACCTATATGATGACATCAAGGACATGCAGGCACATTGGAAGGAACTCAAGAGTGTTATTCACAAGGAATGCACTGAATCAACTGGATACTCCACTTACTGTCACCAAGGTTGTTTTGATGGGAATAATGAGGACATTCTATAACTTATCCATCAAAAGAGAACCACATTATGCAGCTGTAAAAATGAACCCTCCAACAAGCAAAACAAAAGGCTTACCACTGGCATACAGATCAGGGGAGGCTACAGGACATCAAGAACCAATGGTGGCAAGTGAAGGCCACAGAGATCCAAAGTTTCATTGATTAACATAACATGAGAAGTTTCTTTCAAGCAAAAAAAAGCATCCTTGGGCCATGTTCCAATGGCCCAACCTCCTTGAGATACCCAGGTGTCTTCATCCTCTCACAGATAATGTATCCATCAAACAATGCTGGAAGGAGCACTTCATGATTTTACTCAACTGTGAGTCTGATGTCTCAGCTGCCACCATCAAGTCCATCCCTCAACACCCAGTAATAAAATATCTTGCTGATCCCCCCATCCTTTGAGGAAGTCTGGCATACCATCACTCAGACCTAGAACAGTAAGGTGCCAGGACCAAATGGTATCCTCTCAGAGGTCTCCAAAGCTGGTAGAACAGCACTAGTACAAAAAATTCACCAACTCATCATCAGAATTTGGGTTAATGAAGAAGCTCCACCTGACCTAAAGCATGCCAACATTATAACTATCCTCCAGAAAGGGGACAAGTCAGTGTGCAGGAACTACCAAGTATGGCTGTGCAAAGCTTTGGGCGGTGACTTGATTCCGAGGAGACTCATCCCAATTCAGTGGCCAAATCTCCAAATCTGAATTGAATTGGGGGACCAATTAAAAGGTCTGAATCAATTCAAAGTTCTCCAAAACTTTGGAAAGGATTAGGAAAGCTTTGATGATTCAGGCAGTCCCCGGGGGCTGCAGCAGGGAGCTGCAGCTGACTTCAGCTGGTAAGTACTAGAAGCAGGGAAGGGGACCATGGGGGGACCTCTGCCAGCCCCACCCAACCCCCTTTACTCCCCCAGTCCCTAACCCAGAAACTTTCAACAGGTCTATCCCCAATGTCATACAGAAGCTTGGAGCAATCATGTGCCTCTTTTACATAAAGTGCAGCTCCTCTTCCTCTTCTCTCCTGCCAGTGTAGGGGTGTGCGAAGTGGGCTGTATTCGATTTGGATTCAGATTTGGCCTGATTTGGGGGACAGTGATTTCATTCACTGATTCAGATCACTGTCCCAATTTGATTCAGCTGAATCCAAGTCTGAAGATTCCATTCTGATTTGGAGAATCAGTGATTCAGACATAGACAGATTTATATGTTTTTTCTACATACCTTGAGGTATCAGGCATGGCTCATGAATGCTGAGATGGTAGGGCAGATGGAGCATCCCCCAGGAGTACTGGGGGGGGGCTGTGCTTAGCAGTGGACCCAGAAGTGGACTGGAAGTGCTTCTGGCCCACTTCTGGGTCTGCCACCAAGTGCATGGGGGACCCCCTGCCTCCCTGGCTTGGTGATTGGTCACGGGGGGATCCCAGGTGCCCCCCCAAAACCAGTTGCCCAGCCAGAAGGTGGGGGGGTCCGCCGCTGAGCACGCCGGGCACCCTCTGCATGCTCCAGTGGGATGCTCCATCCGCACCACCATCTCAGCATGCATGAGCTGCCTGGTACCTTGAGGTATGTAGATTAAACATATAAATCTGTGTATATTGGTCGAATCTCTCTGAATCTCTCCAAAGCAATTTGAACGGTTCCGATTTGATTCAAAGAGATTTATGGGTCTCCTGATTCAATCTGGATTTGGAGATTCGAACACCGAATCTCCTCCAAATTGAATCAGCAACCCAAACTTCACAAAACCTTACTAGACAGCATTTTTTTTTTTTGCTTCCATGGCAAAACTTAATAGCACAAATAGTTTGATGCCACTGGGACAGGCACTGTAAGATAAACTCAATGTCAGAGGGTGAAAAATGTAGCCGTGTAAAGAGTTCAGACATTCTAACATTATTTGAGCTGTTTTTCAAGGGAATGTAGAAAGTTGACTTAGACAACTACAAATTGTGTAAGTGACACTTATACATCTTAGCAGAGAAACAGAATTCCATCCTTAGGCTATTCATAGAGAGAAATAGATGCTTCAGAATGGGATTCACTAAAAAAAAAGGCAGCATACTGCGCAAGGAGAGCTACCTAAACCAGGCAACAGAAAACTCTTTGTGCATGTTATTTCTCTATCCTTCTTGGTGATTAGGTGCCTCATTGTAGACTACAGAAGGTGCTTCATTCCACTCCAAATCCAAAACCCAGGTCTCTTTGTAAAAAATAGTTGCTTAAACCCAATCTCTGAAAAAGGGTCATAGGCCCTGGAGGAAGTAGTAGTTGTGCTGTGTTCTTCTCAACAAATACCTCAGTGCTTACAGCACTTCTGCTAGATGTGAAAGAGCTGTGTTCAGGTCCCTCTTTTGCCAGATGAGGCTTAAACACAAGTCTCAATCTCTAGGAGGGAACCTGGAACACCAGGAGGCTCAATACAAGGAGACTGATGCTTCCTCCAGGAATGTTTTGACAGAAAGTGATAATGTCCAACACAGATCAGTTAGGTGTGCTCTGGATAACCCCTCTACAATCAAGCCCCTCTGGTGAGACTGGATGAAGGACACCTGGCCTTAGGTGTGCACTAGGCTGCCTTTCTACTTGATCCCATTACAGCGTGTGTTGTCATGTGCACATCTAGAATCAAATCTTTAGACCAAACATCAAGTGAAGCAGTTCTGGAGTCTTCAGGGCTTTGAAGTAGCTGGGTGCATATTCTGAGGACTGCTTAATACTTGTTTTCCAACTATTTAAGTTGGTCTAATAAAAGATATCGTATTCACGCAAAGAACCTTGTCTGCCTGTTCTAAGGACTGCAATTTCAGATTAGGCATTACAGCAAGAATTAGGTGGGATGTAGGTGCCTAGATCTTTTTATATTATTACTCTTGGCTTTAATTTTTGTGATTCAATGACAACATTCTGTTTACTTGTCCATTGAATTCAAAGAGCTTTGGATCAAGCTCTGGAAAACAAAAAGAAAACCGCATGTCATCCTGAATCCAACAAATAATTTTACTTATGAGATTCACAGCAAATGTCACTCAAGTTATGAATCATGTTGAAAGTCTTCCAATATGAAAACTGTAGCTGTAGAGGATGGCAAGCAGTGGTTTTCCTGTCCACAGGGGACAAGGCAAGAAGTGATAAAAAAGGCTTACCTTGTATAAAAGAGATCTGGGGTAGATATGAGGAAGAATTTTCCAAGTTTGATGGTCAGTAAGTACTGGAACAAATTACCTACAGGGATGATATCTCTTTCACTGGAAATCTTTAAGTACAGGTTAAATAAATATTTGTCTGGGATGCCATCAACAGAAATGATCACATTTCAAACAGCCCTACTTTTTCAATTATACTTTGACTCCAGAATAACAACATATTTAAAAATGTTAATTGATTTCAGGTTGGAACAAAATTTGTGAGTTTTTCCTGCAATTTTGAGGAGTCCTCTTACCTTTGTCAGAAAAAGCAGATTTGGGGAACTTCATGTTACCCAAAGGTGAGAACAATAAATAACCTCAGCATCAATTAGAGGATACTTTTAGCTCTCCATCCCATTTCAAAATACGACCTGCCAGAGTATGTAAAAAATCACCTGAGGATCTTCTTTTGCGTCTATAATACCTACAGTTTTTTGCCTGGAAGCTATATTACACAAAGTCCCATCAAAATGTCAGTACTGAAGTGGTTTCAAAGGAGCCCTTAAAATGCAACATTATAATACCCTGATGCATTGATAAAACAATTCTATTTGCATACCTGAGAGGTTTTTATATAAATCTGGAAACACAAAATAATAGTGAAAATTCAAATCAATCTGATTTTTATAACATGCATATTCGCAACTTATTAATAGGAAATGTGAAATTTGATATGCTAAAAACAAAAACCTAAATCCATAGAAAGTTTTCCTCACTCTCTAAAGTAAATAAACAGGCAGACAGCTTCAATAGGAACAGCTCAAGTTATGTACACATACATGTTCCATAATGACAAGCCAAAGTTACTTCATTTTAAGTGCAATTGAATGCTCCTGGAAAATAAAAAAATCTTTCTTCTGGGCCTGATCCAAAGTTTTCTAAAATTAGGAAGTTTTGTAATTGTTTTGGGGGATAATAAGCACAGACGGTGGCATGGAACTGTATTTCTGTCCCTTGGCTGCTGAAACTATTCACCAGTTCACCTGACTGCTGTCACTTTGTCTAGATCTATCCACCATTCAAGACATTAAAATAAGGCTTAATTTGCACTACAGGGTGAATGGGTCTTGGGCTGAATCACTGAAAAGTGGTGAATATTACCCATCATGCTTTGAATGTCCTACAGCAATGCTCACCACATTATTCACAGGCAGGCTGAGTAACAGCATCCAAGGGGGAGAAATGAAGAACTAAGAAAGGAAAATTTTGACCCAGACTTGTCTTACAAAAGGTGCAAGTAGGGAATCATCTTGTATTTCCAGAAGTTTAGTTTTCAAATATGCGCTATAAACATGGAAATGCTTTTTACACAAGAAATATCCTGAAACAAGGCAGTCCCAGATATCTAAAGAGGTCCAAATTTGGGGAACATTTAGATTTGGATCTGAACTTTGTTCTCCTTTATCACAGCTCTCTCAGACACAGCAAATCATTCTAAAAATGCTTCTTGTATTAAAAAAAAACCCTCAGTGGGTGCATTTACACAAGATGTTTACTGAGGAGCTGCCTAATTAGTTCGGCAGTAAAGGTCTCAATCCTGACATGTTCAGGGCTGTTAGGATGGAGTAAACTAATTAACTCCACTGCAGGTTAGTACTATCCTGCAACAGAGGCTTTCACTCCACAGTAACGCACATGCAGATGCTGCTGGGCTGGTTGGAGCACAGGAGTGCTTCAGTGAGGGGGCTGCCTGCTGGCTAGCCTACACTGGAGCACCCTCATACCCCAGCAGCCCCTCCATAGCACATTGAGCCAGGTCAGAGCAGCCCTGATCTGGCAGACTGACCCCCTGGGCCCCTGCCAGCCAGGTCTGCTCCCATATGGCTCAATGTGTTGTGGTCCCAGGTGCACATACAAAGAGTGTGCCTGAGAGAAAGCAACTTTGGCATGAACTGTGCTGGAGTTTATTCAGTCAAATTAATTTCACATGCAGATGTGCCCACTGTCACTGAGGTTGCTACCAGGTAATGGAAACAGGTCAGGTATAGTTTCAAGGGACATGGCAGGGGTTGCATTGGCTGCAATAGGTGCTACAGTCACTCCAGAGCCATAACTTGAAAGTATGACCAGGACCTATGATGCCTGTAAGGCTCAGACCGTTGTTCAAAGATTTATTTGGTGCTACTAAGTCTCTTTTCTTTTAGATGTCTGGAGCTGCCTGTTGGCACATGTGAACAAACTGGCTTTGTTTTATATGATTTGGGCCCATTCCAAATGATTAAGTTCTGTAGCTAGTCGGGATGAGTAATATTCTGGGCTGCTAGTGTTTTGAAGAGCTAGCTCCTCATAAAAAGAAAAAAAAAATCAATATAATTACATGGATTGGAAAAGGCATTGTTTTTCTTTATTGGAGAAGAGGATGTCAATGTAATTTCATAAAGTGGCACTGTATCTTGAGTTACCAAGCCTGGTGCTTGCTTTTTGTTTTAATACTATTTTTTTTTTCCCCTAGCAACCATGGGATACAATATTATCAGGATAAGTGAAGCAGCCTCTGTTCTGTACGAATTAATCACACTTTGCAATACAAAGCCATGTTTTTTGAATGTCTATCCCTCTTAGGGCCACTTACACATACACAGCCACCCACAAGTCTTGGTGCACAGAGATTCAGAGATGAGAGTGTTTTGATTTTAATCAGTCCATCATAACAACAAGCCTTTGGGTAGGATTCTGATTTTGTATCATTGTAAATCCAGAGTAACTCCATCAATATCAATGGACCTACAGCAGCATACACCTGGTGCAAATAAAAATTAAAAATAATATCCATCTTGTATAGTCTTGATATTTTCCCCTGGAGCAGATTCCTTTCTTCTTCCTCTTCTACCTCTCTGTTTGCCCATTATATTGAGCAGCAATTTTTCTTGAACTTCATATACGCTTAAGCAAGCCCAAAAGTGGTCACTCAGTTGTCTAAGCTTAGATGTGCTGACAGCTAAAAGCCAGGTGCCTGTCCCTGGGACAGGACATCAAAAGCAAATGCATGACAGCTTCATGCACAGTCAATGGCGGGATGCATTGTACCTCCCAAGAGAAATTGTGTGATCAGCCACATAGGATTGGCCAATATAAAATGCCAGATGCAGAAGGTGCCTCAACTCACACAATCTTGGAGTTGAGGTCATCCATCCAAGCAGGATCCAGACTACTAGGTCATCCCCCCAAGGAACCAGGGAGCAAGTGAACAGGGGAAGTAAACAGGGAAAGCAGTTTGCAGGCAGTTTACTGCCTTTTCTTCTAGGTTGGCAGATTTCCTCTGGCGGGCGTTAAACTAGGCTTCTTGGGGGGAGGGGAAGATGAGGGCGAAGGAAGCCTTGGACTGCCAAACCAAGCAACACCCAGAAATACAGCCCAGCCTAGACTGCCAAGCGGAACATATACACGGTAAGCAACAGGGGCCAGGGCAATGCTGAGATTA
>NW_017729024.1:173953209-173953944 GCF_001723915.1 Gavialis gangeticus | reverse complement strand
TCTTGGGGGGGGGGGAAGATGAGGGCGAAGGAAGCCTTGGACTGCCAAACCAAGCAACACCCAGAAATACAGCCCAGCCTAGACTGCCAAGCGGAACATATACACGGTAAGCAACAGGGGCCAGGGCAATGCTGAGATTAGGGGGCCAGTGCACAGATCCTCAGGAGGCCTCAAATGCCTTTACACAAATGCTTATAGTATGGGAAACAAGCAAAAGGAATTTACCCTCCTGCTAGCTGACAGCAACTCAGACATCGTGGGGCTCACTGAAACATGGTGAGACCCAACGCATGACTGGACAGTGAATATCAAGGGCTATAGGCTGTACAGGAGGGATAGTAAACTGAGGAAAGGTGGGGTCGTGGCACTCTACATTAAGGAGGAATACACATCCTCATCAATTAGCAAAGAATCAGAGGAAGTGCACTCTGAAGTGCTCTGGGTTAGAATACAAGGCAGTTGAGGGGAAAGAGATTTAATGGTGGGGGTCTACTACAGACCTCCCAACCAAGGCGAAGAGCTAGACCAGGAATTCTTAAGTCAGCTCACGGAGGTAGTTAGGTCAAAGGACGTGGTCATCATAGGTGACCTGAACTTTCCAGACATCTGCTGGGAAGAGCAGTCAGCCAAATCTGACCGTGCACATAGGTTCCTAGCCAGAACGCAGGACCTCCATCTAACCCAGGATGTGCACAGCCCCACCAGGGGAGACGCCTTGTTGGACCTGGTGCTGGC
>NW_017729024.1:173932541-173948209 GCF_001723915.1 Gavialis gangeticus | reverse complement strand
AGCGGTCAGAAGCTGGCAGAAGGTAAATTCAGGCTAGACATCAGGAGGCGCTTCTTCGCTGTCAGGGTAGCTAGGATCTGGAACCAGCTTCCAAGAGAAGTGGTGCTGACTTCTACCCTGGGGGTCTTTAAGAGGAAGCTAGATGAACGCCTTGCTGGGGTCGTTTGACCCCAGTACTCTTTCCTGCCATGGCAGGGGGTCGGACTCTATGATCTGCTCAGGTCCCTTCCGACCCTACAAACTATGAAACTACCCCATGCTGCTTATCCCTGTGGGCATCACTGATACTGCCAGGAGAGACTCTGAGTGGGTCAAAAGTGACTACAGGGCTCTGAGTGAAAGAGACAGGGGTTCAGGTCATCTTCTCGTCAATCATTCCAGTCAAAGGAAAGGATCTGGGCAGGAGCAGGTACATCCTGCAGATCAATGCCTGGCTGTGCAGGTGGTGTCATCAGCAGGGCTTTGGCTTTTTAGACCATGGGATGATGTTCCAAGACAAAGGATTGCTGGGAACAGATGGGATCCACCTGACAAAGAAAGAGAAGAGCATCTTTGCAGACAGGCTCACTAACCTAGTGAGGAGAGCTTGAAATTAGGTTCACCAGGGGATAGAGACCAAAGCCCTGAGGTAAGTGTGGAAGTGGGTGACCTGGAGGAAGCACCAGCAGGAGGGGGCAACAGGGGAGGTGTTCTCATTCTTCCTGAGCAATCAGGGTAATCAACTAACGACTTCTGGTGCATGTACACAAATGCACAGAGACTGAAAAACAAGCAGGAAGAATTGGAAGTCCTTGCACAGTCACGGAGCTATGACATGATCGGAATGACAGAGACTTGGTGGGAGCTCACATAACTGGAACATCACCACGGATGAGTACAAACTGTTCAGGAAGGACAGGCAGGGGAGAAGAGGAGGAGGAGAAGCTGCACTTTATGAAAAAGAGCCATATGATTTCTCAGAGCTCCAGTATAAAACTGGAAATAGGCCACCAAAGGTCTCTGGGTTAGGGTCAGAGGAGAGAGCAACAAAGGTGATGCCGTGGTGGGGGTCTGCTATAGACTGGGAGGAAGGGGTGAATGAGGATTCTGCAGACAGCTAAAGGAAGTCTCCCAATCAAGGGTTATTATTATTCTGGATTACTCTTCATCACTTGCATGCCTGAATTCTGCCTAAGTCCCATTTTAGTTAGTTTATAAGCAGAATCTGTCCCTCCGAGACACCAAATTATCACAGAATACATTTCCTTCTGGCACAATAAACAATGACATCAACTGTTCACTATAGCTTTTTTTTTCAAAATACCCATTTAAAATATTTGTGTGCAGAAAAAAATATGTTCTCAAGTACCCTCTGGAATTGAAGTGCTCTTAGTATCCTTTTTTCCTCCCCAGGAAGGTTAATTCTGTCCAGTTTGATTCATATAGGCCTTTCAAAACTGAAATTATCTCTGTTCTGTATGAATGTTAAAAATCCCACAAGTCTGATTTGCTCTGCCATTTCTACCCTATTTCCCTATTTGGTATAGAATAATAGGATTTGCATTGTTTCTAATCATTTCTGAGGGGAAGGAAGCCAAAAATATTGTATATGGACTCAATGGATGCTGACAATCATAGGATTTTCAGAAAATAGGTCTGGATGGAGCCTAGACTGACCTGCTACTCAAGGGAAGAACATCCCTATCTAACCCATCATAAGACACAGGACAATGGATTGCAAACCAGTTGTGAATTTCTCCAAGGGCCAGACTTTCTACTGTTGTGGCAAATGTGACACTGGCAAAAATGTCTTTTATTCTCTGTTTTGATGGAAAAATAGGGCCTTTTAAGAGACATAACATTTTTTTATCTGCAGATTTGACCTTTCTATTTTCACAAACATCAGAAACGAAAATGAGATAAAACTGGGAAGAGTAAGTGACATTGCTCTTTTATGGCGAGTAAGTCACTTGAATCCATATGTTCAAAAGTGGCTTCAGCAATATTAGACAAGGCAATACAAGACAAGCCCTAATTTCAGGCATTCGGCAGCAAAGGCCACGTTTAAAAAAAATCACCTTTTTATTTTATTTTCTCATTATTTTATCCATCGGTAATATTAATATCAGAGCAAACATTCACTTCTTGCAGTGATATTTTAAAAGTGCTCCATGATCCTCAGGTGGAAGACAGTTTGGCAGCAGTGGTGTTATTATCATCATGTTAAAGGCTGGAAAAAGAGTTAGCCCAGAGTGTCAGAGGAAGAAAGGGGGTCGGTGAGAGCCACGTCCACATAGTGACTCCGGTAATGTCTCTGACAGCCAAGAACTCCAGCATCGACAAAAACGCCAAAGCGCATAAAGATAAAGATACAGACACCATTTTTGTCAACCAAATGAAGAGAAAGAAAAACAAAAAGTACAAAACATGCTTTTTCTTACTTCCCAACCCTTCTTGCCACGGAGTATGCTTTCTCAGAAACATGCTCAACTCTAATTAATATGACAGATATTCAAGGCATTGTATTTCATAAATACAATTGATTCTAAGTGGCAAAAATCCCACAAAGTAGGTCTTTTATTTTTAAATCAGTGTGAAAGAAACTGCAGTTGTGAAGTCAGAAAGCACCACTTTTTCATTTCCCATTTGACATATTACTTTGGACATGTCACATTATGTTATGTCAGGCATGCCCTGCTGTGTGAGAAACAATGGTGACAGATACAAAAAGATGTGAAACACCACAACACGAAGTGTCAAAAAATACACTTCCAACATGTAACCAAGAATCCTGTTCCCTTTAAACCATCCCTTGTGCAGCAGTAATTTGGTATATTGCTTTTCAGTGAGCTTCATGGTGAGTTTGATTACTCTGAATAAATTCCTGGCCATTAGTTGTCCACAGAAGGGCCAGTTTGCAGGGCTGGAGATACTTTTCTTTCCTGGGAGCATAGGTCTGAGTTATCTTCTGATGGGCCCCTGATGTGCAATGGTGTAACTTCACTGCCTGGATTTCATGGACTGCCTGCTACACTGTTAAATGTCATCTTCAAGCAATGGAGACAGAGGAGACAGAGTCTGAAAGGCATTCAGTGACAGAAAGCCAAAAAACAGAGTCTCACTTTTGTTTATCTTACAAATAAGGTTATCATTACAAAAATGGCAGTCTTCACTGCTGAGGCTACAAACTGAAGTGTAGCATCAGAGCAAACCAACATAAAATGATTTCAGTGTGTTAGGCTTCTGAGCCGATAAGTCAGTGATGCAGTTCAAGTGATAGAGAGGCGTATGATAATGAAACAGGGATCAAAAATAATCTCAGCAAGAAACGGTTATACCTGAATGAAACCATACACATAGCACAGACCAGAGGCTGGAAGAGAAAAAAAAAAAAAAGAAAGAAAAGGAAGGAAATAGTTGGAGGGGATTATAAATAATGAACTAAAACCATCTGTTGTAAGATTGGCAGCAGAAAACAGGCACAAGCCCATCACTAGAGGTGTAAATAGGATCAGCATGTGAATTAGAAGAAGCTACCCCAGCAGTATATAAAGCCAAATCAAGTCAAGCTTGGACTTTTACATGCAGTTGTACAAAAAAAAGGATTGCTGAGAAGGACAAGGTGCATTGCAGAAGGCCCCAAAGCACTGCTGTTGAGGATGTGTGCACACACCTGACAAGGTTGCAAGGCACTGGGGGAGACTGCAGGGGGAGGTGAGAACTGTTTTTGAGCACGGCATTAGAAGAAAATAGTTTTGCTTAAGAGCAAGGACTGATTATGATATGGGGGACAGGAATGTGGGCAACTGTAAGTAAAACTTATTTATAAAAGCCCACACGCTTTTACTTAGTGGCATGTAAGAGCACTGATGGAGTGTGTGCATGTCAAGCCGGATGATTACTCTCTGCGTGTAACAAAATGTGGTTATTTTAGGCTTCCTTCACTAGGCCAGTGTAACTTTTTGAGGTTAAGCTGGAGGGCAGGTCCGGAGATCTTCGAACCCTTCCTTTTGCATCTGTTCGCACAGAGGATGCTGTATCCCATTGAGGATACTGTGGTCTCAAGCCCCACATTCAGACCTTGGGAGGGGAATTCCATTCCCTTGTCTTTCCAGAGTCCAAATAATTTACCCAGACTAGATACTGAAGGAAGTATCTAGTATCTCAGAAATGTTTAACTGAGGAAGAATGGTTTATATACTGGAAGCACCCACCACCACCAGCAAAATTTAGTGTTGAGGATCAGCTGAAGAGAAACTGGTCTGTAATAGCAAACTGCTGGCTGGACCTCTGAATCAGCGTTAGGTTCTGGACTATTTCCTGCTATCATATGGTACCTTCAGATAGGAAATTCAGCAGGACAACAGTATTTTATGGGATTCGGGATTTTTTTTTCTTTCTGCTGTAACAGACAGTGAAGAAATGTATGGGCATGAATACCGTTAATAAGGCTGAGATTGTTAGAGGAGTCTAATTCCCAGTGTATTTCTGTAGTATTATGGCAACTAACTTTCACAGGTTCTTTTGAAAATCTCATCCTAAAGGTTGGGGGGGGACAGGGATGGACCAGAACCTTAAAACAGTTCAGTTCAAATTTGTCTGTAAAAGAGGGGGGAAGTGATTCTCATTCCCACTGAAACAATTTGCTCACTGCCAATAGCAAGGCACTGAAGTGTGGGTGTGGGTGTGGGTGGGTGGGTGTGCATGCACGCGTGCGCATCCATAAACTCAATCTGACCTTGAACTGGAGTGGGGGAAAGGGACCTAGTTCCAACTTTTATTTATTTGATTATCATAACTGGAGGCATGTTTGGAAATGCACTGCCCTGACAAGATCTCAGCTCATTTCAAGGTGATGAGTAAAGAAAGATGGTTTCTTGCACACTTTACAAAGTGAGTCACTGTTCCCAGTAATATTCATAAAGCACCAGAAAAATACAAACCAAGTCACATGATTTTTATCTTCCATTGATCAACTCCCTGCTAAAGGAAGCCACTGCACCTGCTATGCACACCGCATGCTTGGATGCAATTATTTGTAGCAGTCTAAGCACTCGGGCTCTTTGGCCTTTATGCACAGACACACAGATCCTGATGAAAAAAAATGAAGGATTGCTTTTCTGGAGCTTCTGGAAAAAAATGGGTAGAAGGCATGAAAGCAAATCAAATCGGTAGAGGGCATGAAGGCAAATCAAAAATGAAATAACTATTGCCAACTCAGCCATTAAAAGTAAAGTATAATGTTATGGAAGCAGGAAATCCCTAGCCTGATGCCAAGAATACTGATTTTAGACTACTGTGACCAGAGGGAGTTGTACACAAGTCTTCAGGTTCCCTGGCCAGCTTTTTGTCCAGCTTTGCCACATCACCATAACCCTCTTGCCTGAGGACCTCTCCCAATGTGCCTGGCTATTTCTGACCCCCTTGCTAGTAGCAGATTGGTTCTCAGTTCAGCGCTCAGCCTTTTAACGCCAACTTCACATTTCCCTGGCCTCCTCTCTGTAAGCACCAGCCACAGGACTTCAGCTTCCAGACCTTATCTGCCCACCATCTCTCTTCTGGTTGGATGTTTCACAAGGGGTTCACACAATATCTCACAGAGTCAGTTGAGCCATTTCAAGTCTAAAAGCAATCTTTTGCTAATTGTTTGTCTGCTGCTCCTAGGAATTTCTCCTCCCACCTGCATTTTCACAGTACCGACAATCACTGTGCTTGCTTTCCTCCTCGAAGAATAACTTGAATTCAAAAGTTTTTCTAACTTTATTTCAGTTATGCAGTTGGTCCAATAAAAGATATCACCCCCACAAAATTCTTGATTTCGGGCACTTCATAATTTATCAATGCTCAATGTCATACACAGCAAAAGAAGCATGCACAGAAGTAATTGTAATGCAGTGAATTCAACTCCAGTATTTCCTTCATCCATTCCCAACCTGTAGAGAGTGCTCACTGGCTCTCTACCTTTGGCATATCTCAACAGCAGTTTGACTCAATTTTCAGAAACTTGCAAGCTGTAAAAAGGAGAGTTAGCCAACAAGGCAATGAGCAGTCCATGTATGAGCTTTAGCAACACAGCTTGGAAAAAAGGATTGTTTGCTAAT
Source organism: Gavialis gangeticus (assembly GCF_001723915.1). Taxonomy (NCBI): domain Eukaryota; kingdom Metazoa; phylum Chordata; order Crocodylia; family Gavialidae; genus Gavialis; species Gavialis gangeticus. The sequence continues at coordinate 173,942,129 of NW_017729024.1, read as the reverse complement.
GTCGGAATTGCTGGCAAGAATTTCAGTCACTGCAACCCTAATTGTGCTAGCAGTATGAAACATAGTCTACTCTTAGACTATAAATAAAGCAGGAAATCATTCTAAACTATTGTGAGAAACATTACAGGACTCTCTAAACTCAGACCCCAGGCCATTAAATCTGTTGTTGTATTAACTGTTACGCTAAGATTTTTTGCTTCTACCACAGTGGCAGTAAAGTTTTATAAATATTTTAACAGGTTCTTTGTTCTGGTGCTTTGAGGAATTACTCACTGAAATGCTTTAAAATGACCAGGCTGGAAGTCCATCAAACTGAATGTAATACAAACTGATTTGAATCCTAAGAATAGGAAACAATAAAAGTTTAGTAGGGCTATCCAGCGAGGCAGAGAAATAAAATGCCTGGGCCTTGCTATAGGGCTACACAGTTAAGAATTTTTTGTTGTAAATCTATGTAGAAAAATGCCATGTAAGGTGTATGATGGTGCTAGGAAGCAGTAACCGTTTAGTGAGGACTGAGAGGAAGACACAGGACTTATTCAGCATTTTACCTTAGATCATTACTGGCTAAAGAATAACCCCAGAAACAATCCAGTTTATTCTGGAACCTGATCACTGGAGTATTTGCCTGAAGGAATAGGTTAAGGAGGTCTACAACTCAGGATTTCCAGTTCTTGGGCAAGTGAGATAGCTGCTAGGGACAAAAGGTAAACAGCACCACCACTACCTGTTTTGGGTTGAATTCGGTGCTGTTGATGCAAGTTGAGTGCAGCCATTCTCAGACGTTTTAAATTCAAGACACCCCTTGGAAAATGCCAGCTATTCGCTTTCACTCATGTTTCGACTATGTAAAAATAACAGAATGATTCTTCTGTTGCAAAGAACTCAGGAAAAAAAGACTACAACAAGTCAAAGTGCTTTTGACGCCAGGGATTTCTGTCTGAAAACTCTGGATTTATTGTATGAATCATGTGGGTATTTTCACACCTATGGGTGAGAATAATGCATGACACCCCTTAAAAGGATCTTGTAGCACCCCAGGATGCCATGACACCTTGGTTGAGAATCACTAACCTAATGGCTTGGATTCCTCCAGGGACTTAAGCACCACCCTAGCACCAAACTGGATCATAATAGATCTTAAGGGTTAGGTGCTTATGTGATCAACCTGCATCTCTAATGGGTATTCTCAGAAGCCCCAGCTCTAGGGGATCCAAAACTTTGTGGTCCAAAATGTGGTGCTGCTTAAATGTAAATGCCTACTGAGTTTTGTTGCTTGTAGATCCTGGCAAAACTCGTTTGTTCTTTGTAACTTCAATGTCTAGCTTCCAAGCGAGCACCTCCAAAACGAAACTCAGTCTGGCTGAAGTAACAATGAACCTCAGTATTTCCTAATGCACTATCCTAAGGAACCTAGTGGGATTATGGACAATGAAATCCACCCTGTATACTTTTCTCATGCGATGTGGCACTTTCAAAAAGTGAGAACTTTGTTTCAGCGTGAAGATGGGTCCAAGACAAAAAAAATAGGTCAACATCTTCATTGCGTCTACCCTTACATCGGTATCCAAATGCAATGCTTTTCTTTTGTGTGACGTATACTCAGAAGATATTTTCAGTTATTTACATTTAAAAATAACCTTACCCTCTCAAACATTATGGAAATGAAAATTAAAGTAATGTCTGAAATATGCTATAAGAACCAATACAATCAGGGAGATAGAATTGAGTTGTTTCTTCTGGTACAGAGACAACATAATTTTTTACTGTGCCATAAAATCCAAAATAGCATACTTGTACAAATATCATTAGATATAATCTGGAAAACAATTAGGTTAAACTGATATACGTAAGGGTGGAATCCGGTGTATGGATTTTTTTGTTATGCGTAATAATATATGATCTTCATATATTAATATAAGAATTGCATTTTCATAAATCATATATAAAGATACCAGTATGACACCAGTAAAATTCTATGCAAAAGCTCTAGTTGTATTTAGTGACCAAATCTGTTTTACGTACCTGTTGTTATATGTTTAGTGACTGTGCTGAGACTGACGTGGTGAATCTAAGGTATACTCAGTATGGCTGATGACCTGATAATCTACAATGAAGCAGAGAATTTATTCTGAAAAAAAATGAGCCTGTTGAACAAACTTAAAGATGCAAATCAAAGTTCATTGTATAAGAAAGTTCATCTGTTTTCTCATGACAATCAACTGAGAAAAAACCCCAAACAATTGCCCCCCGCCACCCGATGATATTTCCCCATTCAATTTGGTGACAATTGTTGGTGCAAAATATGATAAAAAAATGGGAGGTGATTCTTACCATTTAACTAAGTAGAATGAGTTCAGCACTAAAGGAAGGAAACGATATATCCATTTGAGAGAAAAGGCTGGCAAGTAAAGGGAGTCGCATTTTTAGTGTAGGGGCTTCTACGATTCGCTATGAACCACTGAGCAGCAGATTAATCTACGTCCATCTATCAGGAAGACTGATGGCTCCCTGTTGCTGGTTAATACTGACTCCTTTTTCATCCATAGTGTTGTCTTTGTGACGTGCATTTTATGGTTCTACAACTTTCCAAGGTTACTCTATTTATGGTAGATAATAATTTGCCTATCCTACCATTGTTAAGTGAAATAACATTCATCCTACTGTCAAATTACATGTTAATATCCATCACAATCTACTAGGGATATTTCTAACTGACGGAGGTAGACTGAGATGGAGGATTCTTTCCATGGGCAAGCTTATCTTCTAATTAGATATCTTCTAAGATATGAAAAAAATATCCAATGGATAAACTGTTTCTAAGTGACACAAAAGTTAGACATAAAAAAGTAGTTCTTGCTGTCACTGTTTCCAGCCCATGGAAATGTAGTGCATATCTCTGCCTTCTCTGTGGTAGGCTGCTGTATTGTACTCAGAAAGTTACCTAGTGGTTTTAGTGATGGAGGCTTATTCTGAACTGCCGAGTCAATAGGAGTTTTGCCAGTGACTTTGATAAAAACAGGACTTTTATCCTCCTATAGGCAGCAACAAGGTGAGCCAAGGTGAGCACATACCACACTGGTTTTCCTTTAAACTCAGTCTGGTGACAAACTTTGAATATTCCAGGAATGATCAAGGACTCTGCTAATTGAAAGACAGCCAGGCTGTCACATATTAGCTGTCACATGCCGAGTTCCTGTCCCTAAAGTTAACCCACTTGGGCTTGTTTTCAGCTGATTTTCTTACCTTTGGCATTTGCTCCCTTTGATGTTCTGCCCGAGCCCATGAATAACATTCTTTCAACTCGAATGTAAAAAAAGTTATAATTTAATTTAGCACTTGGGTGATTTTTGGCAATATTATGATGATAGAAACAGGTTTTAGATTTTGTCTTGTAGTACTTGCAAGGGCAATCATATTTTGCATTATGATCAGCTGCATAGACTGGACACAAAACGACTCACTGGCGAACGCCCATTCAGATAGAAAAAGGCCAGAAGCATACTAGGCTGTATTAACAAGATTTTTACTTGCAAGTCAAGGAAGTGACTGTTCCACTTGACTCAACACTGGTGAGACCTCTCCTGGAGTGCTATATTCAGTTTTGGATACCAAAACTGTGAACAAATTATAAAGAGTTCAACTTGGAGCAACCTCTAGATTGGAGGTCTAGGGAACGTGACTTATAAGAAAGGATTAGAAAAACTGATTTATGTAGTTTGGAGAAGAGCAAAAGTGGGGAGGGGGAGGATTTGATAATCCTCTTCAGAGACCTGGGTGGGGCAGTTAAAGGATAATAGTTTTAGACTATGGTTGCAGAAGCTGGCAAGAAATAATGACACATTGCAACAAGAGAGATTTAGCGTGTATATTGGGAAAAACCTTCTAATTATGAGTGTGGTTAAGCACTGGAAGTCATTAGCTGAGTGAGACTGTGGACTCTCCATCCTTGGAAGATATTGGAAGTGTTAGACCGGGGCGGGTAATTATTTCGGGCAGATGGCCGCTTACTGAGTTTTGGCAAGCCATCGAGGGCTGCATGACAGGCAGCCAGGGACAGATAAATATTAATTTTCTAATTTTTTTAGGAGTCCTGCAGGCTGCATAGAATGGCCTGGTGAGCCACATCCATCCCGCAGGCCCACCCCTGTGTTAGACAAGTTCCTAACTGGTATAATTAGGGACAAATCTGCTCTGAGCAGGGTGCTGACCTAATGAGTTTTTTAAGTCCCTTCCAACCCTATTTTTGTTAGAATCTATTAAAACAATTAAGTTACTCCAGAGATTCCTTTCTCTCTCTCCATTTAAATGCTATGAGAATTAAAGTGGCTTTTTAAAAGTACTGAATTCCTTTGTCATGTTCGTTAGCTATAGCTCTTAAAAGTAGCATGTGTTTGAAGACTATCGGGGATTTTGGTGTTAGTTGATTTGTTCTTTTATGGAGTCAAGTGGACTCATTGCAAACATCTGTTAACATATGCACCTGCATGTTTTATGATTTGTTAGCAATCATTTCAAGTCCACCTCAAAGCACCATTTTTCTGAATACCAGGTAAATTGAAACATTGCATTTTTTTTTCAAATGTAATGTGTTCTTGGATCTTAAAATCATTTTTTTTTCCATTTTGCTTTTGCACATTTTTAATAAAAGAAATGGACTAACAAAAGACATGGACTAGATTCACAAAAGTAACTTGAAAAGCATTAACAGAACAAATAAGACAGCAGTGTTGCCCTCATCCACAATTCTTGGTTAGTAGGATGCTCACCTAGAATATGGAAAATGCAGGTTTAATTCTCTATCTGCCTACTTTGAATTTGGCTCATTTGTGTCCTTATTACTGAGATATCTTAACTGAAATGTTCTCTGTTTTGTCTGTTGAAGCAATCCCACTTTTCAAGGATGAATTACATGTTACATTTCCTAAACTAGAGAGTGAGAACACTGTACTCTGATGGTTAGTTCACTCAGGGCTTGCGGGGGAGTGGCCTGGGGTGGGGGTGCCACTCAATCTAAGCTGTGCTTTAATTAATAACTTATACAACGAACAGTTTCAACAGGGAAAATTCATCCCAGAATACGCTGTGTTTGTTTTTTGGTGAATTTGATCTGAACATGTGAATAGTTTCATGATGATGGAAACTGACTTCTTCCCCAGCATAAGTTATTCACATAACAATGACGATAACGGTCACAATAATAATCTGACGCTCTCTGAATGTAATGCATACTCCAGTTTCATCCAGATCACTATATAATGCCAAATATTAAAAGTAACCTTGATGCTTTTACATGCTTTTCACATTTGACTATCGCCAATTCTTTGTATTTGGAGAGCAATTCTTCCCTGACATTATGGAGATCATTGTTCAGGGTTAGCAATAGAAGGCAAATTTGATGAAGCTAAGGTATGCATTGATCTTTGGTATCTGAAGTAGATGGAAGTCAAAGCATTTTAGATAGTTTAAGTGCATTATTGATATCGTTGGCAAACAGTACTCATGTATAATTGATGTCCTAGGAATCCACACAAAAGGAGCCAAAGTGTGAATAGAGGACAGGCCCCAAAGTCTTTTGGATTTATTGCAAAGGAGGTATAAACAAAAGTGAGACAATCCAATGGAAATATTCCAAAAGCAGTAGTTTTAAAACTCTTTATTTGTTTTCCTGTATCAATTCATTTTTCATCAAGCTACCATGAATAATTCAAATTCAATTTATATTCTGTATTTTATTTTTGTCACTTCAATGAAAATTGTGCAAAATAAAGTTTTACAGTTCCTATTAAATTTGAACTTAATAGCACAACCTCAGCTATGGTACAGCTCATACTGCACCATCAACTGAAATAGCATTGCAGAGCCACTCAGCTGGAAAAGACCTCAGTGGTCATCTAGTACAACTCTGTGCATTCATACACCATCGATGCCTTGTCCAGACTTTTTGAAAAACTCAAGCCAAAAAGGATTTTATGACTTCCCTAGGCAGTTTGTTCCATTATTGTACTACTCTTATAGTTAAGAAGCTTATCCTTATATTTGTTCTAAATTATAATTTGAAGATGATACCAAGACCATCCCATGGAAGTATGAAGCCAAGAAAAGATGATAATGCCTGATATTTGGATCCTACCAAACCAAACCAACCAAACCAAACCAAACCAAAAAACACCCCCAAAACCCCAAAATCCAACTTTCCCACATCCCCCAGTTCAAGGGGAAAAAAACAAAACAAAGCAGCTAAACATACATTGTTATACAACCCACTTTTAGTTACCTATTGGAGCTACAGGTGAAAGTCCTATGGAGAACTGAAGTGTACTATTGATAATGTTATAGGCAGTATGAAGATACAGGGCTGATTATTTTCATGTCTTCAACTTTTAAAAGGTATGGTGTATTTTTATTTACAGTGCCACTAGCTGTAGTTTTGCTTTATATTTTGTCTGTTGAATAACCTGCCAGTCTGAGCCTTTGTTAGCATTTGTGCAGAGGAGATTCCATATAAAAATACTGTTCAGAGATATCAGTTTCATACCAAAGAAGAACTCAATTGTTACAAGATGATACAGCAGACTCATGTTGAGGACCTGGCGTATATAAAGAAGGGTTTTTCTTATTATGTAGTAAGGGATGGGAATTGTCTAGAGAAGCTTGTATAAAAAGAAAGAAATACAAAGATAGGGTTCATTGTGAATTGTAAAATTGCTTTAAAAAATCAGGTTAGAGGAAATACGGTGTTTTCTGTCTACTGGTGGGATTTAAAACAAAACTCTTGGGGTTCACATAACCAAAGTTTACAGATACTTCACATGTGAAACTCAGACATCACAGGTGCTTCACTGAAAAAAGGTTATCTTGCCTAAGCTCATCTCTTTAGAGTACAGAAGGTTGTCAACATTTGTAAGAAAATCTATAGCAAGCTAAAGTCCATGAGGGAATCATAGATTTAAGTCAAACCAGTTGGGTAGCCTTAAAAATCTATTTTATTTGACAAAAGAGAAAAATATATATTTATGCTAATGCTGAGGTATGAGATTGGACATAGGGTGTTGAAACCCTATAGCAGTTTATAAACCAAGCCTTCAAAAACAAATCAATGGTTTAGCCCTAAGTATTCAAAAAAGTGCATAGGTCTTAGTCACAGGAATCCTAATAAAGTCAATGGGATTTTCATTTATCCCCAAACCATGCCTTGAAAATTCTCTCCTCGGCCTGATCCGGAACTTGCTAACTTCTATGGAAAATTTCCCATTGACTTCAACATGGTTGGATCAGGGTCTTTTTGATAATCTTATCTTTTTGATGTGGAACCAGGCACAATCCTTATAAAATCCATTGCAGGGCAACCCAGTAGATATTTTAATAGAGAAAGAGAGATTAAGGGTGTTTGATAGCAAATTTCAGTAGTAGCTGGGCTCTTCTTTGACATACAAGGGAAAAGGCTGCTAATAAAAGGGGAGTTTACTAAACCGATACAAAAGAAGTGTCGAGCATTTAAAAAGTAACACATATAGCACACACAGCAACAAAAGCCTCCACATTAGAATAATAGATTGTAAGAAAATCTACTATCAGCAATTTACCAGCAACAAAGGGAATTAACAAGACATAGATATGAGATCTCAGAAGTCCCATCTGACAGGACATATTTAAATTTAGAGATCTTGTTAGCAATCATTTCAATTTGTTGGCAGTCATTTCAAGTCCCCCTCAAAGCACCATTTTCCTGAATCCCAGGTAAATTGACACAACGCATATGCCGTAAGAGAAATTCTGCCCCTCAACTTTGTATCCTCCAAGATTTCCAGAGCAGTTCATTTACCCTATAGGAAAAGGTTTGCTGTATTTCAAAACAGCTTACAGAAATATGGCTTGCTTGTTTCAAGCATTATTGGATTTTTATTTTCAATTAAAACTTTCATAGAAACAAGGTTCCTCCCTGCAAATATTTTTTTTAAAGTTTTTGAAATAATTGAAAGCTAAAAATATTCAGGATTATTTTCCCTTTAAGCATAAAAAAGTTGTAATTTGTTCTAAACTTTGTTTTAAAAGGGGTTGGGTTTTGCTCTTTAGAGCTATTCAGAAAACATATTTACCACTTTCCAACCAGCTCAACTTATAAATGTTTAGCAATGTCTTCTTCTACAACCCAGATACTAGGTTGTAGAAGATTCCTGTAACCACTTAAATGATTATTCAGCATTTAAAAGAATCAACCTGACCTATCCATATTGGACTGCCAAATATCTGACACTTTAAAATTGAGTGACATTTTTTTCATTAATCAGTTATTACTGCCTTAATTGATACTGGCTGTGTTGGATAAATTGAATGCAATGTCATTGGCATATAAAGATATTTTATGGTTTTCTCCTCCGGCATTTGTAACCCATACAGATTTGTTCTTCCTGATTAAAACAGCCAGGGGCTCAGTTAAAATAGCAAAAAGCAATTTGCAGGAGTAGAACATTCCTGGTGAGTGCCCGGGGTTAATGCCGAATGAGTTCTCTGATAAGATTAAGAAATAACCACTGCTGATGTATTGGACTCCATTTGAAGCTTTGTCCAAAGAACATGGATCCAGGTTGCATTTCGGGTATCAACTGTAGGTAAACTCCAAAACTGCATTAATAAAAAAAACAAAAAAAGTCCTCACTCAGCAGATGTCTCAGCTGTCTAATGGTGGAGGTGACTAGGTGATTAAATCCATTAAGCCAGGGGTCAGCAACCTACAGTCCATTGTCCAGAGTTGGCCCATGAACCCATTAGATCCAGCCTACAAAGCTGGGGCTTTGGAGGCTTTCAGCAGTGGGGCCGTGGTGAGGGGCTTTGTGTGCACCACTCTGCATCTAGGTGGGCTAGTTCCCATGCCACCCTCAGGTGGGTAGGAAGAAATGGCAGCAGGGAGAAGCGGCAGTGGAAGCAGAAAGAAGAAGCAGGTGGATCTTGGAGCCAGCCCACCTAGGACACAAGCTAGGCCTTTTTGGCCTACTGCCACAAAACACTGCTGATGACTGTGCTAGGCAGATACCTGATCCACTTACAAGTTCCCTTGTCACCAACCAAGAAATGCTTCAGTCTCACCAGTTTGCACCTAACTTTTTCGTAAGTCGAATCATGGTCCAGAAACCAGACAGAGCGGCATCTACAACCCAGACAAGTAGGTATCCTTTGAGCACGTCCAATGTACACGGATGGACAACTCCCTCTGAAAATATAATTGCAGCTGCTTTTTTATTTCAGTGGCAGTGTCCACCTGTAATATCATGGCTTGGCAGTTAGAGCATTTGCCCGGGCAGTGAGGAGCTGGGTTGCAGGATATTCCTCAGCTTGCTTTGAAGGGATTCTAACTTACTCACAGAAGAGTGCCCAATTCACCAGACTAGAGCACTGCTTGGGTTGTGAGACCATCCACAGTGGGAGGGCAAGAGTAGTTAAACCATGCATCCACAAATACTGTCCTCTCCTGCTGCTGCTGAGCAAATGGAAAGCTGAGGGAGGAAACTCAGACATGCATCTGAAGAAAATGCTTCCTGGGACTATGAATAAAATGGTGAACCACTTACACCCCTCCCCCCCCCCCCC
>NW_017729024.1:173912904-173932214 GCF_001723915.1 Gavialis gangeticus | reverse complement strand
CCCCCCCCCCCCCCCCCCTTGCCTGAGCCAAAAAGAATACATTACCTGTTCGCACCATGGTAGAAAACTCTGAGATGGCTACGAAAGTCTGGGGTAAGCTACCGGTAGAAAGGCTCTGGCTGGAATGGATGAGGTCTTGTCCCTGTATCAAACCTGCCAGATCTCACATGTGCACGGTGCTGTGAGGGTTTGAAACAATGTGCATCTCTCTAAGCACAGTGTCTTCAAGCTATCTTTCAGAGGCAAAAAAAGAGCAGCCTGCTTGGATGGCCACCAAAGACGATTAAAAAAAAGTCAGCAGAAACATCATCGTCAGCTAGGGCCCTGATCTACAAAAACAGCTAGTAACTTTGGGAGTTTTAAATACTCGGGTATCAAAACGGAACCATCTTACAAGAGGCCTGCATTTCAGAACAACTTCCCTCTGTGAAAATTGGTTCCTCACATTCAGCAGTGAAGAACAGAGGCATCCCAAATCATTTGTTACTTCAGAGCCCTTATTTCTTACAGGGAGGAAAAGAGCAGCTTTCTAGAAACCCACTTGTTTATATTATTATGAAAGAGTCATTTGGTGAAAGCTTTCTGCATGATGGGAAAAATATGTGCTTTCCACTTGTTAAGTGGAATCCATTTATTCTGTTTGAGTGTCAATCACTGAAGGATTTTCTAAGTATTCATCATATTTTACATCTTCTATCATGATCTTATTTAGTGCACATTCGCGCACAAAAGGAATAATGATGCTGAGAGCGGCGTCCAGCTTGTCACATCAGCATCACTCATATTCATGTCATCAGAGACAGTAGGGACCTAGACACATTGCTAATTCTGTGCTGTAGGAAGGAGAAAGGGGTGCGGGGGTGGAGATGAATAATGGAGGAGAAATGGCTAAAACAGACCATTCAAGATCTATACAACCATTAATGTTACCTGAAATTGAAACTAGAGTTGCAAATATGGCATTTGATGCAATGCAAATGGAAAAAAAAATGCTTTTCAGAAACATCTTTGTAAGCTGAGAAAAACATTACATGTTCCAAAGGTGGTTTATAGTGGTATCAAGATACGCCAGTAAATTCGAATCAAAGCAGGGGAAATTCCTATTCAACTGTAACTTGAGGCAGAAATTGCTGGCTGAAGTCCTCAGGCTCATGTTATACTAGAAATCAGACAACATTACCCTTTGTAGCCTGAGGGGGAAAAACATCTTGAAAATCCTGGTTAAACAAGTCAAAAGGTACATAATTAGGAGCCAAATTGTAGACTGGACTCCAAAGTCCATCGGTATGCTCTTAAGTAAGTGGTCTGAGATGTTAGTGAATATTCCCTCGTTATGGGCTGTTTATGACTTATCAGTTACTTGCAAAATGCAATCTAATTTGGTCACTAGCCTTTTTAGTTCCAACCATGAGATCAAAGATGTGGAATACTTTGCTGCCCCTAGAGACCTAGGGTATGGCGCAGATATACCACAGAAGCATATGGTTGGGTGGGACATCAAGGGTCATCTAGTCCAACCCATAATGTCACCCTCTAAGTGCTTAAAATGGCATGTGCAGGTAAAGATGCAGTGGGATCAACACACAATCCACACAGTCATGCCTCCTTTTATACCACCTGTGCATGGCAGTTGTGATTGTGAGATCATGAATTAGATCGTGTTGCACCTTATTGCCAGGTCAGGGGGAGCCCAATCCTAGGCTCCCCCTGCACTGGCAGGACACAAGCTCCAGTGGCTGGGAGCCTCCGGAGTTGGGGTTTCATGCAGCCCCGAGGCAACTGTACCCTGCAGCACGTGCTAGAGTGAAAGTCCTTTCATTTGCAAAACTCCCAACTTCGGCAGGGCATGGTGCACCCCGGCAGTTGAGAGCCCCATCGACTCACAGGGCTCCCAGCTGCAGAGGAGACTCCACTACACATACAAATAAAAGCTCAATAGCTATGAGCTATAACATCAGTGCATATTTTTCTAAGTCTAACTTTATAGCTGGTTGGAGCTTTCTATGGCATGATAGCTAGTTTGTATGTACCACTGGTCTCCAGGTAACTGTGCAATTACCCAGTGAATTGTGCAACACCTGTAACGTATAAAGGGGCCATAGACTATTGGATGGCATACACCAGCATCTGTCAAACTATTGAGGCCGAAGGGTTAGTAATTCCTTGGATCCTTGATTTGTTTTTCAAAGATGAGCAGTGTATTTGCCATTTTCCAGTCACCTGGTATCTTCCCACTCTATGATGTCTCAGAAATAATAACCAATGGTTCTGAAACTACCTCAGCCAATTCTTTGAGAACTCTAGGATGAATCTTATCTGACCCTGCTAATTTAAAACATCCAGCTCATCCATATAAACTCTAACCAGCTCTTTCCCAACTTGAAGCAGATGATCTCCTTTCCTATCCTTACTGCTTAATTATTCAGGTGCTTAGTGAATACACAGGATACAGGAGGAGATTCAAAACATGTATTTTCCACCTCTGACCAAACTACCTAACTACCATGATAAAGAGTGTGTATGAGGGAGTAGGAAATCTTTATCCCACTTGTTGAAGCTCTTTCACTTCTGATAAGCGGATGCAGTGAGACATGGAGAATATTTGACACTCTAGCAAAACAGACTTTTTTTGGTCTCCGTAGCAGCCCTAGGCAGGAAAGTATAGACAAGGCCTAAGTCCCTTCTGAAAATAGCATACAGCTACATCATTTGGTTTTGCAATGTGAAGCAGTGCCTAAGTACCTTTAAAAATAGGGCTAATATTCTGTTCCGAGTAGGACTGGCATTGCCCTGTTTATGCCTCTGAGTTGCAATGGTCACTGCCATTTCACTACAATAACCTGGGGAGACAATAATGGTAATTACAATGATGCTTTTCTATGGCACCGGTCATGCAGTGAGATCTCAAACTGCTTTGCAAATTAAAGTTATGATTATGACTATGATGATGATTAAAAGGTATAAGTAATGGCTCTCATGCATGGTACCAGAGCTACAATGAAACATTATGGTTACTCTGGTCAAGGATATTCTTTTCAGCCCTCTAGGGATGCTATTTTAAAAGTGGGACTTGTCATCCATTATGTTGGGCCATATGCCCTGGATGTTGTGCTGATGCTGTTCAGCACTGGAGCACAGCCTCCAGCATCAGACATAAAATGCAGTTCCAATCTGAAATCTATACCCGTCATGTTTTCATGTCTTTCAGTCCCTGAGCACTTCAGGTAATTCAGCAGACATCGGTCTTCCAGAAATCCTTATAATGGCTTCAGACACTGCACCATATAGGTTTGATTTATACAAATTTCTGGCTCAGGCCTGCATCAGGAAAAAAAACAAAAACAAAAACAAAGAAGCACCCTAAAACTCGGTGTGTTTGCTACAAATTCAGGACTAAGGCTGTATGTAGGTGTTATGGTGTGCAAATGTGGTGAAAGAGAGATGCAGCATTAACATGGCTACCTCCTCTGCCTAGTTTTAATTATGAGGCAATTGGAAAGTCCCTCTGCTCTATATATCTATATATACCCTCTGATCTATTTTATGAGCAATATCAAAACAGGGATGCGGGCAATGGAAGGCTTAGGGTTCTGCAGCCACGTATGTCCCCAGATGCCTCAGGGCCAGGATGACTTCCTGGGTAAGAAGCCCTGAGATCCAACAGGGTGCTGTAAAACCAGCTGCTTCCCCACAGTCCTTGGAGCTTTTACAGAATCCAGGAATAACTATGGAGAATATTCCCAGTCACACTCCCTATCCTGGAAGACAGAGTCCTGTAGGAACCCCTGCAATGGCTGACGGCTGCTTGATGATGTCCCTTGGCAGGGAGAATCCTTCATGGATGCTTCAGCGGGTTTAGAACAGTTTTATGCTAGAAAAATAGATCAATGCTGCCCTGTTGGGCCCAAGACCCAGGCAGCGCATCTAGATAATTGAACCTGAAATGAAGCGCCCTGCGTGGCAACTCAAGGTGTGTGCTCCATTTTCCCAATGGCCCTGCACCATCCGTACGTTCAATTCTGCACATTTTATTTGCCTCAGCGTGTCAAATGGGGAATCTTATTTACTCGCCCTATCGAAAAGATGCAATGAGAGGATTCATTTGGCAATTTTGGAAAACATGAAGCGTCATTTGCTTTGGCAAAAGGCATTCAAAACACTTTAGTCGGGCTTAAAATCATTGTGCTGGCCCAACACACGGAGGTAAATGGTTATCCCTTGGAACTTCTACATGAGACATTTATTGCAGAGCTGCCTAATTAGCTCCATGTCTTTACATCTACATATGGGGCTCTATTAGGCCAGAGGAAACTAATTAACTCGGCTGTCAGTACTTGTAAACACCAGCCCTATCTTTCAGCGGCGGTCTTTAGTGAACAGGCATGTATGTGTAGATGTTAGTGGAGCTAGCTGGGGCATGAAGGTGCTTCAGTGTAGGGGCTGCCTGCTGGCTATCCCCATGCTGGAGCACCCTCGTGCCTCAACCAGTCCCTCCACAGCACACTGAGCTGAGTTGGAGCAGCCCCGTGCTGGCAGACTGGCCCCCCATTCCCTTGCCAACCAGGGCTGCTCTGACCCAGCTTAAGATAATGCAGTCCTGGGTGCATATGAAGACGACATTGTGCCCAGGAGCAATCAACTCCAGTGCAATATGTGTTAGATTTTATTGCATCACATTAATTGCATGTCTAGATGCATATCCCCCCCACCAGTGTCCTACATAACAATTTACCCATTTATGGTTCATCAGAACCATCCTGAACCTCCATTCAAGATGCCTCAAATCCTGCTAAGGTTTAGAAAACAATTCAGTCAACCCTGTTTTCCTCTGTTACTTTTGTTGGTCTTCATCTAAAATGCAGAAAATAAGGACCAATAACCAATGGGATGATTCTAATCTAGTATTTCAAACTTGTCTGAGAAGAGACACAGCAGGCAGAGGCAGAAATGAGAATCCTTGAAAAACGAGGAAAATCTGTGCACTTTGGAGTGGTTTGTCCACTACTCAATCTATTCATTAAAGTTCTTAAATAAATGTAGCAAGTATTAACTAGGCATGTTTCTCACTGATAGTACTTTCCAGCTCAAATGACATTATAAAAGCATTATTGAAGTACAACTCAGCATAGCTGTATTAACTGGGCTGGAACTTTTGCTTCAGTTGGGACAGGAAAACTGAGGAACAGAGAGGTCACACAGAAAGCAGGTGGTTAGAGGCATAAATAGATGCCAGAGCTCCCGAGTCCCAGTCTGGAACTTTAACTATAGATTATTCCTTTTACTTTACAGCACAGCCCAATGCTGAATGCAGAGGAATGGCTGCAATAAGTACTTCTTAGAGCTTTCTTCAAGACACAACCTGGCAGCTTTTGTCAGCTTCTGTTTCATCATGAAAAAGATCTCGGGTGAGTTTTGAGCTGATATCGCACAAAGCATCACTTGCAATTTCCCAGAGTTACATCTTGCCTGTTTCTTTTCCTTCGTCTCTGCAGTTGAAATTAAAATTCATACTCCATCAACACTTCATACAGTATCTGTGAAGCTCTCTTGGATCCAAATTGCAAGCTCTCCTCTCTTCCCAACCCCCAGCACAGTGTTATGTCATCACCTTTACTGGCCGCGTTGCCTGTTTACACCTAGAATTGGTAGTTGCTCAAAATTCATTAACCATTTAGCTGCTTCAAAGTTTGGGAGGAAAGATTGTTAGGCAATTGCTGTAGGGACATTCATGAGTTTTCACTACCCTCCATTTCTTCTCTTCTCACTCCATAGAAATGATGCCAATGATTCAGTTCCTAGGAAACAAAGACACTTGTATGGGTTCCCATCCTTCCCCAAATATGACAACTTTTTGTGACTTGCAAAACAGAAAAATATTTTTTTTTTACAATAGAAATGATTACATCTAAAGTGCTGAGGTATTGTAAATCACAGCTAAATCTCCTCTCCTTTCTGATACAGTATGGGTTATGTGGATTAATATACATTAACATGCTTAAGCATGTGTTTTGGGGACAAAACTCCAGAATTTGAGACTGAACTTTTTCCAACTGAAATTTGTAGCAAGTGTGTTCCAGACAAAAGTAGGAATAGGATGAAACAGTTTGAAGATTTTTTTGAAGAGTCTCATGATAATTCCTCATTAGTTTGACTCTGTTCTCACTGAACTCAAAAGATTTTTTACTATTGACTCCAGCGTGAACAGAGTAAGGCCAACCTCCTGTCTAAATCAATTGTTTTAGATTTCTGCAAAGGAACATTTCCCCTTGTCTCCACACATCCCAAGAATTGTTTTTCCCTTGTTCTCCCATTGTTAAACTCCTGCAAATACTACCAGGAGCTAAGTGCTCTTCCATTGTGGCCCAACTGTGTTAAGAAAAGGACACAAAGGAATTGTTTGCAGAAGCAGCTCAACAGCAAGAAATGAACATCAGTGAAAGGGTATCCCAATGTCAAAACAATTTAAGTGCACCATGGCTCGGTCGCTTATCTGTTGTCTGATTATTAATATCAGTGGAAAGGATGTCGCTAACTTCAGTGGGCTCTGGATCAAGCTCTGTGTCAAAACCACAACAGCAGTGTGTGTGAAAGCATAATATATGTATTCAGATCATGAGGCAGCTTAGTCAAAATCTGTCTCTAACTCAGGTCTCAGCTGGTCTTGGTTTTGCTCCATAAGACTGTGTAGACCACATGACCTTATTAGCCCTCGAGAGGACTGGCCATCCAGGTCTGCTTTCCATCTTTTATCATTTGGAGTGACACAGATGATTAGCTTTAAGTCCCCAAATTAATGAAAAGAAACATATTAATGAAGGTGCATAGAATCATGCCAGCTGATGGTCTGGCACTTCATTTATCCTGGGAAACTCATCTAGACAAGCAGCAGATTTTATTTAGTCTCCCTTCCCCCTTCCCATTCTCCCACAAGGTCATCTCCAGTATACATGAGTAGCTTGTGAGACAATCTATTGTGGGGACAGCCAGGTCAAAAGCATGGGTTGTGCCCTTAGTTTGAAAGCAGTGCTGTCTATAATGATTTTGACCGCTGGCAAGAGTGAGCTTCATCACATAGCACAAGTTCTGCTTCTCATTAGCTGTAAATGCTGTTGGCCATGTCTGCATATTGTTGAATCTTGTTCTCAGTCATCTCTGGAGATAGTTTCTACCCAATGATTAACTTTTCATGGAATCCCTAAAGAGGAGAGATTGACTACTGATAGGCAGAGAAAGGCACTGATACTTTGTATCATATTTTGGTATTTTAAAATATCGTTCAGTCCTGGTATGGGGAAAAGGACACAGTAAAAAGACTGCACGTTTCTTTGCAAATGGGAACAAAGCCCTGACTTTAGGGCATGCCACCTGTCAGGCTGCTCCTGAGCCAATGGCACTGGACGCCCTGGTAAAATCTCACTGCTGGAAGTCCCCATGGTGGGTTGTCCTGGCTGGCACCACAGATCCTTGCAGCACTCAAACTCCAGGCTTCTTAAAAACCACAAGTTTCAAAGCTATTACTGCCAGAGCTTCCAGGCTCCTTGTTGAGGGTCCTGCTAGGAGGACTGAGAGATGGTCCCAGAAACCTTTAGGAATGAGGAGTCCCAGAATCCCCATTGCTCCCAGACTCCTCTCTTTGTAGGCTAGGTCCCAAGAAGCCACGCCAGTGAGCTAATGGGAAATGAGGCGGGTTTCTATTAGAACTTCCCCGGGTTGCATCACAACCATACAGAGACTGTTTAATGTCACCAGAAAAAAAATATATTAAAAAACCCCAAACCCTTAAGTGAACTGAAATTCCCTGATGGAAAATACTCTATCAGCACTTCTGACCAGCTCTAATAGCCACAGGAATTATTATAATTATGCTCTGTAGGTGCCAGGAAAACACCCAAGCAAATTATCTGAGAGCACCAATTCACAGAGGTTTTGGTTGGTTCATACTCCATGAACTGCGTATCCCCTCTTCACATAATTATTCTATGGAGGACTACGAGACAGTTCAATGATGTCAGAGTTCCTTGTGATAATGATCCTGAAGAAAGCAATGTGATGCCTGATAATGGATCTACAGGTGGATATTAATTCAGGAGACAGCCCTTCTGTAATATTTATCAATTTCTAATTGATAAAAGAGAGGAGTTAATGAGAAGGGCATATTCAGAGGAGCTGAGGAAGTGCATGACTCAGACTTAACATCCATTATAATCAGACTTTGATCTTCCTTGTATCAAAATAACGGCCAGATCCCAAGCCCAATGAAGTCGGTGAAAACAAACCTTACGTTTGCTTCATGGCCTTTAGAGGAGTCCTTGAATTCACTCAGCTATCAAAGAAGGAGAAGAGGATAGATGCAAACAAGGCATATGCTTCCCAATAGTGTAAAAATAACATCAATGAATGCAAAAAAAATTACAAGGCGGTAGGACCCATTAAGACATTCACCTACTCATAACTTAAACAGCCATCTGGTTTGCCTCTGATATATATTGAAGAAGAATAAAAAAAAAAATCTATGTAGTAATTTTATATTAGTGTTAACAGATGGCATAGAAATACTGCTCTGGAGTGGAAATGTATTTACAAGTTCAGTGGCACAAAATGTTAATATCTGAAGATTTACACATAAACGATAAAAAAGAGCAAGCCAGGAGGAAATATCCTGAATGCCACATAATGCAAGAAAATAAAAGCCCATCTATATTTCAAACAAGAGCAAATCACACACCTATTTAACATTCTTTTCTTTGATGTAATGTGCTATACGGTTTCTGAAGTGGTATAAGTGCATTGGTAAACACATTGTGACTGATACTGTCAAAGCTTGTTCAATTAATCTTAATTGCCTGCCTTTAATTTGAGGTTTCCATAGATTCAGAACTCTAGAAAATCAAATCTCCTTAAGTTCCAATGGGTTGTCAATTAATTTTGACTGATTACATTCACCCTTATCCTATAAAGATAATCCTGAATTAATTGCTATGCTGTGCAAATTGCAGCAGGCCAAGAATAGTTTATAGGCACAAGGAACTGTAAGGAAATGTTCACCAAGGCTTTCCAAAGACCTGAATTTTGCTTTTAATATTCCCAATGTCAGACAACGATTTTTATGGGACTTATTTTAATGTACTTTTACTGCACTTGAAAGTACCTTTAGCAAGTCATGACCCAGTACATACCAGCAGAATCACTACTGCAGACACATGAAGAAATGCAGGCAGGTAGAGTCAGTGTTGTAAGCTGGCAAAGGGAGTATTTTCCTGAGTCATTAGTGCTGGCACTTGTGGAATGAACTTCTCTGAAGCCCAGCCAGAGCTCCAGGCAACTTTAAACATTACCAACATGTGCAATATTTGCTTTCTCTCTGGCGCATGTATAAACAGAATTTACAGGCAGATACCAACATAGTTTCATAATTTCATAGTTGCTAGGGGCTGGAACGGACCTTACAGATCATTGGGGCCAGCCCCTCTGCACTTGGGCAGGAAAGACTCCTGGGATCAGATGACCCCAGCAAGATGGGCAGCAAGATGTTTTGAAGATGGCCAACATGGCTTCAACATGGCAGTGACAGACCCACAACTGTCACAAACAACTGTTTGTGCTCAAGAGGGAAAAGCCGTTTCAAAGCAGAGCCCTCGAGTCAAACAGGTGCACTCAACGGGCTTCAGCAACCAAAAAACACAGCTATCTTAGGGTTTAATATAAATGGACTTTACACAATTTGATTCAAAGATCAGCCAATCTTAAACCTTCTGTGTCACTAATTGGGAAGAACATGTGTGTGGGAAGAACAAATTACAAAAAAAAAAACAAAAAAAACCCGAATATCAAAACTTCCGAAATCGTTACTTTTAAAATACCTTTTTCCTAAACAGCAGGGAAGAGCCCTCACGGGAAAATGCTTATTAAAATTTTATTGCAGATTTCACATTGTTTTTATATTGTTTTAATATCTAATTGCATCTCACATTTTTATGGTTTTTGCATTGCTCAGGAAATGAAGTGTTCAACCAAATTAAGGAATTCCTAGGAAATCTGTCACTTTGACAGCTAGAACTGTAAGACAAAGTTGTGCATCCTTTACCTCCCCAAAATATTTATTTTTCCATGTGCATTTGTACCTAAACTAGGATGCAACTTTATAACTTC
Source organism: Gavialis gangeticus (assembly GCF_001723915.1). NCBI lineage: Eukaryota > Metazoa > Chordata > Crocodylia > Gavialidae > Gavialis > Gavialis gangeticus. The sequence continues at coordinate 173,922,065 of NW_017729024.1, read as the reverse complement.
TACTTGGCTTCACCACTCTATTTCTTTATACCATGTAAAATAAAATGAAAATATATTGTAAAATACATTGTAAATGAGTATCAGCTACCAGGAGGTAATATGTCTAAAATATTCCCTAGGTGTCTTTAAACCTAAGTGGTACACATACTACAAATTATTGGTCCAGAGACAGCACATCTCTGAAGCCCAGTGGCCATTGCATGCCCTTAGGTGTAGAAGGAGAATCCTGGGATCACGTTCCTTCTATCACTGTTAAATCAATGACTTTCTAATGTGACATTAATAGAAATCTTGCAGCAGGACTGGAAAATCAGGATCTCCTTCTCACAGGATAATGCCTTCATGTAATGATTCCTATAGCCTAATGCTTGAGGCACTCTCCACAGGATAAGTCCAAGGCACCAGGTCTCTCGCTTCTGGGGAGTAAGTTGGCTCTTTGACAAAAGGTAGCCCTATTGCAACTATTATTGAGTTGCACTGGTAGCATGCCATTCCATTCACACATTTGCTAAGTATGATTGGAGCATGTCTAACAGATTGGATCTGTATTGAGGACTTGGATCCCTCCTTTTTGAGTGCACCAAACAGGATCTCAGTGAAGCTTTGGGAGGACGTAGCCAGTGAAGTACTCAAAATGGTACATTTCTGAGCATGGTCAGGAGCCCAAATGAGGTGTCAAGGAATCTTTGAGATGCAAATTGTAGGTGCTCAACAAATGTCTGTCCCTACTGGGATTGCTGGCTGCTGAAACAGGGTCAAACTGTTTGACCCTGCTTTTGCTGGCTTAGACTAGCTTTGTAAAAGAATGCAAGGCAGTGCTTTCTCCTGATAATACAGAGGAACAACACTTAAGATGTTTTTGAACTACAGTATCCAAGTTATTAAACTACTTTTTTACACTCCATTTTACACAGAGAAAGCCTTCTATTTTAAACCTACACAGAGATTCTACAACTGTCCTTATTGAAACCATTTGTAAAGCATTTAGTCTTAATCCTTCATCTGCTAAAGAGAGTATTTCTGATTGAAATGCACTGGTTATATTTAACTTAACGTTTTTAAAAAATGGTAAAACCCTAAGTTTCCCCACAAATGCTTATAGTGGCAGAAGCTGCTTGTGAGAGAGATAACTACACATTTTCTTTCTAAAAGTAAGCATTTGGTTATGTTGCCTGATATCATTGTTAAGTAGATAGTGAAACATTTCATATAGAAATTAGAAGCCACTTAGGGAGGTGACAGAAAAATAAAAAAGAAACACTGAGTCATTATTTATCACATAATGCATAATTAACTGCTTACCAAACTCAGAAAGTGAAGAACAAGAGCAATTAGAAGAAATAACAGTAATTCCTAATAACCATTTAAGATAAAAGACTCCAATGATTCTCAAAATGTTAAAGAAAAAAGATCATGTAAAGGTCTGAAAGACATTTTAAACTATTTAAGTTCCTATTCTATCAAAATGGAACAAATAGGATATCTCAGAAAATAAACCAAAAAGGAGTTCAAACTCTGATTTCAGGATGTGCTGTAAAAAAGGAGTAGATACAAAAACTGTTATTTTGGGTCAGATCACAAATTCATTTACCCCAGGTTCCTGCTCCTTGCAGTGGCAGAGGGGAAAATAGGAGAAAGAATATATAGGACATGCATGGGCATGTGATAAACAGTCCTACACCAGAGTAAAGTACATCAGTGGAAATATTGTACATTAAGCTTACTCCAGGGCTCTCTCAAGGTAAGACAGGCTATTAACTTGCTGTCCTTCACCTAGAAGAGAGATACTATAATAACCATCTATTGCATCCAGGTTCCCCAAGGTACCTGCATGTGTCCTCGCTCCAGATCCCAATGCAATATATACTGATGTACAAAACCATCCTAAGTTAAATCAGTGTGTTGAGTCTGAAGAAAGAAAAGGGTGACATGAAGTAATATTATACCACCATCTGAAGCATCTTGGACCTTTCCCCAAGCCATCTTAGCCCTCACAGTCAATGAGGTGACATGCATTTGGTGCATTTCCAACATCCCCATAGCAGTGAGGATAATGAACTCCAGATTAATAATGTCAAATACTGTAAACTGCATAAGTCCCTTACAACCTCAGGTAAACATTTATCAGTCCCTGTGACCCTGATGTCTGTGGCAATCTCTAGGACCCATGGCTATTTGGAAGGGACACAATATTGAAGGGACACACCGGTAGTCCTACTAGTAAGCGTCCTGCAGCTTTCCAAACCATCCCTTCCTTTTGGTGCTGACTAGAGGCTTCAATGAAAGCAGCCAAATAGGTGCCGCCTTCTCCATTTCTACAACTGTGCCTTCTCTTCAATGCAAGCCATGCCCTACAGCCGTCATGTCTTCCAATGATGTCTTCCTCCCTGAATCTGCTAGATAACAGCTCCTGCCGGCTGTCCAACCTTCCCACCCCTGTGCTTTTCCATCTTTCTCGCAAGTCGTTCCTCTTTTCCATTGGGGATCCCTTCCTTCCTCAAGCATGCACCCACTTTTACAGCTGGCAGACTTGTCTCATCAACCACATCTCCTTGAATGGACATATCTCAGCAAATTCTTGACAACCAAGGGCTGGTCAAGTGCTATTACCAGTTATCTTCTAGGGTTGTGTGAAATTTTGCCACCTGTTTCGATAAAACACTGTTTCGACTCATTTCAAGCTTGAAACAACAGAACTGAATCAAAACAAAGGGCTTTGAAACAGCCTTGAAATAAAATGAGGCTAGTCAAAATGTTATGAAAGTTTCAAAACATTTTGAGTTTCAAAGCAGCCAGCAGCCAGGTGGTGGGAGACAGGGGAGAACCAGGGCTGTGCTCCTCCTGGGCTGCAGAAAGTCAATCATGGGTAGGGGAGGAAACATTTGCTCCTCCCAAATGCTGCAACTGGGCTGGGAAAAGGAACTGAGCCCAACGGCTCATTTCCCCTCCCCAGCCCTATGACTGGGTGGGGATGGGAAGTCAGCCCAGCTGGGCTGAGTTCCTTTCCCCAGCCTGATGATCAGGTGAAACGTCGAAACAGCGTTGAAACAGCCTCACTGTTTTGACAAAGTGAAACAGTGAGGCTGTTTCAACTCAAAATGAAATTCTATACAAAATGCTGTTCCAGCCAAACCTTGAAACTGAAGTTGGAATGGAACAGTGCTGTTTTGCACAGCCCTATTATCCTCCCACCCTACCGTTAAACATTGAATGGCACATTTTTTAACTCCTCATCCCATGCAGCCACTTCATGTGCCTTCTTGTGTCATAAGCATCCTCAACATTTACGGGGATGCTTCTCTCTCAGGGATCCACATGATTACCTAATTTCACCATCCACAGGTAAGAAGTCCTCTATCTGAAATCTTTTTTCAGACAGTGGCCATGTCTACACATGATGCTACATCACTGCAGCGACACACCATCCGTGGGCAAAAATCGGACACAGCAGCTAGGTGATGTGTTCCATCAGTATAGTGCATCGTTGCAGTGATGTAGCAGCTAAAAAGAATCATGCACCATGCACATGGGGTGTTAACAATGGAGCCATAGGGGCACGTGTAGATGCATCCACTGTGTCCATAGTCTGCTGCCATAGGATGATGCTGACAAGGCTTTGAGCCCAATTGTTTGTGAGAGAAACCATTATATCTCCTCTTCCATCTCTACATAAGCAACACAAAATGCCAGCTAGATATCTAACTTAGACACATAAATGCTACCATAGAGCTGGATTTGAGCCCATGCGACTAAACTAATCCAGGCCACATCCATGGACTGGCACAAAGACAATTTCAATTTGGCTAACTTTGCTAGTTTCTCTAAGCCAGAGCTGGCAACCTTTCAGAAGCAGTGGGCCAGATTAACAGAGCTTCATCTGAAGAAAGGCCACTACTTCCTCCGATGTCAAATTTCCACTAGTTCCCTGTCATTAATTCCTAGTCTGCCACTGAATTCCCACCGATATCCTGGCTTCATATGATGCATGACATCATCTGGCAGGCTGGATCTGTTCTGCAGGCCGTAGGTTGCCAACCCCTGCTCTTGGTTATATAATTTAGTAATTTTATGATAACATTATTCAGTGTTTAATATCTGAAAGTACCTCTTCTTTTAATCTTACAAAACCAATGTGAATTTATGCACATACCCCAAACCCTACTCTTTTTTTTTAAATATATTTTTGGATTTGTTTTCTTTTTGTTTGTTTGTTTGTTTGTTTTTTTGTGGACTAGATTTATAAATATCATGATTTTTTAAAAGATGTCTGAAATGCATATGTGTTTTGTCCCCCCAAAAGAAAAACTTCTAGTAACAAAATCAATTAAGTGCAGCTTCTGAACTGCAGTCTCCTACTAATTGTCATTTCTTTTATATCCCAGATACCTTTGTTTTTAATTCTTTCCATGTGAATGGGACCTTCCACTCTAGTTTTTCAAACTGCTTTACAAACATGAGAGGTGCAATCCATCTATCCAGTATCTCGGCTTTGGAGCAGCCCATACAAAATGCTTCAATTGACTGTGGCACTTCCCACCCAGGTGAGTTTGAATTAGGGCCCTGATTTTGCACCATAGTACAGGATCAATTTTGCCATTGATTACAATGGGAGCAGAACCCATAATTGATTAAAGTTGCTCATGTGCCTGAGGATGTGCACTTCAAATTTCAGCACTTGGCAAGATTACATACCAAAACAGTTTTCTACTTTTTGGTAAATTAGCTATATTATAAAACTACTGTATTATTAGTTATTTGCATCCTGTTCACATTGCTAGAAGCAGAGAAGCTAATATATTGATCAGTTCTTGTAAGAACAGCATCCTTAAATTGATATAGTAACTAGTGATGAACAGCAGTCTCCCCCATAGTTCTGGCAAAGACAAATCCTGACTCTCTATTAAAGTCAAGGACAAATGTTATGTTAACAACCACAGCCTAGCTCTTCATTATTGTACTTTCTAAATCTTGTAAGCTCCACATTCACATCTAATGAGATTTCTTTACCATATCTATTAGGAACCTCTGCTGCCGTTACTGTGAGAGCACCAGAAAAGTACCCAAGTCTATAAATTCTTGCGGAACGATAATTCCTTCTTAAGTGTCTTATGGTTTTACCATGTTGTACCCACTAATACCACAGCAGCATTTTCAATTGTTCTGTAACCTGTTAAGGACTCAAAACCAATCAATGTGTATACATCTTATTAACAGCTGAGTTGGGTTTCTTAATTTGTCTCAAATCACGTCCACATTTTTCACAACACTAATGGTTCTTTTCCTTTTTAACCATCTGACTCTGCAGTGCATTATTTAACACCAGCTTGATTTTGTTCACATGCAAACAGGCAGCAAGTACCCATGGCAAACCGCTGAACCTAAGGATTTTCCAACTCAATGCCTGTTGACACATTTGTCTCTGAATTCATTTGGCTCAGCTTGAATGTGCAGAGCCTCCTCAAGTTTGTAAAATGTATCTATTTTCTGCATGTGGAATTCCCACTGACTTCATAGGGTATCTCATGGCTGTTTTTAAATGCAAAATAGGTCCCTTTGAGTTTATTGGAGGCTATTAAATCAAGCAGAATAGTTAAGACTCCTACTCAATATTTAACAAACATGTTTTATCCAACATTTGGCTGGCCTTTTAGCTTCTAGTATCAGTTTTAAGAGATGCAAAGCTCTTAGGAATGGGCATGGATAATGATGAAACTGGAGACAATGATCAGTGGAAGCTGTAAACACAAACACTTTTCCTTGACTTTATGAAAATTCTGTACATGCAGTTAGGTGAGGTGAGCTGCACAAATATGGAAACAGATTTATTTTTAATTAATATAGGGCACATCTACATGTGCATCTGCTGCAGTTGCCTAATTAGCTCCTCAGTGGGCATATCTAAATGTGCCCCCAAATGTGCAGTAACAGCTGCAGAGTCATTTAGTACTTGCTAAAGTACTAAAACAAGTATTAAATGACTGTGCGGTAACAGCCGTTGCTGCACAGTCCCAGTGGCACACGGGTCATTTTCAACCCTACTGCGTAGTACCAACAAGCTACTGCACAGTAGCATTGACATCACAGTCCTCGCCTGCTGACACTACGTCACCAAAGTGATGAGCTATGTTGCTGTAGCTCATCGCTATGGCGACATAACATCTTGTGTAGATGCACCCAGTAAATGTCTCAGCATCTACACATACAGTGGTATTAGGACAGGGTTGACTAATTAACCCTGCTGCAGGCTTGTACTTTTAAACACAAGTATCCTATGGCAGAGTTTTTTACTCTGGAGCAATGCATGTGCTCACAAGGCAGAGCACAAGGGTGCTTCAGTGTAGGGGCTGCATCATGGGTAGCCCTGCACTGAAGCACCTTTGTGCCCCAGCCAGCCCCTCTGCAGCACGTTGAACCAGAGGGAGCAGCCCCAAGTTGGCAGGCTGACCCCCAAGACCTCCTGCCAGCCGTGGCTGCTTTAACCCAGCTCATCGTGCTTTGGTCCCAGGCGCGTGTTCAAACAGCAAGCCCAGGAACAATAAACTATGCAATATGCACTGGAGTTTGTTGTGGTGCCTTAATTGTACATATAGACACACCTACACAGACTTCAATATTACTTCTGGAAAAAGCTGTTACTATGACCAATTTTCTGTTCAGTTTCCTATAACTTCACTTTAAAAATTTAGCCCGTAATGTACAGAGACTTCAGGCACTTAGTGATCCAGTTTATTGCTAAAAGTTCTTTCCCTGAACAATTACCCGTTAAGCAGGGGTGACACACAGGAGATGTGACACACAAGAGATTTTAAGTAGCTGGTAGCCCAGAGGAAATAACTAGGGTATATGCTTTTGGTTAGTGGTGACTGTCTTAGTAGCTATTATCTCTGTCTTTGCACACAACATGACAAAGGGAGCGTGCAAATGAACAATGGGTGCATCTATGTGTGAATTTTACTCCATGGTAAAGGATTACCATCTACACATGCACCCATAGTAGGAAGCAGTAAATTAATTAACTCTACTGTAGAATAGTACTTCCCAGGATAAGTAGGCCAGATCTAGACATGCAGGCACATGCAGTTTGTAGCACTGAAAACCTCTTTGCAGTACCACAAAACACACCTGGCATAATTATAATGTGTCCCCTGTTGCAAATTTGCCATATCGGGGAAAAATGTGCTACCAGGAAATCATAGGAGCAAAAAAAACAAACAAAAAACCCAAAACAAACCAAAAAACCACTGTAAAAAATTGTGGCACACATCACTGGAGCATGCCCTGGCAGACACGGAGGCTTGGTCATCCAGGTAGACACTCTGGCTGTTGGCCAGACTGCCTCCCCTCCCCTACTTGTGCGCCAGCTCCTCCACCATGCTGGGAGAATCAGGGAAATGGCAATGTGCCTGAAGCGGCATTTTGCCCTGAACCAAAGCGAATGTGCAGGGGCGTACCCAGCAGCAAAAAGAAGCAGCACAAATTTGTGCCATTACTTTTTTTGATACTGAAAATGCACACCCCTGCATGTGCGGATGTGCCCGTACTATCCTACAGCAGACTAATTTATGCCACCTTAACACACCTGTAGATAATGTTCGGGACTGGCTAGGGCATGAGGGTGCTACAATGCAACAAGCTGCCTTCTGACTAGCCCTGCACTGTATCACCCTGACACCACCACCTGGAGCCTGGGGCTGATCCCTGCCCCCTCCCCCCCAGCCTTCTGCTAGCCCAAGGCTGCTTTACCCTGGCTTGAATTGCTGCAGTCTTGGCCGCACATGAAGATGCTGTGCCTGGGAAGCAGCGGACCCTGTTGCAAACTGCACCAGAGTTCATTCAGGTGCACTAATTGTGCATGTAGATGTAGGCTAGCTGATCAGAACCAAGCTGCTACTTTATTCATAAACTGTGCAAGATGTTCTCTTAATATTAGACTATGTTTTAATTTTGGCTCCAACTAAGCCCATTCTTGGGTGCCATGCTGAACTTCAAGCATGTCTATAACCCCACTAATATTAACAGGAGCTCTCAGACACTTGCTAAAGGTAGGCATCTATTTAAAATCATTCTGACTAGGGGCTAAATAAGCCAGCGTCACTATATTCTCCTTTTTGCATTGGATGGTATCCAACTTGTAAATGCAGAATCTTTATTTGAGCTAAACAGAAAAGCAAGGAACCGAAACCACCATGCTCAAAACCTGGTAATAAAATATGATCCTCATAAATACTTTAACATGTTCCTCGATAAATACTGTAATATTGTTATGTTATGTCATACTAATGACAGCAGGTTGAAAATGGGAAAGTCTTCATGAAAACAATTTTGTTTTTTAGGTTTTTAAATTTTAAAGTTGGAAATCGGTTGACAAGCTCTGATAATCTTACAAGAAAACAAAGGGCATGCCATCTAAATAAAAATACTATTGAAAAGAGCAAATGAAGAGTTGATTATCAACTATGTTACCCCAAATTAATTACAGATATGTATAAAATGAAACAGATACTTATCTTTATAAGGGTTAATGAATTATTAGTATGATCTCCATGTGAGAAACAAAATCACGCAGTGTCTCCCAGGGATTAACAATCTTTGTCATTCATGACCTAGTGGAAGGTATGAATGTAGCCATGAACACGTTTGCTGACAATATTAAATTCAAATGAGTAACACATGCACACCTGAGAGCAGATCCATCCAGTGAATTAGCCTAAAGAGATAAGAACAATGGGGGACTTTTAATGAGACATGTTTTAATCCAAATACACATTGGGAAAAGATATAAGTGGCAAATATACAGTAGTGAAGCCATATGGAAAGCAAAAAGTCTGTGAAAGATAATCATGAACTAATTAAGATATACTACCGTGATGCAACTACAGGGAGAAAAATCATTGCCACTATTTTTGGAGTGTGTCTATGTATAGGGATTTGCATTTAAATATATATACCTAGGGAGGTAACAATACTTTACCACATGTCCCTGGTGTGAAAACACAATGAAATATTACAATGACTGAAGTATAAAACATATGAGCAGAGATTAAGGGATCTAAATTTACCCAGTCTAGAAAAGAGGGCTCACGGGGACACAAGCGATGATATGATCTATAAACAGCAGACCAGGAGGAAGTGGTGGATGAGGCTTTCTTCAAACAGCTATC
>NW_017729024.1:173890847-173907904 GCF_001723915.1 Gavialis gangeticus | reverse complement strand
GAGTGTGTCTATGTATAGGGATTTGCATTTAAATATATATACCTAGGGAGGTAACAATACTTTACCACATGTCCCTGGTGTGAAAACACAATGAAATATTACAATGACTGAAGTATAAAACATATGAGCAGAGATTAAGGGATCTAAATTTACCCAGTCTAGAAAAGAGGGCTCACGGGGACACAAGCGATGATATGATCTATAAACACCTTCAAGGTTACACCAGCAATGAAGGAAGCCTCTATTTCCAAAGCAGGCAAAACAAGTGCAGGCCCAAGAAGAGAGAAAGCAAGTTTTAACCTAGGAAATGGCGAAAAGTTCTTAGGAGTAAAAAGAATCAGAAAACAGGAGGATCCCAAAGAAGATTTGAGTAATTGTCCCTGAGGTCTGGGAACAGCCGAGAACAAATGAGATACGAATGAAGCTGGAATGAGGTTATCTTTCGTAGACCAGCAAGACATTTATTTACTTGTCCAGTCCATTCCCTCAATCTCTTCTAAGCTCTAACACACAAATACGATTTATGTAAAATGTTAAAGGAGAACTCAAGCGGATCTAAACCCAGAGATTATACCAGAAAGACTAAGTATGTATCCAACCCCAAATAATATCTTCTAATTCATCTTTCCCTGCCCAGGGAAGGCAACAGAGGGCAACTGGGTCTAGAACATGGGCGTGAATATGTAGTTTCTGTGCTTCTGCAGAATGACACCTTTAAGACTTTCACATCTTGAATATCAATATGTTTCATTTCAAAAGTATAATAATTAAGTCTATCCCTGAACATAATTAAAATTCTACACAAATCCATAAGTGACCTGAGATCATTAATACCTCTTGACAGCAAGCTCATAAATCATTTGTGAGTCCTTATTTGAATCCCAGAGAAAAGAACATTCTCAGTGACACATCCTGAGATACGACCTTCAACTTTTATGCCCTGGGAGAAGTTTCATATGAGGCATTTATACATCTACAATCCTTTAAATACATTTCAAAAATATATCAGAAATTACATCTATTGAGTTCTTTCAAGAATGGAGTGAAGCTTTCTAACTTTACCACTCGAAGCTATGTGCAATATTAGTGGTATTATTTACTAAGTTGAAAATATGGCTGAGTTATATGGGATGATGATGGCCTGGATTCCTAGGACAAATCTCTCTTTCCCTGTATGCAAAGCAGACTCTAAAATCTACCTTTTTCCAGGAAGGTTTGACTTAAGTGGTATGTACTTTTTTCTCTACTTCATTTTCTTCTTGAAAAATCATCTTTTCACTTGCCATACACAATAGGTTCCACATGCACTGGTAACCGCTCTCGTCTTTCCCTTTTTTAGCTGGCTGCTGTCATTTTGTGTGCTGGTATAACTTGGATTTAAATTGATTGGAGCAGAGACAGAGGATATTATGCAGGCTGACCATAGGGACAAAAGAACTCCTGAACAAAAGGCATATTTCTCAACAACTTGAACTAAAGAGCTCTGCTTTCAAAGAGGAAGGTAGAAAAGACCTGCATCCTCTGTGGATGAAGCAGAGTGAAGGATACGTGGCAAACACTGACTTGTTTCACAGAGCCAGTATCTGAGGCACAGAGAAGGGAAATAAATGGCTTGCGTTCACTCTGTGGCCAACCAGTGATTTAATCACTGGTCATTCTTTTTCCTAAGGATCCAATTTACACAGCATACAAAGTGCTGACCACTCCTACAATGTTTTAGCTCACCAAATCCTACAATGGAAGATACTCAGAACTCACATTTTCTTACCAGAGTTAAATCTACATCGTATTTCCAGAGGTCCTTTAGCACTCCTGTTCACCATAGCACTGGTTTTATCATTGCATTGGGTACATCACACAAAAATCGGTCAACTTAGGTTAGCATGCCAAACACACTGTTCCTAAGGAGAGAATGTCATCAACTCTTCAGTTGTGTGTAATAATTTATGTGTTAGCTCTCTTTTTTCTTGTCATATCACTGATTCAATTCCGTTATTCAAAAATAATAATAATACTGAAAAACAAAAGGATTCTGGACTTCATCTCGAAGCATTTTCCAGAGGGTGTTTTCACACTTCTTTGTGATGCTGGATGGATAATGTGCGAATATGAGGAGCAAGAGGGTGGTCACTGTCTCCTTAATAGAATAGGCCCCAGTGTGCTCATGCATATTCATTTATTATTAAATGATTCGCATGTCTTTAAACCCATCACTTGCTGGACCACTAATCACTTAAGATTTACATTTTGCTGGAGATTCAAGAATTTTAATTCTCAAGCTCTTTGCCTAATGGCAAGAATATTTATCCAGGTTAATTGATACAGTCTCCCAAAGATAAAGTGCTCTGACAGACTCAGAGCATTTACATTCTGTATTAACATACCATTATTTTATTTTACACCCCTTCAGAGTAAGTGGGGGACCCTGGGTATAATGACACTTTTTATGGTGCTCTCCGGAGCACAATCTCCCTCAGTCTTTTCTTTGAGGCAATACAGCTCAACACTGTTTCTCAGTCAAGGTTACACCTAAAGACACAATCAAGGAAAATACTGCCACTTACAGTATTAACAAAAGCAGCATGTGTTCAGTAAAACCTCCTCATATTGTGCATTCTGAAGGCTTGCAGTGAAGTGCCTGCAAAAAAAAAGAGACTTTCAGACATTATAAAGCAAAAAAGTACGTTAAATAAAAATTTAAAAAAAACAAGCAAGCCTGGCAGACTGGCTACCTGCTCATGAACCATCTGTGAAAACCAACAGAATCAAAATGTTTTAAACACACAATTCATTGCAGATGATTTGACTAGCTCTATTACCTACCTTACCCGATTTCCTTTCATCAGAGATTGCTTACTATTCAAATACATCCTTGCAAAATTTTTTACAAATAAAGAAGGAGATATTAAAAATGTTTGGTGTTTCCATAGTTTCACAGATGTTTAGGGTTGGAAGAGATGTATTAGATCACTGAGTCTGACCCCCTGCCCTGAGCAGGAATAAGTGCTCGGTCATAAGGTCCATATGGTCGTAGAGTGCACTACAAATTGGACAGGCCCTAACATACTGATATTTTATGCATATCTGTGATTTCCTTCTATTATAGTTGCAATAAAGTTACATTGGAGATTATTGCTAAGCATGAGGATTTCAGTGAGTTTTTTCATACCACCACCCTGATGCAGCGTTTCCTGGCTGTGGTCAGAGAGGAACAGCCCTTGTACTTGCCCAGCCTCTTGCTTGAGTAAAGGAAGAAACACAACAACCATTTGTACATCCCAAAAAATTTGCCTTTCAAGCAGCTTAATGCCCTTTTGCACTGCTTTGACGGTACAGATGTTTGCATGTGTTGGTGGCGTAATGCACTTTAATGGCAGGCTATTTGCACGTGTTGGCAGTGTAATGCGTGTTAAATGACTTTGGGATACAGCAAAATAAATAGGGCTCTGCAAAGCTTCAGATTACTATTCAGATAACACTGCATGTTTAATCTGAATCAGAGAAAAAATAACAAAGTTATAGAAATTTCATTGATTCCGCATTATATCCTATGGCCGAATCTACAAATCAAAGCGGAAAACCGATTTGGGTCTCTGAATTGAATCGCTGGCATCCAAATTGGCTGAATCCAAACCCAAATCAAATAGTTCCCTATTTTTACAGACCTAAAAATAAAACATCTCCGAGATGGTTTAGTTTGCTGTGGAGGGAAGCACCAGGCCACGTGCATCTCAGGGGCTGTGCAGGCAGCCCAGCGGCAACTTGTGCAAGCAGGCTACATGGAAGGGAAGGAAAAAAAAAAAAGCAGTGAGCCTGATATATATTTTTTTCTCCGTGGAGCCTGCCTGCCTGCCTGAACTGTGCAGGGGCCCGGTGCTTCCCTCCACAGCTGCGGTGCCCTCCAGGAACACTTGGGCTGGGTGCTTGTGGGTGGGTGCAGGCTCGGGAGTGCTGCTGATGCCACAGAGGGAAGCCCCAGCCCCTTTCGACTCCTCTGCAGCTTAGAGACCGCTTGACACACTGGCAGCTCACCCTCCCATCCCCACCACAGGAGAGGCAAGTAAGGATCAAGCAGAAATGGAAGTTAAAATTCTGGAAAAATTTTGTCATCTTCATTTTGCCTTCCCAAAATAGGGCCTTATTTGTGGGCATGTGGTATGCAGTAAATATGGTACCTCTCTTCCTTCCCACTCTTTAAAGAGTGGAACTGCTGCCTTAGGAATAGACGATCTTCCTTTTGCATAGAGATTTGGACTAGATGACCCTGGAAGTCCTTCCAACACTCTGATTCTAGGATTTTGTCACATAGCATGGGAAATAGGTTAAAAATAGCTGCCTTTGCTGTTTACTGGCCAGGATATTTTTGAATACATCTCTGAGATTCTCTTTGACTGCACCCACACAACCACCCTCATTCATGAGTTCATCATATTAATGTCAACCAAGAGTTACCAGCAGCATCTAAGATAGAGATTCCCAAGGAATAGGTTTATATGTGAAGGACTGACTACAAGGGAATCCCAAGTGTTAATGATATTTTAATTTTCTGAATCAGTACCAAACACCTTGTGACAGGGATTGGCAATATTTCAGATGCAGCAGGCCAAAATAACCTGGCTTCATCTGAGGCAGGCCACCCCTTCTGACCTGGCTGCCACTGCTGTCATTTCTCTCTGCTGAAATGCTACAGAAGTCCCTACAATTGAAGCATCTCAGAAGCCCTGGCTACAGAAAGGATCACTCTACAGGCTTGTTCCAGTTTGTGGATTATAAACTGCTAACCTGTGCCTGAGGATTATTTGGAGTACAAAGGTTTAGCTTCACATAGGGAGGATAGGAGTCTTTTGTACCTAAACTTTTATTACGGTGCCAAAATTCAACATTTAGATGCTATTGGCATTCATAACCCCCTTACTCTGCTGCTGGCTAACCCTTTAGATGATTAAAGCCACTTCATAATTAAGTTTTGCAGGTATATAACCTCCCTATCCCAACACCATGGAGCAGCCATAGACCTAGCTCTTCCCAAAGCCATGAAAGTACCTGTCTCATGGAGTCTGATACTGCATAAAAATCAAACCCTCCATACCTCTTGATCCTTTTACTCAATAATCCAGGCATTAGGGAATTCACCTAGCATGTGACAGACCTGGGGTCAAGTTCCTTTCTACCTCAAGGGACTGAAATGCACATCCTCAATGATGATTCAGAAACTCACGCTCGCTTCTTTGAATCCTATTCTTGAAGCCTTACTCATTACATCATAGCCTAGGTGACAAATTCAGGGTTGTGAATTCCACTAAGATGTAGAGGCTTCAATGTTAAGAATTGCAAAGTCTGAGTCTTCCTGGTGAATCTACCCCATTGGGACTATCCAATACCCACTGAATCAAATGGGGCCCTTCCAACTGACTTCAACAGTAATTGGGTTGGGCCCAACGCATGTGTGTGGCTGCAGGTGCCATTTTTCAGTTGCCATATAAAATGAAGGTCCTGACCGTTCCTGTTCATTAAGGTTCCCATGGTACTTTTTGTATGACTAATGAAGTGACTGTCTTGGCTATATTCCATCTTAAGTAATTGCATTTTTCTTCTTTGTATTCCCCCTGGAGTTTCAAATGGATAAAGTGCTGTTCTTTGCTAAAGCAGTGTTACTCCACGTCATTCCACACCCATCCAGTTATCTATATGGAAAAGCCATTCTAGAGAACTAGTTATCTTTTGTGATTCAATGGTCTTTATATTTTTCTCTAGCCTAGGTCAAGGTACATTTTCAATATAGTGGCTGTGGGTAGGGATTCAAAGCATCTTAACGTCTGCCATCTTATTGCAAAGGCTTGCCTACACCCTTGTGCACTGAACTGAAATCTAAAGGGGGGTTGTCCTCTGTGGTCTCAGAAATCAGAAAAAATGGTTCAAGTGACTTGTCGTCACATCCTGTGAAGTTACCTTCCCTGGGTGTGTCAGTGGGAAACGTGTGGAGTGAAGCGAGACTTGGGCTTGAATGAGAATTGTCACAGTTTGAAAATAAAGCCAGTTATTTGGCTATTTAAATAAGGATTTAGCTCATATACCAGGCTCTCTTGCAAATTTTGATTGCAACCGCCTAACTGAAATGAGCTGTTTAGTTCATTTTGGGGGTGAGCCGTGTTAAATAGTTTTCCATCAGTTCGTTTCTCCAGTAGAAAACAGTGGTTCTGATCAAGCAAATTTCCCAAGAAAGTTTCTGCTTTCCTTGAGAATTTTCAATTTTATCCCCATCAGAAAATGAAAACTGATTTTTTTTTTCAGATGCACCCTGAAAACATTTGTGGGTTCATAAACACTTCAGATTTTGTTTTACAAATATTGGGTTTTGGGTGGGGGCGGGTGAAATATTGACAAAAAAGTCAACATTTTCAGTTGTTCTTTATCCACAGACCTTTTTCTTCAACCCCCTCCCCATTTCATCCAGTTTCACCGCAGAAGGGTTTGTTTTGCACCCTTTGCTATTTTAGCTTCTGGGCCCCTACACGCTCCTGTTTGTTCACATCATGTGAAACAATGTTGTGAAGGGAGGAGACAGTGAAGGGACAGAGAGGTCTCAAGATAACATGTTGAAAGACAGCATAGCAGAAGAAATCTTCCCCCAGAATCTGTAACAGCAGCAGGGGGGAAATAATCTTCCCAGCCCTATGTGGCCACTAGCAAAATCCAGAAGCATAAGGCAAAAAATAAACACAACAATCTCCCTTCTGCTCTGCACTCTGGGGAGAGCAAGGATAACTCCATGTGTTATGCCCTCTAACCAGAGAGCCAGAACTCCCTGTTCTGTAATCCTAACCTTTCCATCTACTTATCCCAGCTCCCTTAATCATCTTTGGTAACATGGAGCTGTTTCAGTCTCCTGCTGCTGAGCATGGACCTCTCCAATATTCACCTGCTCTTGGATGCAGAGCTCTTCTCATGATCTCTCAGAGATCCATTGGGGGAGATGGAGGGTGCTCCTGGGCTTCCAATTGTTGCACTTTACAGAGCGCTCCAGGCATAGTTACTCCTAAATAATCCCCGACCAATGCTTATCCAACTTCTTGCAACCCTCCCGTGATGGAGTTTCCACAACTTCCCTATGCAATCTACACCACTGCCTCTGTCTTCTGACAATAGAGTGGTTTGATTTCCCAATACCCAACCTAAACTTACTTTACAACTTAAAGCCACTGGTACATGCCTTACTCTTTTCAGTGATGAAGGAAAGGTTTTCTCCTCTCCATTATATTAGGTCTTCAGAAATTTGAAGACTGTCATCATCTCCCTTCTTAGTTGCCTTTTCTGTAAATTGAGTACACCTATTAGCTTCAGTTTTATTCATTATAGCTTACCTTCCAAACCCTTGATCATTTTGGTCACATATCTGTAATTTATCCATGCCCTCTTTAAAATGCACAGCCTAAAACTGCATGCAATGCTCTGAATGCTGTCTAACCAGTACCAAGTAAAAAGTAGTTATCAGCTTCTGTGCCTTGTACCTAATATTGATACAGCTTAAAATGGTGCTGGTCTTCTTTGCAAAACTGTTAGCCTGTTGGTGTTTCAATTAGCCTCTGTTTTGTTTTGGGCAGCTCTTTTGCTTTCACTTGTGTTTGCATGAGCAATGTATTTTGGCACCCCAGAAATAAGGAACAACAACAGAAGCTGGTTAAACAGCTCTGCACATAAAAGTCTTTACAAATGCTGTCCCTTTTCACTTGGGAAATCAGTCTTAAAAAAATCCAAATGTATTTCCTTTGACTATCTTTGTTATTCATAAGTAAGCACTGAATACATTTGGTAAATGATTTTCACACTGTATGCTGTTCTTACATTTGGTGTGCCTATTTGCTGTTTATTGTTTGGATTGAGCAGTTTGTAGAATTAAGATGCATGGTTTTTTTGTCCCTGAAGCAGCGGCTAAACTAGTTTTGAGAGGAGAATAATAAATATTTAATATTCTGTTAAGAAGAGACTGGCAAATAATCACTGGTGGTTAACATACATAAAAATTGCAGGAGTTCTAAATATTGCAGCAATTTCCCAGGGCTTGTTTAAAATCTCGCAAATAATTAGAAGTATCCCCTCTTATCCTCCCCTGGTGGCCATTTTCTATGAAAAAAGTCTCAAAACTAATTTTAAAAAAATTCCAATTTGCAAAATGTTTGGACCAATTTGGCAAATGAGGACACTGAACCTTATTCTTGCATTGCTCTATGAAAGATACACTAAGCATGGGTGATCCGAAAAACCCCCCATAAGGTAGAGTCTTTCTACCATGCAGTCAGCTAAGTAAATAAAATAAGGACCATGTTTTAAATATGTCTCTTATCTTGCCAGTATTGGATCATTAAGATGAATGTAAACATGGGTCAGTTTAGGCTGAGCAGTTAACTTCACAGCGGCAAAGCAACTGCCTGATCATTTTCTATTCATTCTTCTTTTAACACAATCATTCTGCACTGACTCACAGGCTGCAAAATTAAGAGATATGAATCTCTTGGGGGATTTTTTGTTTTTTTTGTATTGTTTCCAGAGGCTCAACTTAGTGCAATTCCAAAGGTTCAGCAACACCCAGAGGTACCAGGGCTCTCGAGCCTCGCAAAACTGCTTGTGTCCAGGAAGAGAAGCACAGGGAGAACGATACAGAGATGGGAGGGGGCAGAGAAAGATTTTTATTGGAAGCTGTTAAAGTGGTTGCTATGAGACCTTCTCCAGCTAACACAGGAACAGCAGCGAGTGTGAGGCTGATAAAACGTACCTCTCGTGTTATACCTTTCTTTTTCTGCGCTCTTTTTTATAGTTGCGTAAGATCAGAGCAAGCACCTGTCAGTTGTTTTTTCTTCCCTCTTCCTCTCCTCTGCTCCCTTGTGCAAAATGGAGCTAGAAAATGAAACGATCAGCACCTCCAGCAATTCATCAGGAGGCTCCAGGGAGTACAAGGTGGTGATGCTGGGAGCAGGGGGAGTTGGCAAAAGCGGTAAGTTTTGAGTTGCAGCATTCGGGGGAGAAGGGGTGAACTGGAGTGCAAACTTCTCAGAACAAGAATGGGCGAATATGGGGCTCCCCCTTTCCTTCTGCTCGAGTTGGCTTGAATAAAAAGGAGGCAAAATTAATGACTGGGGCAATGAGTCAGCTTAATTATGCTACGGGGGGTGGGGGGGAAGACAACGTTTCTTTTAGATCAGCCTGTTCTCTCTATACTTCAGGCACTGAAGTGTCTGTTAGCTTACTGTTCAGTTCTCAAAGTGGTAATGCCACTATGATACTTTTTAAGGGGTACCAGGATGTTGTGCAAGGTGGGTGTAGCTTATGGTCCTGTGAATCCTCCTTCCTAGATCAGACTTGTGAAAGACCACATGGGAAACTAGCCTCAAAGTCAGCTCCACAGTGCAAAGTGAGGAGTGTGCCCAGAGTTACTAGACTTACACATCTCTTCTCTGGACTTCTTAACTATGTGGTGTCATGGCTCAGCTGGTGGCCCTCATCTCCCGTCTGGAAAGTTATAGGATGTATGTTTGAGTCTCACTTCTGGCGATAAGGCTGCTATGCAGTATGTTTTAATATTGCTGTCCAGTTTTGGCAAGCTTTGCTATTGTCTAGCAGTGGCATCTCTTCAGCAGAGTCATTATTTTTCCCTGGACAAAGTTTTATTTTTCGCAGATATTATCACCTTTTGATTTATTCTTCCTGACAGTAACAATCCCTGATCTTAAAATGACTTTGCTGAGCATGCAGTGTCTGTGTGGGTAGCCAGTATATTGAACCCTGCACAACAAGAATATAATTGCATCAACAGGAAATTACAATAAAATGGTGATATGGTTTTATACAGCCTCAGCTCCAAATGAGTGCAGGATAAGTTTAGGACAGGCAAGATAAATAGGCTGTGAAACTAAACTGTACTGCTAATATAGAACAGCCCTGCTTTGTTTTCCAGCTATACAGTGAGAGTGCTGTGAACAACCACCGTTTAAGTAAAGGAGTCTGATGGTTCTACATATCCATATTTATTCTAGCGTTCAGTTTGACTTCAGTTTTAGGGCCTCATCCATCGCCTAAAAGACATGTTCCTCATCAGTATGTGTAATTGAGTAAATAACACTGTTTGCACTAATTAATACTGAAAATTCACTGCTCTTCTCTGCATGAAAAATCAGGGGGCAGGGGAAGAGGGGAATAAAACAAAACAGGTTACTTGCACTCATTTGCTTCCTGTAATTCTGAACTCACTTTTGTATTACAAGCCAGGTCTCAGTAAAACACTCTTCTGATGCAACTTCCAGCATGATCTGTTTTGCTTAGAGTATCCAAAAGGTGGCAGTAATTTTTTTCCCCATGCTGTTTTTGCAAACATCTTTAATTTAAAAGAAAGGTTCCCCATGAAGAATGACACTTCAAAGTAGCGATGTTTATGTTGTTATATTCATAATGGAGTTGGATCAGGAGGAAATAATTTTGGATCCAATTTATAGAAACTTCAAAGGATTAATCACGTCTCTTTAGAGAAGCATCTGAAGGATCAGATGCCTACATGAATCTTGCTCCAAATTATTCAAATCATCTTGGCCTGGAAATTAGATTGGTGATTTTGTGAGAACAAGGCTTCTTTAGTATCTTGACATTTCCCGATCCAGCCCTGGCAGGAAACAAACAGGGTAAATTAATTTAATGGCCATTTTCCTGTGCCTTCTTCGCAGTGACTCTGGCCTTATATGACAAGTAACTTCTTTGCCCTCAAAGGAACAAATCATAGCAGAAGTTACTGTACAATAGGAATATTATAGTCCATGAATGATTGCTTGTCGATCTTGAGATGAAGTCCAGGAAAATCCTTATTGCATGCACAATATATGTTTACATTATAATTACCTCCCTGATACAAGCCACACATATATTGGCTACAACACATATATTGAGTCTCTATATCTCAATAGTCCAGCTTGGTTTGATTTGAAAACTATTCAAAGGCTTACAGAGATCATTCATGTAGTATAAAACCAGTGGGTGTGCCTACATGTGCAATTAATTTGAAGCAATTAACTAGATCCAGAGTAAAACTACTTCAGGTGCATGGTCTACATGTGCACCTGGGATAGCAGCAAATTGAGCTGGGGCAGAACAGTTTAAGCCAGGGCTGCTCCTGCCCTGCTCTGCCCTGCCCCAGGCTCTGGGAGGCAGCATCGGGGAGCAGAGGGGCTGGCTGGGGTATAAGGGTGCTGAAAGTGCAGAGCCCTGTGGATAGGTGGTAGGCAGGAGCTGGGCCCACTGCTGCCTGGGTCGACAGGGCACAATTTTCGCCCAGGGTCAGTGTCTACATGTGGGTTTAATCACAGTTAATTACTCCGCAGCAAGATAGTACTATCCCCAGTACTATCTTACAGTGGTGTTAATTAGTTTGCTGTGGCCTAATGACATCACACATATAGACGTTGACACTTCACTCTGTAGCTAATGCAATTGCACTGGAGACGTCTCAAAAGAACTTAGGTGGTTCTAGGTTTCTGTTGTGTTTGTCCAAGGAAATAAATGACTCAAGCTACAACAATGAGAAAGGATAAGTAGAGATGGTAAAAAAAAACTGAGGCTGAATTGATTGAATCGTTGCAGGTTAGTCTAAGCCATTTTGATTCTGGAAATGC
The DNA here is from genome assembly GCF_001723915.1 of Gavialis gangeticus. Taxonomy (NCBI): domain Eukaryota; kingdom Metazoa; phylum Chordata; order Crocodylia; family Gavialidae; genus Gavialis; species Gavialis gangeticus. The sequence goes on along the minus strand of NW_017729024.1, from coordinate 173,896,253 downwards.
AGCCACATGCCTGCAGTGGTCTAGCGCGGAAGTCTGGGGGTATTAAGCATGCCCCCCTACTGGCTGGAGCAGATGGCTTGGGCCAGCTGCCCACCCTGTGAGGAAGGGGCTTGTGGAGGAGGTGCAAAGCATCCTGGGATATCAGGGAACTTGAATTTGGAGGGGATCTGGGACAGAAGTTCAGTAACCTGATTTAACCTAAATCAGTTAAGTCTGATACTACATCCATCCAGGTTTATCTTAAACTGGTTTGGGCCATTTTGAAAGCATTTATGTGTACTGAACTTCCATTGTGTTACAGATTTTCTCATCACTTAGACTGGTTTGTGAGTAATTTCTGTCCCTAACCAAAGAGTACTGCCAGACTGGCAGGCACAGAATATATTAGAAACAAAGTAAAACTATACCTGCATTGACATTAGCAGATTCCACAGAATGTAACTTTAGATTCACATGTGTAGATTCAAGAAATTCACATATCTTACAGTTTCCAACTGAATTTTGCAAAGCCAAACTGTTTTAGTTTTTATATTAGCTGCAACAAGCTCAATTATTGAAATGATCTTTACCATCACAAAAACTGATTGGTTATAGTTTCAGGGCCAAGGTATCTTTATATCTATACCCATCTAACAACATTAATGACACCAGAATTTTAATAGAAACCATAAAAAATATTTAAAATAAAATACTAGAATGTATTAAAAAATACCTCATCTCAGAATATAAACCAAGTTTTCAATTAAGTCTAGGAATAGTTGTGAACCAACTTAAGACATTGATTTCTTTTTAAAATCATGAGATGCTTGCTTTTAACCAACAGGGAGAAAAAAGTGAAAGTAAGGTCATGAATTTTTCAAATATTGAACCTCAAAGTCAGATATAGGATTGTGTGAACCCATATATTTCAATACCTAAATTATAACTTACATACTGACCTCTGTGAAGATTGTTATAAATGTCAGGGGGACAAAATGAGGCCAGAAGTCAACTGAAAATTGAGTTGTTATCAATAAAACTGACAGATTCCCTCTGAAAAAATCTTATTACTCAGAAAGATGAACCATAAAAGGAACCACAAACCTGTATTTTTTCAGTACTGGGTAAAGTCATGGTAGGGATTTTAAAACAACCACCTCACTGTGGTTTTTGTTGCAGATTACAACATAAAAAATATCAAGGATTTCTTCAGTTCTGGTTTGATTGTTGCTGGTGTCATTTCCCCCAACCCCATGTGAGATTTTGTCTAATATGGAATCATGGAGAAGTAGAACTGGAAGGGACCTCATTTACTCCAACCCCTTGCCCCTAGGACAGGATCATCCCTCTTCAAACCTTCCCATACAAATACACTGTCCAACCTCTTTGCAACACTAGTCAGCCTGACCCAACACAAGACATAACACCCTAATCTGCCACTGCTAAAGCAGAGTGACCACATGGCCCATGTCATGCTGCTACAAAGACTGTTAAAAATATGTTCAAGATATCCCAAGAAGAGGGCTATGCCCCCTGCTACAAAGGAAAGCAAAAATCCCTACAGTCCATACCAATCTGACTATGGGGTAAAATTCTTTCCCGACCCCAAATATGACAAAACACTCAGACAAGCAGTTAGTATCTCAATAATTGCACCATTCAGTGGAGAAAAAAAAATAGTCTTACAGAAATACCTATTTTCACTATAAATTTTAAGGCATGCAAGTTTGCACAAGTGCAGGGTGACTGGACCCAATGATCCCTAAGGTCCCTTCCAGCCCTTAACAACTAAAAAACTATGAAACTACAAAAACCTACTCCTTGCTAAAATCACGGTATATCACATCCACAGCTCTCCCCACATCCACAAAGCCAGTCATCTTATCATAGGAGGAAAATCGGTTCATCAGGCATGACTTCTGAATCTATGCTGGATGTTCCTGATCATCTTGTTCTGCCCTAGGTAGCTTGAGGACCTGCTCCATGATCTTTCCAGGTATTGAGGTCAGGCTGACTGGTCTGTAGTTCCCTGGATACTCCTTCTTCCCATTCTTCTTAATGATGGGCACTATATTTATCCTTTTCCAATCATCTAGGTCCTCGCCCAGATTGTCAAAGGGGAAAGTCAATGGTTCGGCAAGTACCACAGCTAATTCCTTCAGTACCCTGGGATACGTCATAGACTTGAAAGTTTCTATCTTCTCCAAGTAATCCCTAACTTGTTCTTGTACTCATCTAGCCTGCCTGTCTCCTTCCTATCTTTGCCACCACCTGTACTTAGTCACCTGGCAGCTGCCCCTATTTGTGAAGACTGAAGTAAAGAAGACATTAAATATGTAAGCCTTCTCTTCATTATCCATAAATAGATTGCCTTCTGCATTCTGTAACAGCCCTATGGTTTCTGTAGTATTCCTCTTACTTTTGACATCCAGATTGAAGATAAGTCTTTAGCCAAATGACACTACCTACCCGACTTGGTTTAAAGATCTATTTTTATGCAGGTAAAAAAACCCAGCCAAACAAAAGACGCTCTAAAATCCTGAGGCCATTCATTTTATGCTTAATTTTAGCAACTTTAATTACACTAATAACAATAATTAATTACAACACACCCTGTAAAACATTAGCAATAATTAGCTGAGTAAAGCTTAGTAAAAAGAACAAGCAAATTGAGATACCCTAATACGTGAATTAAAAAAGAACCCCCCCCCCGCCTCAAGAAGGATGCTATCATCAATAGGTTGCTTTATATACGACTCAGTTTTTTCCATGCCTTAACCATAGTTGCACCTGACAGACTGGATGAAGATGAGTATCTGTGTTCCCTCTAGTACCAGCTAGAAAAAAAAAGAAAAGAAAAGTCATTGGAGGTGAAAAGTGCTGGTCAGAACACCTCAGAGCTGGAATAACAGGTGCATGCACAAAACGGTTCAGCAGAAGAAATGTGAACATCCTTCCATATGATCCACAGCTAGGATCAAACCTAAGGAATCACAACTAGAATCAAAACTGGAGCTGTTAAAAAACTTCCCCTCTAATATTTTGTTGATGGAAAATGACTCTCTTCTCTCGGAGGAAAGATTTCCCCCTGATTTTCACAGTGGAGATGGGAGTGAATAACTAAACATTTTGCGTGATTAAGCAAAAAAATCACATATATTTTTCTGGCAAAAAATACTTATTTTAGGCTTCCAACTAAAAATCAGGGAAAAAAATACATGTAGGCAGAGAACAAGTGCTAGAAATACTCTCTGATACTCTTATGAGGCCATAAGGCTGGAAGTGGGGTGTTGGGTCACTCACCTCTGCAAGAAACATCATTATAAAACCCTTTTCAGACTTTACTCTAAAATGATTTTCTTTTTCTCTGTCCCCGCTATTCCTATTGGAAGGGTATTGCAAGACCTCGTCACTGTCATGGTTAACAACAGTTTGATTTCCAGTCTGTTTATTTACAGCCACTATATACCCATTGCCCTTTAGTCTAAATTGATTTCCTTGTTCTCTGAGCCAAGATTTGTGAATTTGAGAATCTTACCCAGTAACTCCAGTTTCATATCTGCCCTTCAAATATACTGCATCTAATTAATCCCTAGTGTAACTCTAAGGAATGTGTATTTACTAGACTAGTCCTACACTAAGTATATGTGATATCCATTGTGCACAATGCAACACTTTTTCTCAACAACCTACCCTGTATGCAATACAGCACAACATTATATATAATCCCAAGGGCAGTCTTTCATTGTTATCAATAGAAAAGAAGAGTTTAGACTTCACAGATCATAATGCAATGTCACAGAGGCTTTTTAGTATATTGAACAATAGTAGGTGTCTGTTTGTGGCTGTGATCGGGACTTCTCAGTCTGGAAAGCAGCTACCCTTTTGTGGGTGCTATTAAGAATAATTACAAGCATGACACAGTAAAATACATATAGAACCATGTTATATCAATCCATGACATTTTTTCCTGTCCTCCTTTTCTGGCCCGCCGAATCCTACCCTCTTTGGGAAAGGTCTGGGAGGACAGAATAACCTTGTTAGCACGGTGTGCCAACCAATTTGAATACTACAAGTGACAAGTCATTCTGCTAGGTACTTGATGGTTAAGCTACAAAAAAACAAAGACATTGGGTATTGCTGAAGGCTACTGCAATAAGAGAAACCCAAAGGGTACACCTGTGACCCAAGTGAAGATATAACTTAAGTTCTTTTGTCAGGCTACCCATATCATGTGATATAGCTCACCGGCAAGAGTAGATTTTATGGCACTGTTATTTTCTTTCTTGTATAGGGAAGTGATATGCAGAAAATGGTTGCAATCTGCTTCCCTGTTCTTCAGCCAAGTGGACCAGTGGGTGTTAATATGAACTATGCCTGGGATTATACTGATTCCTTGCCCACTGGAGCAAGAGAGGGAATAGGGATAATAAAGTCACAATCTGCTGGTCTGCTCTTGGCTAATCACAACTATTCCCTGCCTCTCGGTCAGGCTAATGGTAAAACCACAAAGGACCACAGTTGACCTAGAGTTAAAACACACAGGTGAGATTCTTGCACCTGTGCTCATGTTGAATATTACCTTCCTGGTCAAGTGACAGTGGGGAAGAGGTTGGGTGACTCGGCACAGCTCAGTGTGAATTTGGGTGGTAAACTGTGGCCCCTTGAGTGCCTATTCATGCTGCAGCTTGCAATTCCTGGTACCTAGCCATGTCTCTTGATTTCTGAAGTTCCTTTTAATAAGACATTTTGCATTTACTCTTGCATGGTTTCTACTGTTGCTTCACAAGCTCCCCAGTTTTATAGCTGGAGTGAAAATCCAGCCACGCACATATACCTTAATAAATAGATACATCTGCATCCCTCAGAAAATGAAGTGTTCTCTATCCACTCTGCTTGTGAAAGGCAGCATAGATTCCATAGATATTAAGGCCAGAAGGGATTATTAGATCATCTAGTCTGTCTTCCTGTATATCCCAGGCCATTAAATTCAGATGTATACCCCTATATTAAAGCCAATGATTTCAGTTCAACTAATGTATTTCAGTTCCCAGGCAACTAAACTACAGTGTGCCACCGGCAGAGAACAGGAGAGGCCAAGGTGACACCAATGCCTGAGGCCCCCACAGTGGCAGAGAATTGATTAGTTGAGAGATGCAAAGATGATCTCAGCAAACAAACTATACTCTAGGCTGCAAAACCAGAGGAATAAGAGGTCATTGCCAATCTGACTTGGGGGAGGGGGGAAATTTCTTCCCTACCTCCAATTAGTTAATATGTGTTGCCCTGAGCATGTGAACAACACTGCTAGACAGGCATCTAAGAGGGGATTGCTGCATTGCCTTCTTTGGTATCTCATTACCAGCTGTGGACATTGCTTGAGGTTTCAGATGAAGATGTGCATGAGTGGGGGGGGGGGGGGAGGGG
>NW_017729024.1:173880613-173890783 GCF_001723915.1 Gavialis gangeticus | reverse complement strand
GGAAGAAATGGAAAGAAGAAAAAATTTCTCTTGTCCCTCTTAGGCAATCAGCTGAATCCTGTAGCACAAGATCTGGTTATAGGCACTGACCTGTTGAAAAGATTCAAATGTTATTGCCACTTTAAGTGCAATGCTGGTGAACCTGTTCTTTCAAGATCTCAAGAAGGAAGGGAATGAATAGATACATACATATTTCAAGCCAAAAGGGACCCTCATACCCATCCAACTCAAACATCTTGTTCACTCAAATGGTACATCATTTTGTTTCCAGACACTAGATTAGAGAATCTCGTTAAAAAGGTATCCAATGTGGTCTTAAACAATCTAAGTGTTGGTGAATTGAGTGCTCCTGTTGCAGCATAACTTCCTCACTTATTAAACTGTATCGGGTTATATTTTAGCAAGATGGAAAATCTCTCCTCATCTCCCTTCCCACCCCCAAGTCATACCTCAACCTTGTCTTCAGTAAAGTGAATAAATAGAGCTCCTTGAGTTTTCTATTCATATGGCCCATTCTGTCACCTTCCTTTGCACCCTTTCCAGTACTTCCACATCTTTCCAGTACTCAGCCACAGTACATTATTCGAGTAGCAGTTTTATCAGTGTTGGTTAGAGAGCTATGATCACTTCTCTGCTCTTATCTGATACTCTCCTGTTTGTACCTCCAAAAATCCCATATGCTCTTTTTTGCCAGAGCAGTGGGAGATAGTTCAATGTTGAGGCAGCTAATGACAATGACCTTTATGTTTCCTTAGTTGTCTTATTTGACCTGGGACTGAATGTCCCAGGGTTTAATCTGGATCAAAACAGGAACAGCACAGTCATGTACACATTGCCTTTCTAAGCTGCTTCTTCTCTAGTCAGTGGCCAGCAAAAGCCCAAAGCCTGACAGGATTGTCCCTGGAATGAATGTCAGTGGCCATACAGATGTACAATAGAATATGTTACTACATTTAATCCACAACATTACAGAGGGACCTGAACTGGGGCAGGTAGGTATGTCGGTATGAACCTGGGACACAATATTTTCTCTTGGGATTTGTGACATTTGTCCCTAGTTTATGAGTCCTGTTTTCCCTACGGTTTCCTGTTCTTAGTTCTATTACCTTGCATTTGGCTGCATTAAAAAGAATTTGTTGGATTGTGACCATTTAACCAGATGATTCGTGTCATTTTGTAACTTTAACATGGACTCCTCACATTTGTCCTTAATGCATTTGTTTTCTACTAGGCAGGATCAAGTACAGCCTTTCTTCATTTCTTTTTTTTTTTTTTTTAAATTTGGACAGACCTCATGGTCAGAATGATTTGTCTCAGGGATGGGAGTTTAAGCATTTCATTATTTCGGCAGTTCACGTAATTCAGTGACTGGAGGACAGAAGGATCCAATTAACGATTCTGTGTGTGCATTTAATATGATAGTTTCTGAATGGAAAATACCAATTGGCTTCTGAGAACATTGTATGCAGTTCTGGTCCCATTATTACCAGAACATTATGAGAAACAGAAAATAGCTCAGAGAAGTGAATAAAAGGAGTAGAGAGTTTGATTTATACTGACGGACGACTACAAGACATACATGTCTTCAGTCTGGTCAAGAAGTCTGGGCCTTGATTCTCCTCTGTGGTACTTAAAGTGTGCATAAAACATTGGTTGATACTTATAGAGACTTGTATAAGCAGGGCATGGCAATCAATAATACATGAAGGACACTTTCCCATGAGAATGCATGCGAGGGGCACTTGTTTCCTCTAGGACAAATAGCAGTGGCACAAATATGAACATGATTCAGCACGCTTGCTCTGGCACATGGCAAAGGGAGCCAGGTGGGGTAGGGGAGGCTGGGGCCAGCACCTGGGTTGGCCCCAGCAACTTTACCTGGGATCCTGGGGACCTTCTGTGGTAGCAGCAGCACTGAGTTAGCCACTTGGAGTCTGACTAGCAGCCAGAGCGTGGCTCTGCCCAGGTAGGATCTGGTTTCTGGTAGTACATATTGCTATTATTTGTGCTGCACTGCTTTTTTTAAGCCACTTTTGTTTTTGTTTGTTTTACACCAGGATGCCCCTTTGTCAAAAACCCCCCACTATGCTGCAAATTAGTAGTGTGGCTCATGGGCACATGTGCACTACCTGCAGTTCGCAGTGCCTCAGATTGCTTTGAGGTGCTACAAACTGCATGTGTGCACTCATGGGGACATGCCCAAAGGGTATAAAAACCAAAGGGAACACTTCCTGCAGGAAATGGGGAAGGGGGAAGTCCAGAAGAAATGGGATGACATGATTAAAGGCAGGAACATGTATTAATGTATAAGGTGCCAACTTGCTGTGGTATCTATCCATAAACATCTGCTAGCCTGGAGACTGATCAGATTGAGGAATGAATCCCAAAGGAACTGGGTGGTAGAAGCCCATCCCATGAATTACTTCCAAGTGAGCCAATCAGCACACTGGAAAGGTACAGTGGAGCCCAATCACTTAAATTTACTACTATTGGATCACGTTGTGATGCGAATATAGCTCACCAGCTGATTGCCTCTAGAGCTTAACCTCACACACATGCTAATTCGAAGACAGTTTCATTGTACATAGTCATACTTAGTCATAGAGAGATGATGTTGCTTTGGTTTTCCTTCCAGTCTTCAATAGTGCTTGTTCAACAGAACTATTCCTTTCCACAGCTGGATTTTCTGTTCAGCAACCTGAGTCAAACTACCAAAAAAAACCCCACTCCCAAAACAGAAGCATTTTACTACTCTACATGCTCAAATAAAGGAACAAAGAAGGTTTCACGAGCGTGGTTGGACACTCTCTGCTATAAACAATCTGTGAGGCGGCCACAGGGACTGTGCTTTCCATTCCAACCCGGTTCTGCTGCTGAGCCAAACCATCTGCAGTGCGTGGCACATGTTGGCTGCTGTAGTTTGGATGAGAGGGAATTCATTAGAGAGACCTTTCAAAGCACAAATTAGGAAAGAACATGTTTTCTTTACTGCTGCTTTCATCTACACTCCTTTTATGCTTTCTATTCTATTTCCCTCTGTTCCCGCACTAAACTATTTCAACTTTGAATTTCTCCATTAACCTTAATTAAGCTTCCTTTATGCCTGCAAGCGTGGCAAGGTTTATTCTTTTCTTTTTTTCCCCCCTCTTCAATATAGAGAGACGCTAGAGAACTCATCATGTTTGCACAACTCTACTGACAGGTACTGCATGCCTTCAAAGCACTACTCAGAGCCTCAGCTGTGTGGCTCTTACCGTCTTTGGAAGACTGATTGCTGGAAGCTAGGACAATTAACTAATAATATATAAGAACATGGATCAGATCTCAGTGGACCTACACAAGACAAGAAGCTGGCTAAAATGCTTCATTTCACAGCTGATGTTCTACTTGCATAAGCGGAAGAGGTAATGGGAGGAAAATCTCTGGAATTGCTGCACTGGGATTGTGACGTCTACCTGTAGCCCCTACCCCTGATTTTCTGCCAAAAATTCAAGTTGCTTTTCCATAATGGTCACATTAGGAAAGAGCACATACTGCACTCCTCAAGCAAAGTAAGAAAAAAGGTGAAGCCTAATGCACATATATATTTTAGTCAAGGTATATGGAATCCCACCCACTGCCAAGTTTCTGATTTGTACAGGGTTTAATTGCAGTCAGCTGGCACAATTTTGCATACGCTTTCCCTAAGTCTTTGCTGGTAGTGAGGTCTTGAGTAATGTCATATCATTTAACTTAATTCTTCACAACTGTGTTCACATTCAATACAGCTTTATAATGCCAGCAGCATATTTTACACTGTGTTTGCTCTGTGCAAAGTGAAAACAAACAAAAAGAACATTATAATTTGAGTCTGACAGGAGACTGTCCCAGCCACCAGTGGAGGGTTTGGGATTGAGAGTGTGGTCAGGGGTAGAAAGGTAAGAAAGGTTTATTGACTTAGCAAAAACACGACTATGCATACTATACTAAGACAGATAACGACAGATGATAATAATTCGCATTGGCAACTTATCAGCAGTCCCCTCTGATGCCTGATGTATGACATTTCTCTTCTGCAAAGCTCAGTGAAGTCAGGAGTCCCTGATTAGTGCTGTCCAAGGGGTACCGGGATGGACCCTGGTATTCAGTCCTTGGGCTCCTCGAGATCTATGGGCCCACTGATACAGGCCAGCAGTTAATCTTAAATCAGGAACTTCTTTTATAGATCTGCATCTTCCTTCTCATGATTTCTGGATATGCCAGCCAATTTATAGCTTCTGAGCTATGCTGATAACTTACAGCCATCCAGATTCTCTCTACTACAAGTATTCTCAGGACTGAACAATAGCATTACAAGCCTTGCCTTCTTTTGATAAGGTTAATTTTAACTACGCCACAGGGCTTACTTCAAGGCTTTGTTAAATTTACTAGGCCTTACCACATACTAGGTCTTATTAATCTTTGACTTTAATTAGGCTCTTAGCAACAACATATAGCTTAATATCTGAACAAATGACAGAAAAACACCTGGTCTCATCTTCATCAAGCACCTTTATCACACAGACATAATTTTCAGCTGTCACAGAGTCATTTTAAATGATCCAGCAAATCTAATCTAGTAGCTATAGATTCTTTAAAGGCTTTTTATTGCTGTCTTGGAACTTGGATAAATTTTGGGAACAATATTCTGAACTGAGTATGCTACTGGCCCAATCTTGGCATCTTCATAGGAAACTTCCTTTACTGTTTGCAGAATAATGAAGCAGATGTTCAGATATGACCTTACAATGCTCAACTAGAAGACAACAAATAATCTGACAGAATCTGAACTCTTACAACTCAGTAACCCATTGACTTAGAGTTATGCCAGTTTAAACCATTTAAGGTGATGACTTAGTCTTTTCCCTTACATTCATTCCCCTTTTCCCTTTCCTCCCTTTCCCATACACTTAATCCCTTTAGTAAATTGGTTTACTAAAAATGAGAAGTGGTTACACATGTTAGCCTGCAGACAGGCAGAAGGTAGGCCAGGGTGCCACCTTAGAGACTAGCTAGTTCAGAGAGGCATCATCTTTTGTAGGCAACAGACTATTTGACATTTGAGGTAGGTTGCTGCCTATGAAATCTCATGCCTCTCTAAAGTAGTTCAGGTGCCACCTCGCCATACCTCCTGTCTGTTTAACAGATATGCATCTTCTCTGTCTGCCTGCTTTGCATGGATTAACTAAAACAATGTTTCAGTCACTTTCTACGCGACTAAGATGCTTCCTCTATGGAGGTGGAGATGTTGTTCCAATATCACTTAGAGCCAAGAAGTCTAACAGAATTTGACTTGGCTTAGTGCCTTGGTTTTAACCAAGCAGGAAATCTGTACCATGAACCTTTTTACGTAACGACCAGTTCCAAACAGCTCCTTCAAGACCCTTGAAAAATTGAGCTCCCTGTAGAAGTCAATCCTCATCTGAGGAGCAAGAAGAGATAAAAAGTAAAATATAAACACAAGATGGGAAAGGCAAAATGTATGAATGACAAAGCAAGATGGGCAAAAGACAGGAGAGTGGGAGAGCTTGGTGTATAGAAAGAACAAAAGAAAGCATGGTAAGGAGGAATGCAATATGATAGGAAGGAGTATGGAGGAAAAAAGGCTGAAAAATGAGTAAAAAGGCCTCTCTCCCAGGCCAGAAGAGCAAAGTCCCAAGATGCAAAGCAAAAATGTGAACCTCTCTCTTTATCCTTTTTTTGGTTACCAAGTGCCCAGTCTCTTATCATTTATTTAAATTGCACTCATCCATAAACTAAACAGCCACCAATCTATTAAAATAGAAGAAATGGCTGCAAGAAGAGCTATAAAAATAAATTGCTAGTGACCATCAACATTTAAAAACTACACATTTCCCTAAGTTATATTCAAACAAGATTTATTTAAGTATAAAATAACTAAAGCGCATTTTCATCTATTTAATGAAAAATTGTTGTTAAAATCTCAGTGCATTATTCAAGGATGAATTATTGAGATCTCTGCCAAACCCAGTAAGATAACCACTTTCCACTGATTGACAGTGACAATAGATTACAAGAATTGAATATTTGGTGATTGAATGCCTTTCATTCCTCAATGCCATCTACTTAAAAAAAAAGACTATGGATCAAACCAGTTGGTGATGTTAGAGTATTTGTTTCTAAAGCATGACCGTTTCTACTGGTTGAATCTCAGTATTTTAAGTTTTTTAAGTATTAATTTCAAGTAGGGATCCTCCACAACTGTAAAGTGGTATACAGTGTAGGTGAAGCCAATGCAATCATGCCCATTGGCATCAACTGAGAGTCTTGCCCTTTTCTCTATAATTGGTAGACAGTAGATATACCAGGACCCCTGCCGTGGAAACTTGTGTAAAATTGTATCCCCTGCACATGTCTGAGGTCAACAAGTCCTAGCTGGTCTTGCTCCAAGCATGGCCTACCCCTCTGATCCTACAGGAATGCTATAAACCCAAAATGCATTGATGAGTCTACTCCAGAGCCATCTCCAGGTTCACTCTCAAGTATGTGAGATAACTCAAGTCTCAAGAGCAGATGCAAAGGGGCATCTTGGAGCATCTTCATTAGCATATTTCCACATCTGGAACATGAGAGCGTGAACACATAGGTGCAGCATGCTTGGAAATAGCTCAACCAGGACATGCTGGCCACAGTGTAGAGGCATCCGAAGGGCCTGTACTCCCAAATGAAGTCAAGGACAGTTGAATAACTTATTAGGATGGTGAAAGAAAGGGTAGTTTTCCTAGCCTCTGCCATTAATATATGCATCATGAATTGTATGTGAAGTGCAAGTGATGGAGGAAGGGAGAGATTAGGTGATGGTACACTTTGCTATGATAGCCGAAACACTCAAGTGGCAAAGGTATCCATAAAGGCATAAATGGATATGAACATGTCCAACAGGTTTGAGGTGTTCAAAGCAAGGGCCAAATAGATCACGAGTGATTTGTTTTCTATTTAGAATATAGAGTGATGCAAAATCATGACATCCTCCTGGGTAAAATCATTGGCATTTGCTGCTAATGGTCACCCTTTCCTTTCCATGCATTTTACTTTTAAGCACATAGAAGAATTTATGAGGATTGTGGTGGATGTAAAAAGCCACCCATTTATTTTAGCTGAATGGGTGACATATGGTATTTTAAATTTTCTTTTTTATAATTCCCATAAACCCCTTTAAATATATTGTCTGTTAATAAAATGATGTTATTAGAAATGTGTGGCATTTGGAGGACTTTGAAAATGCCTAATACGCAACAGTTTCCAAAAATTTATTCTCACTTGAAAAGGTCTGTTTTTACTTTAGGTTTTTTTTTTTTTGTTTTTTTTTTGTAAATTTAGATATTTAATTTGTGAGGACATTATGACAGCATTAGCATCTTGCAATGTTCACTATAATGAGACCTTTTGTTTACACATCCATCTATATTGAATAGGCTAACTAGATGCATGTTTTTAAGTTTTGTTTTCATGGCACAAACAATATAGCTGTAGATATGATGAGACTTGTGTGTTCCCCTGCACCTTGGGAGTCATGTCTCTTCAGCTCAGTGATTACAGACAACATTGCAGATTAAAAATGTGTAGCTGGAGATAGAGTGGGAGAGTAGCTTGTATTCTGCTCTGCCTCATGCATCACAAGAATTTGGCAGCTAAGCACTGATCTCAGAATCCTACTTTGCCCTTAACAATGGAGAGGAAAGAATACAGCTCAATTTTTTGATGCTATCCTGGATCTCAAGGACTGGAAGAGAGAAAATAAAGCTTTCCTCAAAATAAGCACATCTGATAAGGAAGCCATTGAGTAAGTGGGTGGGTATATATACTGGTAACACTCCTATAGTCCTCTCCAAGGCTTTGGAATGACTGAATTACAGATAATTAAAAGACCTGAACAGAAGTATAGGAGAGTTACCAGGACTTGTTCAAGGAGGGGGTCTAAGGCCTGATCCAAAGCTGATGAAGTTTTAGGGAGTCCTTGTGCTGAGAAGTTCAGTACAGTTTCACACCCCAGTAATGATATTACTAACGAATGCCAGGAAGTGATCTGCAGCACTTAGCTAGTGTCCCTAGTCTTTGTAGTGGCAGCAAAGGTGTCCTTAAAGATCTCCTCCTACAAGAAGCTGGTGAAACTTCTGTTCCCACTAAGGTTTGGGGGGATGCCATAGCCTTAGCAACTGTCCTTTTCCCTGCTAGTTCAATGTCATGACCGGTCTCCATACCATTTGCTGACCCCGCTGGAGTCCTGGTAGATCCAAGGGGATTAGTACCTTTCCAGGCTGTCCTTCTGGGAAGAAGCTGGTAGAGCAGCATGTTGCACATAGGTCCCCATGTGGCTATTCTGGTAGTCAAATATCCCCCCTTGCTACCGCTGCAGATGCCTTCTGCACTGTGGCTTTAAAAGATTAGTAAGAGTGCAGAGCATTCAGTCCTGTTGCTCAATTGTAGCTTGATGCCTCTGAGAAAGTCTCCATCACCTACACAAATCAGCATCCACAGAAGACCACAGCTGTGGCAGGGGCATGGGTCAGCAGCAATGTCCAAGGGCTCCCTGGCTGATACACAGGGCACACTAGTAGCAGGAGAATGATAAAACTACCTGCAGGTTGCAGCTGCCCCCATCACCAGGGTACTGGCTGGAACAATCAACACTCAGGTGGTGTTTGCAGAGTCTGGGATGGTTTTGGCCTGCTTTGGATTCTTGGCAGCTCTTTAGATCTGCTGTGCAGCAATGGGCAGCCAATTCGGTATTGTGCTTCCCAGAAATTATTAGCCTGCATACTTCTTCTGTAACAGTCATTTACTGGTGTCATTTTTACCTGATACAAATGGGCTCTACTAGCCATCCAGTCCTGCTGATTTGAAACAGCTGAGAATGAGTTCCCCTCTCATTCTATGAGTTTCCTTTGACAGCTATAAATACCCCAACCCAGCTTGTTCCAGCCACTGTTTTATCTGGTGTAATGCAGTGCAAAAATTCTTATGAAGGTGGCACCTGCATTCTTCTGATTACACCAGCTACAACATCTCCATGTAGAAGTTTGATATTTGTCCATGCAGAATCTGGACATCTGCATGTACAAACATTTCCAGTTGTTGCATGTCTGGGGTGCTATGAAAAGCATGTGAAAATCAGTAGTGCAGCCCCCTGGCTGAAGCTAGGGATTTTGTTCCTTGATTTTATTTGAATGCATAAATCAGATTGATTAATAATGTCTTCATTTAGTTTTAAATAAAAAAAATGGAATTGGAAATTGCTTTAGCTGCGTGATATGATACAATCAGATTTATATATGCCACTGAGCTGGCAGCTGAAGCATGTGCAGGTAGAAAGCTGAATGCCATTGAGTGATGCATTTATAGATATTAATCTGTATATTAAATTTTCCTGTGTGAACTCTCCAATTTTCAAAGCCTGAAAAATGGAGCCGTTATGCACCTGGCTATCACCTCCAGAACTGCCCTTCCCCCCCACCCTTCCCATCCCCTTGGGACCTGATCCACTTTCCCAAGTTGTATATTGTATATCATGTATATGGTATCATGTATGTTCTCTCAGAATGTAGCATGGTCCAGGGAAGATGAGACTTGAGAAGCTTCCCACATCTGGTATAGACACCAGAGCTTGTTTTACCAGTGCTTTGCTGTATGATCTTGAGCAGCAAAGTTCACCTCTCTCCCTCTACTTTCCCACCTGCATAATGGGAATAAGGATTATTACTCTGTTTCAATAGCCCATTTTACATGGCATAACAAATGCTATGCAAGATCTATAAAGTAATATTAAAGTCATAGAATTTATGGCCAGAAGGGACCCTTATAATAACCTAAAAATCCCCAAATCCCACTTGCAAGACTTCTGCATCAAGCCCATAACTTTCAGTAATAGCACATCTTTTGAAAGATGCATCATCCTGACTGAAAAGCTTTGGTGGAGAATCCACCATCCGAATCTTTTAGTAAGTTATTCCAATAGGCAAGGCCCTCTCACTGTTAACAAAAAAAGGACCATATTTTTATAGTCACAATTGGTTGAGCTTCAGCTTTCAAATGCTGGCTTTCACTTAACCCATTTTTACCTAGATTAACAAGCCATCTGTTATAAAAACGCATTCTCCCCACTCGCCTCCCCCCCCCCCCCATGTACCCTCT